>NC_135783.1:14226446-14578946 GCF_051106095.1 Pogona vitticeps | reverse complement strand
CTGGGTTACCACTGCTCTAAAGGCACGTCCAGCACAGTATAGAGATCTTTCTTAATCATCATGTAATCTGAAACATTGGGAGAAACTTCAAATAGCTTGGGAAAACTACAAATATGAAGGCAATCACACTTGTTGAGTGACATTTGACGGTTGTCTCTGCTAGTCTAAAAAGCACTAACTTTTTCAAGAAATCGTAAATTTAAATGGCCAAGTGATGACTCTTGACATAGATAACATACAGTAGTATCATCCTGACTGATAAGCAGATGGGTTCTTTGTGGATTTGCAGAGGGATCAGTACCCACAGTTTCACTTATCTGCTGCCAGAAGATATTAAATATAAAAACCCAGAAATACATGTTTCCAAGGTGTATTACCAGAACAGGCCACTAGATGGAACGAGAGACAATGCTATATATAGATTTTGATTTATCCGTGATTTCTGGCATCTGCAGGGAGGCGTAGAATGGACCCCTGCAGATACTGCAGTCTTACTGTACTCATACATTGCTGAGTATGTCTGTTCCATTCTTGGCCACAGATTTGTTAAATGTACTTAACTACTTTTATCTAATCTGAATTGCCCCTTCAGAAAAACTGGGGAAAACATAGAGCAGTTTTGTTTTGAAAATGGACGAAATAATTCAGGAGTCACCAAGATATTCTTATTTGCAAATGAAACTTAGATGTTTTTCAGTTTACCTGAAAAGAAATGATTTAGGGTGTCATCCTGCCTTTGCTTAGGCATGGATGGGTTTCACTGGTTTCAGTGGGATATATCTTATCTATTAGCAACTTATGTACAGGGTTGTTGCCTATCCATTTTTAAATGTTATTTCCAGTTGATCAGGGAGTATAAGAGTATTTTTTTTAAAAAAAAAGTATGGATCCATTCATGATTAAGCATGTTACGTGAAATATTTTACATAAATAAGTGAGTCTATGAATCTAGAACATGTGTTCATGGAAAGTAATTGTTGGTGGCCTATAATAACTTGTTTCTGGTAACTTAGTAACTTTTGACTTGTAAACTACCCAGAGTAATTCATGCATTAAAGGGGCAGTAGATAAAATAAAATAACATAAATATATGTATGAAACAATTCCTTAAGAAAGAATTGTGTGTTCAGGTGCTTACACCTAAATCCAGCTGCTAGCCCCAACTAGAACAGAATCGGAGTCAATGGGATTCAAACTAGAAAGTGAAAATAGGTCACGATTCAGCCAGGGTTTCAGCGTATCTCTTCTGTATGAGATGAACAATATGTGTTAGATCTTATTCTCTGTGGAAGCATTAATCTCAATCCACTCTGTGACATTTTTTTCTCAAATCTTACGTTTGTTCGAAACAAATCTAGCCCATAACTTCTTTCTAGGTGTGCCTGTGCTCACATATGGCAAAAACAGCCTTCCCCCCCCCTCCTGATAACACATTCTCTACTTGGCCAAGGGCTGCTCAACGCTCAATGGCATGTTGTTCTAATGGCAAGATAACCAGACACTTAGCTGTGGCAGAAGCAAAGTCAGTTATTGTTGTATCCATTGTACTGTTACCTGACGCAGATTCCTGGTTACTTTCACATCATGCCAGGCATTGTCATTAAATTTCCCATTCACAGGTTCCACCAGCGCTTCAAAGGCCCCTGAGCCCAAATTAATAACTAAGGAGACAGCTCCGTTTTTCAGGGCAAGGTTGACATAATCGGCTGATTTCCCAGTGTGAAGCATCAGTCCATTCCTCTGCAGAGTTTTAAACGATAGAGTTATTTCGTCGCTGCTGCTCTGGATAGGATTTTGAGACAAGTCATAGCAGAAATACTCTGACCCCTTGAATGTTGCGATGTATTCTTCTTTGCCTAAAGAAAAGAGAGAGAGAGAGAGAGAGAGAATTTCTGAATCATTGGAACTAAATTAGGTGCAATTCTTCAAACAATAAATAACACATCAGAGTATTATTCCGTAATAACAGTATGATGATTATGAACTCTTTCTGGAAAAAAGAAATATATCATGACAAAAACACAATATTAGTTAAACTATTCATTCTCAAATTTTGTGGTGAAAGAATTAGCACTGTAAAGAAATAAATCAGTGCTAAAATCCAGTGGGCATCCTACTCTGAATTTTTCTCTGTTTTAGCTTACATTCATGTGATGTTTGTAGCTTTTATTCATGGATAAGGATTTTCCCTTTTCCTCTACCTGGCATTCTACTGTTGCTGAATTCCAGTTTAATTAACATATTTTTTTTCAGTATTCATTCTGAAATCTGAGTGGACAGATTTGTCAACATCTACTGCCTTGAGTTCATCTGCAAATATTACTCTCCCTAACTGCTTCCAATTCTGACTCTGCAACACATCATAGAAATTTGTCAATTCATAGCAGTTAGCTACAGCAGGTTATGCAAACCTTAGATGACCTTATTAAATTTTTTAAACTTTATTAATAGAATTACGGCCACAGAAAAGAGCAATTGAATGAATTCCTAATGGTTCTAAGAATGGATTAGAAAACTGGTTGACATTTCAGCACAAACTTTTTTCCAATTTGCCTTTTCTGCACTGGAAACTAAACAGAATGCAATTAAACATTAAAATCCACAGTTAAGAAAATCTCACAGAAAAGGCACTTGAGAATTTCAAACTACATCGGAATATCTTTATTCACAAAGAAGTATAATACATTACTCATGGCGGGAACAATGATATTTTTATTCTAGAATGAGAATCCAAGAACTGGGATGGGTGGATGGGTGGGGGAAAATAATTCCCTTTCCTAACTGGTTTAATCTGAGATCAAGACCAGATGATTCAAATGTTACATCCTAGGGTGAAATTCAATTGAATTTTTTTTTTTTTGAAAAAAAAATGTAGTAAAAATAAAGGGGGAAAACTTGACCACCTTGGGTGAAAGCTGGAGTAAAAATATTTTAAACAAACAAATGATCTCAAACTCACCACCTTCACTTCAAAAAAATGGCTAAAAAACCCCAGGCAAAATTACCTATTTGAATTTGCATATTTCAGTCTGTAATATGGAATCCTGCTTTTGAAGTTCAAATTGTGGATGTGATATTTTACAACAGATCTCAAGGAATTTAGACATGGCACTTCTGGATCATTTTTGTCTTGGCTGATTTGTAACATTACTTACTCTAACAGTCCAATATGAAAGGTTTCTTCATTTCTGCTGCCAAATCTTATGAAACATGCTGAACACTGGATGTAAACATGGCTGGTTAACCTGCAGATCTGTGAAATTAATAAACAGCAAATACTGCCTATAATTTCAGAGATCTGCAGGCCATCCATTAATGAAAAGAATATTTCACAGGATATGTCAACCACTGCCAAGGAAACATCTGGCAGTCAAATTCCCCCATTTTGTGTTGTGCAATTTCTCTGGAGCAATGTCAATTGGACTTAAGGCCTGATCCCCAGAGAGGTTTCCCATTTCCTGGCAGCACAAGGGTCTACCATCTGCTGAAGGATTAGTGCAGCTGTAGCCTGGGACATTGATGTGGAAGTCAGCTGAAAGCCACACCAATGAAAGGCCCTTCACACCCAGGTTAAATGCTGTGGAAGTCTGCAGCAGATGGAATGGTGTGCTGACATTCAAAGCCAGACTTCTTTCATGTGAAAGAGGAGTAATAGTGCACCCCTTCTGATAGTGTGTTGAACTGCAAATCCTGTAGCCATTGGTGCAGAAAATGGGCAGTGTATAGAAATCTTGAGGTGAGAAAAGATCTACAGTCATGCCCTGCTGGACGATTACCCCGCTCTACGATGAATGCCCTTTAAGCGATCACAAAACGATGTTTTAAATGGGTTTTTTTCACTGTGCGATGATTTAGTTTCCTGCTTTGGGAAATGATTTTTGCTTTATGACGATCAGTAAAGAGCTGATCATCAGGCTTCAAAATGGCCACCGGCTGAAGAAAATGGCCCCCCCACTGTTTGCTAGGACGGATTCCTCACCTTACAGGCACCAAAAATGGCCGCCGCATGGAGGATCTTCGCTGGATGAGCAGGTATTCAGCCCACTGGAATGCACTGAATAGTTTTCAATGTGTTTCAATGGGTTTTTAATTTCATTTGATGATGTTTTCACTCTACAGCGATTTCGCTGGGACGAATTAATGTCGTCAAGCAAAGCACCACTGTATTTATCTTGTTCACACCACTGTATTTATCTTGTTTTTAGCTGCTGAGAGGATTGTTGTTCAGCATTAAAATTCCTTGTTGCTCTAACTTTGTGTGTCAAGACAGCCAAAACGGACTTCAGCTAGGAATTTTGGTAACGTTATTACTATCCCTAAGAACCTTTCTGGAATTCAACAACAGTGCTCATAGAGATGGAGAGTCTGCATAGAAGATGGACCTATATAGCTAGCAGTTCAGGTTTCAATCCACATCCCCATGATTCACATTGCAGTAGTTATTGTGAAGGGCATCCAAAATAATGCAAATGTTGTAAACAAAACTGTAGGAATCTTGGAAAGCTTTCAAGAAGGTTAATACATTTAGTGTCTACCGTCTGGCCCTTCTGTAAAGACACAAGGTGAAACATTTTGACTCCTTGGCATTTTTTCATCAAGGAAGTGCATAAGAAGCCCAATCAGCAACTCTGTACCTCTTTATTTTGTGTGTGTGTGTGTGTGTGTGTGTGTGTGTGTGTGTGTGTGTGTGTGTGTGTGTGTGTGTGGGAAGGGAGGGAGCGTAATCTGGCTGCATTGCCATTGCAAAGATCAAATCAGTGTCACCAATTCATAGTAACAACTATTAAATATATGTCTCCATGGAGGCCTATCAGGAAATCACAGGAAGGCAATCTCTGAATGCTTATTCTTTGGCCATTGTTTCCTCTAATTTTCAGTCCTGTGGCATGAAAGACTTGCCCAATGTGTGTGTGTGTGGGGGGGGGGGGGGGAGGCAAGGCGTCATCTGAAATGGGAAGTACACAAACCGGCTACTGCCTGCCTGTGCACAGCCCTAATGGAGCTCTTTCTGTATGTGCGTGCAGCTTAGAGAGAATGTTTTCTTTCACCATAGGTTTCTTCTTCAGATGGTACCCCTATGGATTAAGTACGGAAGCACTGCACTGCAAACTTGCTGAAGAGCAAAATGAGCCATTTGTTGTCCTTTTAGTGACAATAATTGATATTAATATAGAGGGCATCTCCTCATCTAAAGAGGACCTCCCAGCCTCACTTTGCCACAAACAGAAATGTGATGTCCTTTGTATCCAAGAAACTCACTGATCAGCATCAACCTAGCATTCCTGGGACGTGCCTATTCACCAAGAGGCTCCAAACAACATGGAAGTGTCATTTTTGTAATATCAGGTATTATAGTCCTCTCGGTCGAGTATTTATTTATTTATTTATTTATTTATTTATTTATTTATTTATTTATTTATTTATTTATTTATTTATTTATTTATTTATTTATTTATTTATTGTCATTGTACGTATATACACAGCATACCCATACAATGAAATTCACAGACACCCAGAGACCAGACACATGCACACACATAAAATTCCCCCAACACTCCCCACCCACTAAAAAATCCCCCAACACTCCCCACCCACTAAAAGTCCCCACTAAAAATACAAACATCTACACCGCAGGCCAAGTAACACATTCCAACTAACTATTCACTATTGGTGGTCTTTAAGCTCATTATTAAGTGTAATTATAGCTCTGGGATAAAAACTATTCAGAAAACGTGTGGTCCTAGTCTTAATTTTTTTTTTTTAAAGTTAAAAACTTGGCTATTTAAGCAGGCCTTCCCTCCAGTCAGCTAAGTCTTTTATTTTTTATTTTTTCTCATTTTATCCAATTTTGCTAACTTTTTCTTAATCTAATTGTATTAATTAATATACTAATTGTATTTTAAGATTATTTATATTTTATATTGTCTTATTTTATGCTGTAAGCCGCCCTGAGTGGTCTAGAGGGGCGGGGTATAAATTTAATAAATAAATACATAAAAAAAATATTAATTGTTCTATATCTTCTGCCAGACGGTAACAGTTCAAAAAAGTTATAAGCAGGATGGGAAGAGTCTCTCAGGATGCTGTGTGACTTCCTCAGACAGCGGGATGTGAAGATGTCATCCAGGGTTGGTAGCTGGAGCCTGATGATATTTTGGGCAATTTTATACCGACGAGGACAACACAGAAATATCGACGGCTGAACTGACTACATTATTGAACCACTTAATATAGCATTCTGCTTTAAGAAGACATCGAATATGGAAAATCAAAACAATCCCTTTCTGGTTGGAGATTTCAGCAGCCATAACAACCTTTGGGCAATGAGGAAAATGGTGAAGCTTTTATAAAATGGGTGGAATTCAATGTTCCTTCTAAGCCGTGTGCATGCACACTTGCCTAGAACTCTGTTGGGGCCATGTCTGGGCAACAGGCAGCCAATTGGTTTACTTCCCATTTTAAATGAAGCCCCACTCACCCTGTGCGCAGAGAGGGAGGCTCCAGTGCAGTGAGACAGGAACTTAAGAGGTGGAATGGTGGAATCCCATTCAATGTGCCTTATACATGATCCTAAACTACCAAGTTCATTTAACAGTGGCAGGTGGCAGAGAGGCTATAATCCAGATTTATTTTTTATCAGGGAGCCTATAGCTCCACAGTGCACTAAGAGTGTAGTGATAAATTCTATCTAAATGCTACTCGGTCATCCAACCTCAATCCATATTCAAAATTTCAAATAAGCCAACTTGGAAAAGTTTGCAACAATGCTAGACACATCTGTGCTTCAGATTGCCCCTTAACCAGAGAACTATTATCACTGTTATCACTCCCGCCAACCTAGCCGTCAAAAAGATGCAAATGCGAGTAGATAAATAGGGACCACCTTCTGTGGGAAGGTAACAGCGTTCCGTGTCTAAGTCGCACTGGCCATGTGACCATGGAAGATTGTCTTCGGACAAAACGCTGGCTCTATGGCTTGGAAACGGGGATGAGCACCGCCCCCTAGAGTCGAACACGACTGGACAAAAATTGTCAAGGGGAACCTTTACCTTTACCTATTATCAATTTGTAACTTCCATTTTGGAATGTTTCTGTGCCTCCATTCCAAGAGAGTGCCAGACCAACTACACCCCAGATCTCATTCCAGAAATGATATCAATGTAACATTTGGCTTGTGTGACCATGGCCACAGTTGCTGGGGAAATCAAAAAAGTGGCCTCTCATACGATAGCATTCTGCCACCATTATTTTTTAACATTTACACAAATGATCAACTGATATACTCCAGAAGTTACATCTACAGTAGAACCATGGTATCTGCAGAATTAGTACCCATAGTTTCATTTATCTGCTGTCTGAAAACATTAAATAAAACCACCCAGAAATACCTGTTTCCAAGTTGTATCACCAGAACTGGCTATGAGAAGGAACTAGAGACTAGGTTACATGTAGTGTTTCTATACCCATGCATCTGTATAAGAGTTGGAACTGATCTTCTAAGCACCAGCTAACCTCTAAATTAGAAGATATTTCATTATATTATTTAAAAAAAAAGCAGCTGAAACCAAAGTCTTTAAAACACAGGTCTGTGCCTTCCACCTAAAGAACAGAGAAGCAGAGAGGAAGTTCTGAATTAGCTAGGATGACAAGAAAGTTGTTGCTAGAAATAATACATTTAGGAAACTACTGTAGCTGGGTTAGTATACGGTGTAACCCACAAACAATAAGAACAAGAGTTTTGCCCTTGTGTTACACCACAGCAGAATATGCTAGAGCAGTGTGGTATAAATCAGCACATGCCAAACAAGCAGAGGTAACTCTTAATGAATCATGAAGGATTATTGCTGGCTGGCTGAAATCAACTGCCACTGAAAAAGTCTATTATTTACCTGCCATTTGCCCTTCTGGAAGTATGCCAAGAGGTGCTAGGTAATAACAAATGAAATAAATACAACACCAAATCCATCCACTTCATGGACACCAAACCCTATAGACCCATGGTCCCCAACCTTGGGTCTCCAGATGTTTCCAAGGCTACAACTCCAGGATTTCTGGCCAGGATTTCTGGGATTTGAAGTCCAAGAACATCTGGAGGGCCACAGTTGGGGACCACTGCTCTAGACAATCGCTAAAATCAAGGGAAAGTTTTCTGCACACATTTCAAGCTCAAAATATTAAACAAGAAGAGGCTAGGCTAAATCTAGGGACAGCAAAAACAACACACTTTGCGGAATGGATGAATGATGAAGAATGTCTCCCACTCTAGCTGGACCATCTGGAAGACACTTAATAAACTTTGAAGTGAAGTAGGAAGGTCAAATAATATTTAAGTAAAATTGGGCTACTTGGATACATGACAAATATTCTGCGAGTGTGGAGAAATTCAATCAATGCAGCACTTTTGTATATGCAATTTATGCTTCACCCTGTGTACAAGAAAAAATCCAGCAAATAGCTTGAGATAATGCTATTGAATTAGTCCAATTCTGGTCAAAAATAATCTAATCATGCTAACATTTTACATTTATTTGAACAATTTCTATATTTCATATGCATTCATAATTTAAATTTCTGCAGTGCTTCGTATGTATTCCAGGCTAGGCCAATCCCAAGCTCATCTGCTGAATGATAAAACAATTTACCCGTAGCTGTTTTGTCATTTTGCTTTCATCCCTTCTTCACAGTGACATTTGCTGGTGAACAGACAACATGGGAAGGAACAACCAGCCTATGTCGGATTAAAAACCAACAATACATATACCAGCAATCTCCCAGCTGTGTATTTAACACAGTCATTTGGAGTCACATCTTGAGTTAAGACAGTTGCTAAATGAGCCATCGTAGGACAGCTGGCAAATGGCATTATGCTTGCTATTTCGACTCAAACTTTACCCATCAAGCAAAACAAATCCACTATGCTCCTTTCAACGAGTGTAGCTAGGCTTGCTTTTCCCTCTGCCACCCCTCAACAACCCCTGAGGAGAAATCTTCCCTTCCTTCATTTATTAGAAGTGCTGGGGTAGCAACTGAAGGGTTGCGGGGGCTTTGTGAACATCTGCATAGATTACCTTCTACTAGATCAAAGTGAACCAGGGAGGAGTAGCCTTGAGCTAAACCGATGCTCATGTACTCCATGTATAATCTGCACTGCATGAGTGCCATATCTGGAATCTTTGATTCCATAAGCAAGGAGAGTTGTCCAAACCATTGATGTGCCCAAGGCAACTGTCTCTAGTGCCAGAATTCCAAGTGAAAACCACATTACTATGCCTTTCATTTATTCATGTATTTACTTTTTATGTACCAAGAAATGGTTTTAAGGAAAAATCTCCAGCTGATTTCTATCAGGGAGCAAACAGATCCTAGAACAAACGTAGGGGGACTGTGGCCATCTAGATGTTGGTGGAAATCCAGCCTAGCCAGTATGGCTGGAGTCCGTCAACACATAGAATAGGGCTTAAATTTAGCACTGGATAGGAGTAGAGATGGACACAAAATGAAACACAAAGCAAATAACAACAACCCCCCAAACTCCTCAAATCAGACTGTTACATTGTTTATTTCAGGGGGCTTCAGGGAAATGCATCTGCCTAGAATAAAGCAAAACACTAAATTGTTATTGGCATTGGTGATTCATATGTGGGCTATAATTCAGACATCCCAAATCCAATTTTTGCCGAAAATGGACTGACTCTTAGGCTAATTATTTTCCCCACTCCATTCAAGTTTGGCAAAGATTTGATTCAGAATATCTGAGTTACAGACCCCCAAAACAGGTCCCCCCCCCCAGGAAAGTGCTCTTTAGCCAGCTCACTCGCTATCAGTGTGGTGTATCTAACTCTTGTGGGGATTATTCTACTGCTTATGGAAATCCTAAATCACATGAACCATGAAATAGTTCATTTCATTGGAAAGTTCATGAAAGTTTGTGTTTCATAGTTTGTGAATAGCTATGAATGATGAACCATATAAACCGCTGTTTTCCTGGTTCATGCCCATGTCTAGGAATGATGGTAGCTGCAGTGAGACAAGACCAGAAGGGCTATATCTCTGATCCAAACAGTGAAAGGTTTCCTACCTGGTTCTGTTCCAGAACACGTGTATAACACAAGCTGCTTCTCTGTTACTGTTTTCTGGGGTCAAATTTATCAGTTACTCAAGATATGAACCCTTGGCGCATTTCAATGTAAAGTTAGAATACTGTTGTGCCTCGCTTTACGATTGCCCCTCATTACGAAACCGCATTATGACGATCTTTTTACGATCGCAATTGCAATGGCAAAATGATGGTCTAAATGGTATTTTTTTCGCTTTGCGATGATCGGTTCCCTGCTTCGGGAAATGATTCTTTGCGAAACGATGATTTTAAAACAGCTGATTGGTGGTTTCAAAATGGCCGCCAGGTAAACAAAATGGCTCTGGGATGGATTCCTTGCAGCGAAAACAGCTGCCCTATGGAGGATCTTCGCTGGACGGTGAGTTTTGACCCCATTGGAATGCATTGAAGGGGTTTCAATGGGTTTTTTGCGCTTTACGATGTTTTCGCTTAACGGCGATTTTCCTGGAACGGATTATCGCTGTTAAGCAAGGCACCACTGTATAATAATTGAATTAAAAATACAGATACAGCACTGTTTCCCAACCTGGGGGGTCGTAACTCTCAAGCGGATCACAAAGTATCTTTGGGGCAGGGGGGTCATGGGTCATCTTATATGTGTTGTAGCCCTTGTTAAATAATTTCTTCCTTGACCTTTTGGAATAGGATATTAAAGTTAGCATGTATGTCTACATATGAGAAACAGGCCCTTTGGGGGAGAAAGAAGCCTCTACTTTCTGAGAAGGAATGACTTTATCCCATTAGGCAAATATGGTGCAGGTCACAGGTTACTTGGCTATTATAAAAGGGGGCCATGATTCAAAAAAAGTTGGGAACCACTGAGATAGAAAATTGGACCATATTCTCTTGCCTTAGAGGAGGCAGCAGTTTACGAAAGCAGGATGAGGGGGAGAGACAGGAAGTGGGTGCTAGCAAAAGAGGAAGTCAGTGTTAGGATGTTCAGACTGAAACAAAAATAGGGTTGTTCTAGTAGTTGTACAGAAAAGGATATTCAGTGGGTTACTTGTCTTGCAAGCCAGGAAAAAAGTTGTTCTACTCCATTCCTTTGGTTTTAATGACAAGAATATGAAGGAATTAGCAGGTGACCCCTTTTACGACATGCAGATCAAAATGCTTGCCAGCACATCCCTCTTGAGCAAGGAATTGTTAGGTACAACCGATTAATTAGAACTCCAGCAACCCGAGCAAAGCTCGGTCTCCCCCCCCCTTAAAAAAAGCTAGAATAATTTCCGTATGATTAGTGTCATTTCACAGAGCAGTTTTACAAATCTCCATGCACTGCTCCTATTAACAAAATCGAGGGCTTTTGGAGAAAGAACAGGTTATTTTATTGTACGCTTAAATTTATCGGTTTCGGTGATTCACCCTTCTTTCTTTTATGCTAGTTTTATTCCTTTGTCAGCATATAACAAAGTATAATAGAATTCCACATCTGTTCAAGTATCATTAAAGGCCTGCCTTGCTGCCATTCTCCAGACGATCTAAATAAACTGATTTTCTTTTCTTTTTGAACAGCTGGTAAAAGATGAAACTTCAGAAAACAACAGCTTTGGAAAGCGAAATATGAGAGAAAAAGACAGAAAGAGAGAGAGAGAGAGAGAGAGAGAGATCTCCATTCTCCTAAAAGAAGTCTAAACTGCAATATGTGAGTTAACAATTTTTCAAACACTAACAGAGGCTCAAGAGGAAAGTTTTTGGAAATGCATCTCTCTCCTTTGGAAACAATGGTGCAGTTTTTGTCAGGTGGGAATCAGGATTTCAAAGATGAAGGTGGGTTGACCTCTTCCAATATTTTCTTTCTTCTTTTGTTTTAAAAGCAAAGTCCATTTGTCTGCTTTCTTACCAAGAAAGCTAGCTGCCTACAGTCAAAACGTGTGTTATCACACATTCATATTTATCTCCCCCTCTTATCTTCTTCCCCATCACCACCACCAAAAGTTGCCTCTGGCGGCTGAGTTTAAGCATTGGAAAGACAAGGAAAAGCTTTGTTATCTCTCCCTTCCAGCAGTTACTTTTTTCATTCAAAAATTAATTTGTAAAGTTTTTTTTTTCTCCCAGTTAGTCCTATGTAACACACCAAGTTCATTGCAATCTATGGAATGTGTACGGTGCCCCACCTAAGACTCCGTAAACCACTCTCCTGAAAGCAGGGTTTGTTGTCAGTCACATTACAAATATCTTATGGGAAAAAAATATTTTTGTCTGCTTGTTTCATTGCTGCATTTGCTGTGTTTATTACCAAGATCATTCATCTAGTTATTCATTGATTAAAACCACTTTGTTAATTAGTATTTCATTAGCATTACATTCATCGCCATAGCTCCTCCTAACATGCATAATCAGTGGCTTTCGATAGATCCACTGGTATCTATGTAAGAGGGTTCCCTTGTTGAAATCAGCATAGACATTTTCTGGAGTTGCAGAGTGTTTAAAAATTAAATCAGATTCTCACTTACCACACATAAAAAGCCTACCCTCAAAGGTCTTAACATTTTAAAATCTTATAATGTTCCCAAGCGATATATGTGTTTTCATCATTCGATGCATTTAAAGCAAGTTTTCAAGTGGCATACGATTAGAAATACAAACCTTAACAATACAGAAATCTTGAAATAAAGCCAATGGAAAAACCAGCATGGTAACTATAAATAACCTATCTCGTTTAAAAGAAAACCTTAAAGAACAAAATAACAGATCTTGTTTATTTTTGCTTTTTTTTAAAAAAAAAAATCATAACCCGGGTGCTTAAAGAAGACAATTCAGGGGTCAGTTTAAGTTGATCAGATGAAATGGAGGGCTAGGTTCCTTCACTTTTCATACTTGCATGGAGCAGGAAGATTCAACAGGTCTACCTATACATGAGAAAATGTAAATTGCTATCCTCTATTCTATGTGGCTATGACTGGGCCCACCACTGAGGTAGCACTTTCTCCAGTAGCTACCCCCTTCCTCACGGCACTTCAGAATGAGGCAAAACTTGAGGAAAGACTTTCAGAGAAGAATTTAGAGTGGGGGATGGCTGGTCTCAGGAAAGTTTAGGGCATTTTTTAAAAAAAAGATTTTCTGGAAGCTCAATAGTTCTACTTCTAGAGGCAATGTAGCTAAAGAGGTTAGTTTACATATTTAATGTTTAGATTTTTTTAAAAAAATTGTTGTGGTTATATACTGTAAAATTTGCTACCGACTGCAAATCGATGTAATATTTGAAATATTTTTTTTAATTTTTTCTTTAACTTTTTTTAAAAAAAACTTTAATAAGCAAACCCCCTGAGCCTTCTAGTCTTCCCCCCCCCCAAAAAAAAGTTTGAATTAAATTGGAGCTATAGGTACCTCCATGTGTGCTGCCATGCCTTAAAATGTAGCAAACTTATATTTTAGCACAGAATTTTAAGTACCTTCCTAGACTACAAATCTCAGGATTCTATAAGATGGAAGCCATGGCAGGTAAAATGGTACTGAACTGCTGTAACTATGCAATGCAGATTATGAGCTCCAAATTTATACACACATGTATGCAGCTGATGATAAACCTCAGGCAGATTTACGAAATATGCAGGTGATCCACCTTGCAGTTCTCAATCCTAAATACAGACCAACTAGTTTAAAATAATTTCCTTTTCCGAAGCAACCATGAAATCTAGGTTTCTGTATGAGAGATAAGGGTCTTTTGTGAGTCAAGCTTGTTTACACTGAGAAAGTGACAGCATGTTAATTCCTCCAGTGACAGGACCACACAAAGCTTCATGCCTGTGCATTAGACTTGCAAAGGAAGCCCATGTTTACCAGCTGTTCATCAATCACAAAACAAAGCCAGTTCACTTGCGGAATGCAGGGGTTGAGAAGGGACAAACAGTATGTAAACCATTAAAGGAGCTCCACCTGAAAATTATAATCTGTGAACCTTAGATAAATTATAATAGTTTGGCATTAGACGGCAGCACAAGGCTTGAAACAAAGAACATGGAAGGCAGGAACTAGACCAGACGCTTTACTGTTTGTGCCCCCAGAATAGCTTGCAGGTAGAGATAATGCTCTATAGGGCTGTTCTACCAATGACAGTAAGAGAGGCTATAGCTATGTCTCTCCTGAATGCATAAACATTAGGAGGCAATAAGGACTGTACTGTTTTTATGTAAGCTGTCTCTGCAACACCTGTCCATTCTGTGCAATTCAAACTTGTAATTTGGAAGGATATTTGCCACTTTAGAGCGAAAGCATTTTATCTTCATTATATATGTCAAAAGGTTTGTAACCAGCAAGGTCACTGAATCTGACTTGATAGCTCCTGGAAGGATTATTTTATTAGGTCTCTGAGTCGACCCTGTTGTTTCTGCAGGTTCTATTTGTGGAGAACTGCTAGGCTTGGCAGGGGAAAAACGGAAGCATCTGCGGATGGCATCTGCGAATAATTATATTTTTGCTTAGTAATGATATGCAAGCAAATGTCCTGCCAGTTCTTGGCCTTCCTCAGCTCTAATGATGTTCAAAGAGCAAAGTTTGTCCAGCAGTCATGGGGGTCTTCGTGGCTCCCAGCACCCTTCATCTCTCCACTTGGCACATTTTAGAGGCCTCTGTTGTGACACTCAACAAGCCACAGTGTGATGTTGTAAGGCTGGGGATTTGAAATCGTCAGGTTCTATGAAAGCTGTGGCTTCCCCATGAAGGAGGCCTTGAGCAATAATCCTTGAGCATAGGATTTATTGCTGCCTACCTACACGGCTGTTTGCTCATCAACTCAGTGAATCAGAGGCAATAGCCAGACACAATGACTGACACATGTAATGCATAACATGCAGAAACACTACCTACGTTGGATTCTGTCCTTACCCCCATTTGTCCCATTCTGTTTCTTGTAATGCTATATTATACATAGGTTAAACATAACTAAACCATAAGCAGATGTGCTTATAAATCGCATGGAATGAACAACTGATATCATTGTCATCTTAGAACTTCAGAGCTGTAAGGGACCCTGTCAAGTCCAAAACCTTGCCAAGGAGACACAGTGGGAATTGGACTCCCAGACTCCAGCTCTGCAGCCAGAGACCTAAACCGCAGAACTATCCAGCAATTATTATCAACATAATAGTAAGATACATTCCCCAAAGAGAGAAAGAGAAAACATTCTCTGATTTATAGCAAAAAAAAAAAATGCTTAAAGCTATGCTCCTAATAGTAAGGGAGCTCAGACCACAGATCTTACACACTTCGAATATGCATACATCCATGAACCCTTTCACTCAAAGTAAGTCTATTCTTTAATTGCTTAATAATGATGATGATACACCATAGAGTCAATTGCAACTTAGGGTGATCCTTTCCAGAGTTTGCTAGGTATAGGATTCTCCAAAGTAGTTTACTCTGGGATCCTGGGATTGTGTAGTTTGCCCAAGGTCAAACAAATTGGCTTTTCTCTTGGCACATACAGTGGAGAATTGAACTCCCACCTCTGCTTCAGGTGGGGGAGGAGCAACATTCTCCTTGCCTAGGACTAAATGCACTCAACACAATGCACAGCATACCACTGCCTTCTGGCACCATACAAGGACAACTGCACAAGTGGTTCTGTCCATCTTGCAGGTTACCTGCCATGTGCCTGGTCATCCTCCAGGTGAGCAAATGAACCAGTGCCTAGTTGCACAATTGACAGTGAGGACAAGCCATTAAACACACAGTTTTCTTTAACAGGATGTTAGCCAATGCAAATTCCTTTTTCCAACAACAGATCCGCTTGACCAGAATAGTAAGGATTATTTAACTGTGGATAGGGATGCACTGCAATTCTGTTACTTATACTGTAGGTACTGACACTTCTGAATCTTTTTCTTTTTTCCCACAGTGATGTGTTCTATAGCAAGTGGGATGATTAGTAGGATTATGTTGCAGTGTTTACTTAGGGTAGAAGTTAAAGGGGAAAGTGTGAAGGCAAGAGGAGAAGGAGACAACAGAGGACGAGATGGACATTGTCACTGAAGCAACCAACATGAATTTGACCCAACTCCGGGAGGCAGTGGAAGACAGGAGGGCCTAGTGTGCTCTGGTCCATGGGGTCTCAAAGAGCTGGACATGACTTAACAACTAAACAACAAAAAGTAGGATTATGTTGCAGTGTTTACTTAGAGTAGAAGTTAAAGTGCAAGAAAGATACATCAATATGCTTATGTTTTCAATCAAGAGTGGGATCTGTTATCTGAATTTTATTTTTTTAGAGGAAAGGAGTATATATTCTATCGTAACTTTTTGTTTCAAATCTTATACTGAAAAAGCACAGGTTGCCAAACAGTATGCAGGCTATAAAATGCAACAAGAAGGATTCATGTTGGATGCAGTTCATGTGGTCCACTGTCATCTTGTTTTCCTTCAGCACAGAGAGTCAAATGAAACTACTTTCACCAGAACCTGGAACCTGTACAACAATTAAAGAAATCAAGCAAATAATCAAATGGAAACTGCCAGGACCTCTTGCAGTGAAAGAAATAAAGAAAGAAAGAATCAGAGTGTTTAATCTCAGGGATGCAATTAGTAGAGAGGATGAGCAATTAAGAAGTTGCTGCTCACTGTACTGGAATGAAGCAGACACAATGTACATCATCAGACATAAACCAAAAGTTTAATAATGTCTGGATGTCATAAAAATGCTGCATCATCAGCGTACCTTATATAAAAAAACACCCATGAGTTTAGCATTTTACACCACCCCCCACTGAGATTAATGGGAACTGTTCAACAATCTTTTTATCAGGGTTGTTCAGAGTATCTCCCTCTCACAATAGAAGGAAAATATAGCATGTAATGCTATTGCTTAAAGGATCTCACTGAGTTATTCATTGCTTTTAACTGGGCATTACCATTATTGTTTCTTCACATACAAAAGCAATCTGTTGCCTGGTGCAAATATATATACAGGATTTTTTTTTCAAGGGGTTGGGTGCAAATATTTTGCATGTTCGAATAATTCATACGCATAGTGTGTGCCACGACAACACATGGCGGCTGCCTTTGTACAGTACAGAAATAAAGAAATACAGGATTCATTGGGAGCAGCTCTCCATTGGCTTCAATGGACACACATGGCAGCATATATGAATAATTCACATGTTGTGTACCAGCAGTAGAAAAAAAACCACAATGAAATATTTTGGGTTCTTTCTAATAGCTAGTTCTGATATTGCAGGTTAAGAACCCTTGGAAAAAAAAACCCCAAAAGCAAATAGTATTTTCCTTGCCGTCACAGTATTCATAAATTCAGGCACAGAAAAATGTCTGTGCAAAAGACTCTTAAATGCCCTTTAAAAGCAACTTTTGAAAGTACAGTAACTATGACATGTTACATGTATTTTATCATTTTTTTAAAATGCAACTTCATGGGACCCTCCCTCCTTGTAGTCACCAAAAAGGTGAGTAATGGCAAGTACTGTAACTATGTTACTTGTAACATGTTATGTTCAGGCTCTGATAAGTATGGTGTGTCTATCAGTATCCACAACTGCTGAATTAGACCCTTCCTGCAAACAGCAACTTGGACTTGAACTGCTGTGCATTTTTTGAAAGAAATCATGGTCTCTCAACTCTTATGGTTGACACTCTCTATATCTCATAATTAATACATACAGACCTAACCAGTTCATTGTTTCCAACTCTTTTAAAAGAGCCATGAACTGGATTTTTAATAAACATCCCATTCTTACAAAAAGTATGTACCCTGTTTCCCTGAAAATAAGACCTAACCTGAAAATAAGCCCTAGTGTGATTTTTCAGGATGCTCGTAATATAAGCCCTACCCCCAAAATAAGCCCTAGTTAAGTGAAACCCCACCCTCCACCATTGTGCAGCAACCAGAAGAAGATGACATGACTGTATTTGAATAAATACAGATTGTTGTCCATGAAAAAAAATAAAATATCCCCTGAAAAATAAGCCCTACTGCTTTTTTTCGGAGCAAAAATTAATATAAGACCCTGTCTTATTTTCGGGGAAACACGGTATATTCTATACACAAATGAAGTGTTTATGATAATCACCTTACATCACTATTTTTGCTATCAAGGTTAAAAGTGACATCAGCTTCTGGAAGGGTTTTTATAGTTTGTTATTTGCGGTGGCTGGAGATGGGCATGGACTCTCTGTTGGTTCAGATTCATTTATAGACCAGACAGGTGTTGTGTGCTTCGAAGCACTGTCTCCTCCAGTGGGTGCCTACTCAGAGGCAGCACCTAGAGGAGGTGGGGCAGGGAATCCAGGCTGCCACCTCTGAATGGGCACCAGCCGGAGAAGACAGGGCTTTGAAGTATTGAATACAGCACCTATTTGGCCAATAAATGAACCATCACGAACCACTGAACCAGCGATTCGTGCTCATCTCTAGTGATGGCATGTTTCAACACCTGTGAAAGTTGTGGAAATGGAATTTGAAGATATTGCTTAATCCTTCTCCCCCTCCCCTGTGTGTGTGTGTGTGTGTCAGTGTCTGTGTTTACCAAATTTATGTTCTATCTTCATTTTTCCTCTATGCCTGTTGTTACCAACCTTGGGTAACCCAGGTGTCCTTGGACTGCAACTCTCAGAAACTCCATCCAGCACAGCTGGTGGTGAAGGCTTCTGGGAACTGCAGTCCAGTAACCCCTGGGTTATACCAAAGCTGGAAACCACTACCGTATGCTCTTTTTTCTTTAAAAACTCCAATGGAATCAGCAGGTCATTTAACCTTGTTCCTTCCTGGTGAACATCTGATATATCAGTTTCTTATCCAGTAAGCCTAACTGAATCTGCATAGACTTAAAAACAGTGGTAGAGAACACATTTTTGCTCCAGATGTTACTGAGCTAGGCCTCCTATCATTGCAAAACTTTGGCCATGCCGACTAGGGTTTACAGGAAGGGGTCCACTAATACTGCGAAGCACCTACAATGGCAGCTTCCAGTGAAACTGTTTTATGGAATGCAATGCATGTGCAGTAATTTTTTTTATTGACAGTCATCAGGTCCATGTTCCTCTTTCATTCCCCCTTTCCTTACCTTACTCCTTCAGAGCCCCTAGTACTCATTATGGAGGGGGAGAGAAATTGCAATTAGTTATATACTAATGCAGCCTTAAATTATTTAGCAGGCTTAATACTAACCCATTTTTAGGGTGATTAGACTAGGCAATATCCTGATTGATATTCACCCTCCCCTTGTGTAATCACATAATGGGTTATTTTCCTAAAGCTTTCTGACATTGGGAGCATCATAAAAGAGATGTAATATTCATATTAAAGAGGAGATGGTGAAACATACTGGGATTTGCATGAGTGGGAGTGGGGAGATGAAAGGATGAATAGCTGTGTGTGTGCAGATGTGCACATGCACACGCACACACCACACACACACACACACACACACACACACACTTCCCCCCCTTCTCTCCCAAACGAACAAAATTGGATTCATTAAAAATGAAACTTACATAAGAAGATCTCAGCTGAGTCAGACCAAAGATCCATCTAGCCTTACAATTGTAAATAGGGTTCATATGGGTGGGTGGGTAAAACCTGGGGGAACCTGGCTCATTGGAAGGGGGCCACAGACTGGAAACTCTCCCCCCACACACCACCTTATAAGTTTCATTATACGACTTATACAATCCTGATTTGGCCTCTCTTTGTTTCTTATTGTGTTTATGTCTATAGATTAGGCATCCTTCAGTCTCGAGAAACGATGTTAACATGCTCTGAATAGAGGACTTGGAAAAGCGTCTACTGTGGCTGAGAAGGCCAATTCAAGAGTGACAATCCCTTCCACACTGGAGAAAAATATAATCTGTCCCCTGTCCAGCTCCCTGATGTTGTTGGTTTCAGGACTGCCTCTTTGCCTCGGCCTGCTGGACAAGGGTCTCTTCAAGATGGGAGAGGCCATGATGCACCACTTGCCTCCAGGCTGAACGCTCAGATGTCAGGGTTTCCCATCTGTTGAGGTCCATTCCTAAGGCCTTAAGATCCCGCTTGCAGATATCCTTGTATCGCAGCTGTGGTCTCCCTCTGGGGTGCTTTCCCTGAACTAATTCTCCATGCAGGAGATCTTTTGGAATCTGACCGTCGGCCATTCTCACGACATGCCCAAGCCAACGTAGATGTCGCTGTTTAAGTAGTGTATACATGCTAAAAATTCCAGCTCGTTCTAGGACTTCTCTATTTGGAACTTTATCCTGCAAGGTGATACCAAAAATGCATCGGAGACAACACATATGGAACGTGTTCAACTTCCTCTCCTGCCATGCACCAAAGGTCCAGGACTCACTGCAGTACAGGAGTGTACTCAGGACACAGGCTCTATAGACCTGGGTCTTGGTATATGCCATCAGCTTCTTATTAAGCCATACTCTCTTTGTGAGTCTAGAGAACATGGTAGCTGCTTTGCCAATGCGTTTATCCAGCTCGACATCTAGGGAGAGAGTGTCTGGGATCATTGAGCCAATGTACACAAAGTCATGAACAACCTCCTGTATTTATGTCTATGACAAAAAAAAAAAGAGGTTGAGAAAGGCTGATCTCAGGCCACTACTACTGGAGTCCCAACAGAAGCAAGATGTAAACCCCACAGCCTCTCTCACCCTCACTTAACTGGAGAATGAAAGGAGGGAGGTATGGAGAGAGAGAGATTCCAGGTGTGAAGACAAATAGATGCTGAAAATACTTTCCAGAGAAATTGTCCTTAGTTCCTTTCAGCATGTTGGCAAAATTAGAAGGGAAAATGAGAAAAGAAAAGAAAAAGCAGGGAAAATATTGTGGCACTGGAAAGACTACCATATTTGCTTCAGTGTGAGCTTTCATGGCTCAAAATCCACTAGATTTTGATCTACAGAAGCTCACGCTGAAACAGATTTGTTAGTTGTTAAGACCCCACCATGTTTTCTCACAGTTTTTTCTTTCTTTTCTCCTTCATCCTTTCCCCTACTTTAACTTTGCCAACATGCTGAAAATGTTATTATTGTCCTTTTGCCTTTCCTTTTCTCTGAGGAACTTTGAGTAGCATCCATGCATCGCTTCCTGCCCTACAATTTTATCTATGAACAACCCTATGAGGTAACCTAGGTTGAAATAAGAGTTACTAGATAAGGGTTATGACCATCAGAGTGGATTGCAACTCATCTTCTGGGTCTTTAGCACAGGTTTTTTTTTTTGGGGGGGGGAACCATTTTTGGTTACAACTCCTAATGTCTCCTAGTTAGCCTGGCTGATAGCACGGTAGTGGAGAGACCCAGAGAGTTACAGTCCAAAAAAGTAACCTTTCCACCTTTTCCTTTAGACAATATTCACATGTTGTTGGCATATCTGATGCAATTGCATATGAAATTTAGATGCACAAATGGCATCAACACCTGAAATTTCCACATCAACACCAGCTTTGCACTCATTTCTGCAAACTAGCTTCAGTTACAACTGGGAAACTGGATGTGACTCATTTGAGATGTTTTGAAGAGCCAAATGTATCCAGCCATCTTTCTATTCATTGCCCTCTATCAGTGATCAGTTTACTCCCAGGACGCAATGGATAAATCTTTTTTAAAAAAAAACTGAGCAGTCCAACATGGCATGGAGAGGAAAAACAGCAATTAAAGTCTACTTCCGATCAGCAGGTGTCAGCACAGATCTCTTCCCCTCTCCTCCCACTTTAATGTATTGCCTGGACAGCTCAAAGAGTTGGATTGCCAGACTTCAGGAATTCAATGGCCCACTGTGCCTCCTAGGAGAAAAGCCATCCTATGTGGCCTTGAGCAAGTTGCGCAGTCTCAGGGTGCTCCAGAAGAACAGAATGGTAAACCACTTCTGAATTGTTAACACCTAGGAAACCCTAGCAAGGGTCAGCATAAGTTAGAATTGACTTGATGTCGAGTAATTATTATTCCTGCTCTGTACAACATTAGCTATGAACTTTATGGCAAGCTGTTCCCAGGTATTAAAAGTGACCTTTAAGCTATGAATCAAAGGCAGATCACCCTATCAAGCCTAAGAAAGGCTTAAACCTCCTGAATGTAGCAAAACATCAAGGATTACACATGTTCTCCACATTTCTCCCCCCAAATCCATAGCAGGAATTTGTTCGCATATCCAATGCTTCCCACTGACATTTGTTTTCTCCAAAATGTCAAAATCCTTGGGATTTTGATAAGGACATGTCCCTACTGAGGCACGACCCACTGCCGTTTTAAACGGGAAACCACAGCAAATGCTGTTAAAATGCAAGCGGATTAAATCATGTAGCACAATAATTGGGCCGTTCTGTGGTATTCGTATTTCAGAGTAAGGAAAATCACAATCACAATTGGGTCAGATTCTCTGCTGCAGCAATTCCACCAAAGCCAATTACACCAACAGAGAATGTAATAATCTACCAGTTAAGCTTCCTTGAAGCTGGTAACAGAAAACAGTTGGTTAATGACAGTGCAGTTTAACTGCATTCTCCTGACTTTGTCTTGACTTTCGGGCCTATGACTTAGGAGAATATCTTAGTAGTGTGAACCAAAATACTGCCACAGAGTAGTAGTGGCTAGCAAAACAAGTCACTGTCAACCCCCACTGGCATTCTCAGGAAACGAAACTCTATGAGGAAAGATTGAAAGAACTGGGCATGTTTAGCCTTGAGGAAAGAAGACTGAAGGGGAGATATGATGATACTTTTCAAAGCAGTCATAGAGAGGAGGGGCAAGGATCTGTTCTCAATCATCCCAGAATGCAGAACACAAAATAATGGGTTCAAGCTACAGGAAGCTAGATTTAGGCAGAATATTGGGAAAAACCCCTTAACTGTTAGAACAGTATGACCATGGAACCAATTACCTCGAGAAGTGGTGAGCATGGCAACACTGGAGGCATTCAAAAGAAAAATTGGACAACCATCTGTCAGATCTTCTAAAGAAAATCAACCCTGAGTGTTCACTGGAAGGACAGATCCTGAAGCTGAGGCTCCAATACTTTGGCCATCTCATGAGAAGAGAAGACTCCCTGGAAAGGACCCTGATGCTGGGAAAGTGTGAAGGCAAGAGGAGAAGGGGACGACAGAGGATGAGATGGTTGGACAGTGTCACCAAAGCAACCAACATGAATTTGACCCATCTCCAGGGGGCAGTGGAAGACAGGAGGGCCTGGCGTGCTCTGGTCCATGGGGTCACGAAGAGTCGGACATGACTAAACGACTAAACGATGACGACTGTCAGATCTGCTTTGATTTGGATTCCTGCATTGAGCAGAGGGTTGGACTTGATGGTCTCATTGTATAGGCTCCTCCCGACCCAATTTTCTATGTGATTCTGATATTTTCATTCTTATTTTTAAGTAACCTTTCTGATAATCTCTGTGATTTATGAATGCAATTTGTGCAAAGACGCAATCACTGAAAATAAAAAAAAAGAGTGATTTCTTAGGAAAGTTGGCATTTTTCCATAGATGCTCTCAAGACTGAGATTATACTAAATATATCAAACGCTATCTAGTTCATGGAGTCAGCAACACATCAATTATTGCATTGTTCAATACTGCATATTTTACTAAATGCACAAGACGCAGCCCCCAAACATTCGTATTTTTTCGCAAGAAAAGCACATCAGCTAAAGGGGGGGGAGAGTCAGTTTTCCTGATGGTTAGACATTTTCCTTTATCCAGGAACTAAAAAGGTGGGGAATTTCTGCTTTCTTATATCCAGCTTCCTTCAAAATATGGAGATTAGAGAAATGTATGAAGTGATTTTGCAAAGGCTTTCACAGCTGAGATCTAATTGTTGTGGTGGTTTTTTCGGGCTCTTTGGCCATGTTCTGAAGGTTGTTCCTAAGGAAGAACAACCTTCAGAACATGGCCAAAGAGCCCGAAAAAAGCACAACAACCTTTGTATGAAGTGAGTCCCTTGAAAAAGGCTGAATTTACAGTATTACAGACACATAGTCTTTATTTGAAGAGTATTTTGTTTATTTGGAAGATTATATTTGACACACAAATGTGTCATCAGTAAGTGATGAACATGCCTGTTGAAAGTGACTACAATAAAGTTCCACATAAGCACTTCTTAAAACTAATTTCGGAGATGTTAGGAGTTATTTTGTAATATATGAGGGTCCTTGTCTTATTTACCTCCACTTTCAAGTTTCAAACATGGGTGACAAAGAAGGGGAAGAGAATCTCTTACCTATGGAAAACAAGATCGAGCAGAGCTTAAATGGGCCCCCGACAGTATTGTGTTCCATCTAAAACAGCAGGATATGAAGACCATGAAGTTGTGGATTCCTGCTGGATGTTGGAAGCTCACACAATGAAGATTTCCTCCACAAGATGCAAAGGAAATGAACCTCCTTTGTCTAAACATCTGTGGGAACCTGGGTACAAAATCCAAAGGGGGAGTTTGCAAACATTACAGCTGAGCAAGCATCCCAGGTATGCTTAGCTGGGTATCTGCCAAAACCAGAACTCTGCAGTGACTGCCAAGAGACACACCGCTGATGCGGCTGGTCTTCTGCTTCTGATAAGCCCAGGGTGAAAGGAGGACAGTAGCAAGAAAGGACAAAGTGACCTCTGCCCCGGCCCCTGCAGGCAAAAGAGGTGTGGAGAAGGAGGCCTTGTGGTGAAAATGACAACAAGGAGAACGCTGGCCCACTGTGAAAGAGAGGGCCGACCGATGATCAGACAAAACATTCAGGGCCGTGTGTATTTGCTATGATTACTGCATTTTCCATGTATAAGACTATACTTTTGTCTAAAACCTTTAGACTAAAAAAATGAGGGTTGTCTTATACACGGAAGTAAGCTGAGGAGAGAACAAAAAGAAGTGGAGGAGGAAGCAGGGATCAAAGTGATCCTGGAGCACTTTGATCCCTTTTCCCCTACACTTGCTAAGCCCCAGTTAGATTTCTTAATTTTGGATTAGAAAAGTGGTGGTGCGGGTCTTATACATGGAGGTGTCTTATACACGGAAAAATACAGTAACTCATTTTCCTTCCTACAGCAGGAGATCCTCGGAGATTTCTGCCTCACGAATAATATAAATGAAGCAAAGCAAAGTGCGCTGCTTATATACTGCCCCATAATGATTAAAGCGCTTTCTGGGCTGTTTACAATGTAGTTATGCAGACTGTACATTGCCCCCACCTCCTGCGAGTTGGGTGCTCAATTTCCTGACCTCAGAAGGATGGAAGGCTGACTCAACCTCAAGGATTGACCCAGGATTGAACTCAGATCATGAGCAGAGTCTTCTTCACTGCAGTACTGCAGTTTAACCACTGCAGCAGGAGCCTCCTAATGAAGCCGAACTTTGCCCAACGGTAATCAATTGTAAAACATGGTAAATGCCAGATACTTCAGTGAGGGAAATAATGTGTTATGAGAAACCGACATCTTTCAACACTTGTGGGCATTTCTGCCTAGAAAATCCACAACAGATGTCTTTAAAACCTGAAGGTGACACTGTATCAGATAAATTATCAGATAATTCTTTGTACTTCATTTAGTGACTTATTAAAACAAGTTCTTTTTCCCTGTGGAAAAAGAAGGGGAAGAGAATCACCTACTTAGTTTTCATTCTTTGACCAGCATTCACAGAATATTCATCATGCTATGATGATTATCTTCTTACAAAGACCTTGTCAGCATGCTAAAAGCTGGTAGTGACACTAGTTCTCAGTTTCAACACAGCTTTTAAACTTGCAAATTTACCAAAGTCAAGAGCGATTTCGAGAGTTGCTCTCCCGGGACATTTTAGAATGCAGAACAGAGTTGCTTTCAAAATTTGATCTCCAAGAAATCTTATAAAATGCATACTGCCTAATGTGCAGATAGAAACACAACTATCCTTCACATTTTACACTTCTTTGAATGCTGAGATAACAGTTTTCATCCATTTTTTCCTTTAAATCAAAATGCTGATTTAAATATGTACTTCAAGAGAAAACGAATATTTAGATTTATTTTGAGATAAAAGGCAACTTTAAAAGCATATTTAGTAGCTATTTTTCAGAAAATTTAACTTCTTTACATATCAACCCAGGAACAAATGGAACAATATTATGGGTAAAAATGCACAAAAGAGACATGCATGGGGAAATAGATCAATTCATCCATTTCTAATGTAAATAAATCCAGAGGTGAAGGCAGCATATGTGCATATGAATTCTTGCTCCAATTCTTGTTATTATTACAGCAAGTCTGTTCTTAACCTTGATGCTTGTTTAGTGTTAATTTATCACACCACATAAAAGCTAAAAGTACATCCAGTTAACCATTTTAACCACCTATGAAGCAAGTGAAGCAGAGTGGGAATGATTATAAAGACTTTCTGTAGGATTTATAGCTGCAAGGTGTGGCTTGTCTCACTCCAGTGGGCAGGAGGGCATAACCAAAAATTACCCAAGACATTGGGAGTATCACTGGAACATTCACAATAATTCAAGGTGTAGCACAAAGCATGTACACATTACTGAAACAGCGACGTCTACGTTGGCTTGGGCACGTTGTGAGAATGGCTGATGGTCGGATTCCAAAGGATCTCCTGTATGGAGAATTAGTGCAGGGAAATCGCCCCAGAGGAAGACCACGGCTGCGATACAAGGATATCTGCAAGCAAGATTTGAAGGCCTTAGGAACAGACCTCAACAGATGGGAAACCCTGACATCTGAGCATTCAGCCTGGAGGCAGGCATTGCATCACGGCCTCTCCCAATTTGAAGAGACCCTTATCCAGCAGGCCGAGGTGAAGAGGAAGTCACAAAAGCAGCAAAAGCAGGGAGCTAGACGGGGGTCAGATTGGATTTGTCTTCAGTGTGGAAGAGATTATCACTCTCGAATTGGCCTCCTCAGCCACACTAGATGCTGTTCCAAGTCCTCCATACAGAGCACGTTACCATACTCTTTCGAGACTGAAGGATATCTAACTAAGCACAAAGCATCTGGAAGACATGGGGCTGGGAAGTGACAAGAACCCGTTCAGCTGAAGAAAAAAATAAACCACCACAAACTCCTGATTCAGTGGTTCATGCCCATCTCTGATCTTGATGCAATACTCTACTCACCACACTACACAGTCTTACAAACAAAACTATGCCATTTTGGTTACTTAATTTAATAATGAATTGTGTGCTGTTAAGTCATTTTTTGAGAGTAATCAGAAGTGGTTTGCCATTGACTCTGCCACTTGCTGAAGGTCACACCGATGGGCTCTTCTGCTATCGTACAAGGGGGGTGAATCAAACTCCCAAATTCTGGCTCTGCAGCCAGTTACCTAACTCACTGAACTATACAGGCAGTTTACTTAATTTATGCTTGGATAAATTAACAACACATCTGGCATGATCTTTCAGGGGGGAAAAATACCATGACAAAACAAGAGTATATATAGACAGTGTTAAATAAGTTAGGACACTGAGATCATCTGAAATGTTAAGAGCAAACTTCAAAAGTAGAAATATTCTTTCTGAAGCGTCTCTGTCTCCTAGATGAAATAATCTGAAGATGTCTTACTGAATCACTCACCTGTTTGAAAGGTGGTTCAACTTTCTCCTTTAATATACTGGAAAACTGTAAGTATGCATTTAAAAAACCATTAATCCCCTCTTTTTGTGTGTGAGCTGGATAGCAATGTGTGATTTGAAAAGTGCAAAGACCAAAACATTCTTCTGAACCTCCTCCTGCCTCCACAGTAGCTACAGTAGCTCTGTCTCCATTCTGAAGGAAATCAACTCTGAGTGCTCACTGGAAGGACAGATCCTAAAGCTGAGGCTCCAATATTTTGGCCATCTCATGAGAAGAGAAGACTCCCTAGAAAAGACCCTCATGTTGGGAAAGTGTAAAGCCAAGAGGAGAAGGGGACGACAGAGGGGGAGATGGTTGGACAGTGTCACTGAAGCGACCAACATGAATTTGATGCAACTCCGGGAGGCAGTGGAAGACAGGAGGGCCTGGCATGTTCTGGTCCATGGGATCACTTGACTTCACTCTCCAGGATGTCTGGCTTAAGTTCAGCAACCACACTATCTGGGTTGTTCAGGACATCCAGATCTTTCTGGTATAATTCCTCTGTGTATTCTTGCCACCTCTTCTTGATGTCTTCTGCTTCTGTTAGGTCCCTACCATTTTTGTCCTTTATTATGTCCATCTTTGCACAAAATGTTCCTTTAACATCTTTAATTTTCTTGAACAGATCTCGGGATTTTTCCTTTCTATTATTTTCCTCTTTTTTTTTTTTTTTTGCATTGTTCATTTAAGAAGGCCCTCTTGTCTCTCCTTGCTATTCTTTGGAAGTCAGCATTCAATTTTCTGTTACTTTCCCTATCTCCCTTGCATTTTGTTTCCCTTTTCTTCTCTGCTATTTGTAAGGTCTCGTTGGACAGCCACTTTGCTTTCTTGCATTTCCTTTTCTTTGGGATGGTTTTTGTTGCTGCCTCCTGTACAATGTTATGAGCCTCCAACCACAGTTCTTCAGGCGCTCTGTCCACCAAATCTAGTTCCTTGAATCTGTTCTTCACTTCCACTGTTTATTCATAATGGATTTGGTTTAGATTTTATTATGGTACATTGAGAAAAATGAAGAAAAATTTTGGCGGATGGATGTTTGTTGTTCTGCTTTTGCGATGAAGTTGAGAATTTGCATAGAGTTGAAGAATTCTCCATACTTGCATTACTGTATCAAGATGGTCTCTCTTTTTTTGTTTGGGAGGAGTACAATCATTGGTATTAGTCCTCTTCCTGTCCCCCACAAGTAGCAGATCAAACAAGCTGGCTCATCCATTATATTACATTTCATGTGTGGAGTGTGTGTGTGTGTGCCAGCGTGCGTGTCCATGTGTGTGAACCCTCTCTGTCTCTGACACCTGCAGGTAATATTGGTAAGCTTATTTTCCAAGAAGTGGAAAAAAAGCCACAGCCACAATCAAAATGTAAGTCCGCTGTAAGGTCTAAGGCATTCCGCTTCTATTCACCTTCCACGGAAATGTGATGCACTTCAATCTTTTCTTACAGCTAAAACAGCTAGCAATCTGCTCCAGCTCATAACTCAAATGAAGAGCTCCTAACACCCCTCTTTTTTGCCTCAAAGGTCCTCAATAATTACTCACGAATTGTTTAGCTGTAAAGCCCTGGAGGCCAGTTAGACTTGCTATATTAAGGAAATTCCATGGCACCATAAATTGAGTGATGAAACTAGTGTGAACTTGCAAATGCTTAGTGTTAAGGTGTGGGAGAGCAAAAGCATGTTACAGATCCAACATTTACAGAGAAGTTATGGATTTATCCCCTCTCCATTGTTTCCTGCTGTAGTACTCATCACATTTAAATATTCAGCATTAGAGGGGATAAAAGAGTATGTAGCTCTTTGGGCTTTTCCATCTATTTGTGAAGAGAAGAAACAACATGTTTCTCTCAAAGATGGAACAAATATATATTTATTCTCAGGCATACAAGTTGACGTTTGTTCAGTGTATTGGCCTGAATTCTATTGGTGTTTGTGTAAGGTTTGTTTAACTTGCCACAGCTAATTGTGACTAATTGATGAGATGCTGCAGTGCACCTCCACTGTGCAATCAGGCACATGACCAATGCCCCTGTCACCATGTCAGTTAGCTGCAACAAGTTACCATAAGCTTTATGTGAACACCAGTGGGATTCTGGCCACATATGGCTAAGTGAACTGCTAATCTTTTAAAATACAATTGTCAGCCACTAGCCAATCTCCTACGAACTCTCCTCAGACTGAATAAGCTACTTGGATGAGTACTGAAACATTTCAACCTAATAAGAAAGAAGTCCAGTTGCCATGACTCAACTTCCAGATAACCTCACCTGGATGACTGAGAATCTTCACAGATATATAACAACACACAATAAAAAAAATTAATAAACAGAATAGGCAAATGGAGGCAAATGAGTGGAACTTATTGGGAAACCATTAATATTCATAATAAGTAAGGAGCCACACCTTTAGGACATGCTGGAATTCAGAAGACGGAGCTGTGAGTGGCTGGTCATGACGATGCTCAACATTACATAGAATCCTTGTTTCAGCCTAACAACCAGACCTTGGAAAAGTGCCATAGTTACATCCTGCTTGGGTGTTGTAACACATTCGATGTGGGGCTGCCTTTGAAGAAAATCCAGCTAGTTGGAGACAATTATAGGGAGTATCTAATGCCCCTGCGACAACAACTGCAGTGGCTACCAGTTCGTTTCTGGGCTCAATTCAAAGTGCTGTTTTTTACTTTAAAATCCTAGCCCCCACCCCCAAAAGCAAAGTGTGCTGCTAAAACACTCTCTGGGTGGTTTACAATTTTTAATTATACAGACTACACATTGGCCCCCTCCCATTGGACTGCCAGAATCCCCTGATATTGAGTATTGACCGTGAGCTGAGTTTTGGCCGCAATACTTCAGTTTAACAACGGCACCACAAGGCCCTATACGGTCTGTGTCCTGGCTATCTGAAGGACCATATCTCCCCATCTTAAGCTATCCAGAGGACTTTATTTCAGTCTCATTGCCAGCACAGGCATATTTGATAGGGATGTGAGAGAGGACCTTCTCTGTGGCTTCTCCCAGGTTCTGGAATATTCTCCCTTGGGGGCTTCAGTCACCCTCCTCCCTTTTAACCTTCCAGCAACAGCTGAAGACGCACCTCTTCAGGCAGGCTTTTATCTGAGTCCCCAAGCATTTTTTTTAAAGTCTTTTTTTTTTAAAAAAAAACCTTCTTCTTCTTCTTCTTCTTGCTTTTTTGTTTTTAAAGTTTTAAATTTGTAATCATTTTATATATTTTAATTATTATTATAATACTTTAATAGTTTCTTCTTTAATGTTACTTGTTTTAACATTGCGAGCCACCTTGAACTCTCTGGCCAGGGGAAAGGCCACCTAGAAATGATACTCAGCAATCAATCAATCAAGCAAGCAAGCAAGCAAAAATGCTTTCTGTACTTCAACTCCCAGAATTCCCAAGTCAGCAGGGTCCATGGCCATACTTCCTGAGGGATACTGAGAGAAAACAACCATTTAAAAAAAAAAGGTCATACCTTTTTTCAACTTTGCTGCCAAATATTTCTTTCTCCCCAAATGGATTACTGATTTTAAAGCCCGACAGAGCCTACTTTCTCCTTGATGCACTTTGGCATTCTAAAATATAACATCACAACAGGAACATTAGAAGCAGATGTCACATTATCTTAGAGTCCGCATCGTTCTGAATATCCACCTTGAAGGCACTTTAAACAACAATGACAACAACCGGAATCCATCATCTCGGTATACCGTTCCTTGTACTGTTTATGGCTTTGACTGTATCTTTGGCAGGAGTAAGCTGACATTTACTAACAAAGGCAAAGTGATAAAGCAAGAAATCCGAACGCAGCACAGCCTTTCTTATAAGAAGGGGAAAGAATGACTGGAACGTAATGGAGGAATGCTCTGGATGAGGACAAGTGGTTCTGACAGGAACCAAGCGGCATTGGACGACACAACAGTAACATACCAGCAACATTCACACAAGAAAACAATGATATTCCTCCTGTGTTCTTATAAAACCCTTATCTTATACCTAAGATTCTACAGACAATGTTTGTTTCACAAGACCACAAAACAAGTGCAACCACCAACATGACGATAGCTCTCCTAGTCTTCCCGTGTCTTGTGTTTGAACTTCAAGTGGCCTCAGTGTATCTCTTTTTCTTTAGGATTTTGTAAAGGAGATTAGGCAGCTTTTTCAGCCTATGTGATGTTCTTGCACCTTAGCTAAGGCAATGGTTACGGTGGTCATTCACCTGCAGTTCGCATCAGATTTAGCATTCAATAAACCAAATTACAAATCAGCAATAGCACAATATAAAGTTCAGTGCCGGGAAGCCCAGTAGGGAATTGCCTCTTTTCCATGGGGAAACTAACTCTTTTCGTCCAGCTAACAGGGGTTGTTTCATTTTGTTCCGATTCACTGGCGTCACTTTTAACCACTTTCTTTTAACCACTTCTAATCAGCTTCCCTCCACCAAGTGCCTGTTGTCTCCTAAACATTGTATATTTTTTTCTAAAATGCTTTCCAACATATTAGCACCAAGTCATTTCAATGATGATGATGATGATGATGATGATGATGATGATGATGATGATGATGATAATAATAATAATAATAATAATAATAATAATAATAATAATAATAATAATAATAATAATAATAATAATAATAATAATAATAATAATAAAGGAAAAGGGAAGGGGTGGTCCCAGTCAAAACTGTGTATCGGCACCTTGTCAGATGAGAGGCAGCCTCCACACATTCACAGCTTTCTCTGCCTCTACCCCTACTGATTCCTGAAACATAAATTGTTTCTATTTATCCAGACAGGCTACAGGGATTTCACACACAGAAACCAGCAGGGACCCGATTTTGGAAAACATCAATAACAACAAAAAAAAACCCTCGCAGATGAAAGCAGTTTTCCTCCACTTTGAAGTCACACTCTTTAAGTGCCTGGAGTCGTCGGGTGGAGTGAAGCACAGAAGAAGTAGAGCTTCCAAGTATTACTTTTCTATTGTTTTATATATTTATATATTTTAGTGGTCCAATAAAAGATACCACCTACTCTTGCATTTGTGTTTTATATACCATGACTCTCAGACTTCCCAGGGTTCTAGGCGTTGTGGCCCAAATCAAGCACTTTTCTAAATTCTGAGAAAAGGAGCTAAGGTCATCCATACATTCTTCCAACACAACTCAAACACATCCAAATGAAAGAAACAGGCACAAACCACTCCTTCTCTCTCTCTCTCTCTCTCTCTCTCATGCACTCTTTTAACACACACACACACACACACACACAATACACACTCTCTCTCTCTCTCTCACACACACACAGAGTAATTAAGAATCAAGAAAGCCTCTTTTTTCCCCAAGCCTAATTTTGATGCCAAGAGGAAAGGAGGGGAGACTTGTTCCCAGTTGCTCTCCAGTAAATCATCTCCTGTGAGGGCAATTAGACTTTTTAAAAAGTTTCCATTAGCACCTTTCTAAAGACTGTAAATAATTCCAGTGTCGAAGCCTAGTGATCCTTTATCATTTTTTCGGGTGTTTGTAATGCTGTCCTGGAATACTGAGATACAATCCTCTTCACCAGTAAATAGTAAATTTCACTCAGCTGAAACAAATGCTTTCAGCTGCCTTAAGTTCATCGAAGAATATATATTTATATTTTGCTACTACAGTTTCATGTAATACTGCTGACTCTCGCATGAAAGTACTAAATTAATTAATCTCACATAATCATTTTCTCAGCTATATTTTTAAAATGTTAAAGTCATTCTTGTTTTTATTTAAGAGCAGCGTAATATGAATAGTGACCTTGTATTATGCGAACTTCTGAACTCAGTGTAAACAAGACAAATAATTTCATGCCAGAATTAAATCTGTCTCTGATAAGATCTGCCTTTATTAACTTATCCTTTGTCCCTTTGTGGAAGATAAATTTGTCGGTTACTCCATACATCTCATGCCTTCACTGTACCACGCACTAAAGAATGAAATATTTCAAACGCCTCAACCTTATTTTGTTTTGCTGACCAAAAACGCTGTTCCCCCAAAATTAATTATTATGTTAATTCATACACATTACCCAGTGGATTAGCGTTATCCCAAATGTTAACAAAAACTAGGAATTAGCTGCTTCAGCATATTCTCCACTACACATAGTGTAAGCAGAGCCAGCCATGTGTTTCTCCATTTACACTGTTCCCTCTAAATGCAGTCCCAGAAGTCCACACTGAAAAGATGTTTCCCAGTAACAGAATGTAATTATGGAAGTATTTTAACTGAAGTGAATGCAATTAACCAGATTCACAACTGCAAAGTATTGGTGATCATCTCGGCACTATGTATGCCAGCTATCACCAAGAGCCCACCAATACTTTCCACTAGAGATTGGCATGGGTTGCTGGTTTGGCAGTTCAATGCACTTCATTTCCTGGCCGGAAAGCTGATCTACAATTCCCCCCGCCGGCCTCCTCCACTGGATGACCACCTGGGGTGGGGTGCTGCCACTAAGTGGGGGCTTGCTAGGGGGTAGGGGCTGGATTGGGTATCAGCTTTTCAGTCGGGAAATGAACTGTGCCAAATCAACCAATCAGTGGTTTGTGCCCATACAGTGGTGCCTCACATAACGAGTGCACCGTTTAATGACGAATTCGCATAGCGATCTATTTTTTTAGATCGCTAATGCGATTGCAATGTGACGTTTTAATGGGCAAAACATCACATTGCGATGATCAGTAAGCGTTTCGCTTACTGATCTTCGCAATGCGATGTTTCCCCAACAGCTGATCGGCGGTTCCAAAATGGCCGCCGGGTGCCCAAAATGGCCACCGCAACCATTTTCGCGCAGTTTCCTCGCTTACCGAGGGCGCGAAAATGGTGGCGCTATGGAGGAACTTCGCTGAACAGTGAGCTTGGGCCCCATAGGCTTTTTCCGTTCCGTTTAACGATGTTTCCTCATAGCAACGATTAATCCGGAACGGATTAACGTCGCTATGCGGGGCACCACTGTATATATTATTTCACAAATATTTATGTGACCTTTCATTGAACTCTAGTTTCACTTGGACGCACATCCAGAAAACTAGGTCACAGACTCTTGGAGCTTACCAGATCTTTAGCCAAAGTCAACAGAACAATCATATTTGTTTCTCAGACAACGGTTCAGGCTCTTAAAAATTGACACCAATAGGGTTTGTAGCCTTGCTCCCATTACTCTCTTTGGAAGGCATCTTTTGACCTAGGCCTCCCAGAAAGCACCAGAACAGTTGCCTTTTTGTACAAGGGGAAAGGCCCAAGACAGCACGGAAGACAGGGCCCAGGAGAATGAAATGTAAGGGTGTTTTGTATTTTTGTGGTGGGCTTCAATACTGCTTGTAGGTTGTGTTTTTTCAAAAGTTTCCCCATGTGGTCCGTGATCCCTGCAGACTAAAACAACCAGAAAAATCTGCAGTAGCTGAACATGCCCTAAAACAAACTGAACATGAAATTCTATTTCAAAATACTGTACTGAAATACTGGACAACACCAGCAATCATTATGTCAGACTGCACAGGGAAATCATTGAAAGCCACAAGCACCAGCAGAACTTCAACAGAGGAAAGTGTGAAGCTCAACAAAACTTGGCTCCCAGCTCTCAAAAATACAGCTAGCTAAAGGTCAACAAACTCTACCCAGCCACAAGGACAGGGGATCACTACGCACAAAAGACCAGCTAACGACACCCATCAACCACAGTGACATATAATCTCTTTTCGTTAGCACAACAATACACCCACAACAATACACACTAATCACCCATCTACAGAAAAAGACAAAAGCCTATCTCACAGCCATAAACACTGCACTCCCAGGCCAACTACACCAGAGCACAGAGTGCTGTCCTCTGAAGATGCTGACCACAGAGACTGGCGAAACGTTAGGAAGAACAACCTTCAGAACACGGCCAAAGAGCCCGAAAAACCCACAACAACAATGCTTTCATCTGCCAACAGAGCCATCTATGGCCTTCACAGTCCCCAAAGGAAGTCTCTGTAGGAAAGAGTAGCCTTCACAAAGGGGGTAGCTAAAGCTTGTATTCACAGTATATAAATATATATTTATCCAAATGTTTTGAAGTGTTTTAATTTTAATATCATCACCTTATTCTATTTTAACATTTGTAAACCTATTGTGTTTAATTTTTCCGTTGTTTTTAACTGTTTTGTAAACTACTTTGAAGAAAAAAACACCCCACTGCTACTCAGAAAACCCACAGTTCCGTGTCAACATAATCTGCTATTCCATGTATGTCATGTATTCACCTTTTAAAACATTGATTTAAAATGCACAAAAATAGATTCAAGTACAATTCTTTTTGGAAGCTCTAAGGTTGGGAAAAAATATTGCCATATAAATTTAGGGATGCTCCAGCCAACCATGGTAGAAAATACTTATCTGGATCGTCTAATGGTCTTATTCAATCCACGGCGAGCATGCCATGTAGGAGGCAAACAAGCAACAGTTGAGTTGCCCAATTCATTTTTCAATTGTCCCATAGTCCCAAAGGGGAAAAAATGTGGAATGGGAATGTTTTCTTCCTAAATTATTGTTGTTATGTTCTGTAAGTCATCCCTGACTTTGGCTGATGAATGAGTGACCTCCAGAATGTCCTGTCCTCAGGTCCCGCCTGTGTCTTTCTTTAGGGAGCCAGTCCATCTCATATTTGGTCTTCCCCTTTTCCTGCTGCCCCCAACTTTTTCCAACATTATTGTCTTTTCTATAGAATCCTGCCTTCTCGTGATGTGCCCAAAATAGGACAGTCTCAGTTACAACAGTAGTTCAGGCCTGGTTTGATCTAGGACCCACTTCTTTGTCTTTCTGGCAGTCCAGGGTATCTACAAAGCTCTCCTCCAGCACTACATTTCAAACAAATCTTCCCCGCTCCCCCGTCCAGCTTTCACACCCATACATGGTGATATTTGGTTGGAAAACATTTTTGATCCCTTGTTTACTAGTTCAATCTTTCATCTCTTGCGGGAAGGATAGAAGTGGGTGGAAAGGAGAAATACAGGCAACCTAACAGTTTTAAGTTTTTATCTTGGGCTCGATCTTTGATGAAACTTTTTAATTGCTTACTATCGACTTGATATTCACCACACAGGCAATTTCATAATGGCCTGATACTGATCTTGATGTTCTTAAGGGAAACAAAGTAACAAAGAAATTTTATTACTATATTTACTGATAATGAGATAAATTAATGTAGCCAGATTTCATTGCACCCGGGATTTGGCAACCTGCGGGTATTTCAAGGTTGTGAATGTTTTCACTAGCCTCTTTAAAATAAAATTATTTGTAAACCCAGTGAATAAATTGATACTTATTTTTCTTAAAGGTTGATTTCAAAGCACTGGCTACTTTTTTTAAAGGTTGTTTCACATGAAGATCCTGACTACAGGCGCACAATGTTTTTTTTTCCCCATTACAGCTCTCAGCCCCAGGCAGATAAGCCGCCTGGGAAATACTTGAAGATGTAGCCCCGCGCAAGCTAAATGCATGACAGCTTGGAAATGTTACTTTTTTGGAGCACAAATTGCAGATATTCCTGGACAGCCATGGGGTTGAATTCCAAAAGAGTAGAATTGATGCACTCCAGAGGCTGGAAATGGAAGGACCATGGAGCACAAATATTGTCTGGCCTGAAAAGCAGCCTTGGGTATGCAGACTGAGAGAAGCCCATCAAACCTTGGACTGAACTGGGACTCTTTGCACAACTGCCTTGGGTCCCCTAATTTAAAAAAAGACAGTCTATAAATAAAACAAACAAATAAACCCTGTTGTGGAAATCATGATGGATCAGGGCGAATTTCTGCACCACCATTCAGGACAAATGTGGAGGGTCTTATTCCACCCTGTCCAGGAAGCTACTGTCTATTTGGTTGAATCAAATTTTTGAAGAATATGTTCTCCCCACCACCACATGTCATGGCTTTCCATATTGAAAAAAAGTACTTTGAGGTTTCAGGAAGCAAAGCTTTAGTTAGTTTCGAGTTTAGATTCTCCACCATTAACAACACTGGGGAGCAACTGAAATAATGGCTTCATTTTTTTTCTTATACAATCCTCTCTGTCCATCCACCTTTGCTCAAATACTCCTGTGCTCAAAAGGGCAGCATCCAGAAGCTGTGTTTGGTCTTTGTTACACACCTATATAACTGTGTACTCCTTCTGGGCTGCCAATGTGTATGCATTTGAACTCTTCCCTCTGCTTTACTGTGTACAGTGGTGCCTTGCATTACGATCGCTTCGTTTAACGACGAAATCGCATTACGATGAACTTTTTGCAATCACTTTTGAGATCACAAAATGATGTTTCCTATGGGGGAATTTTGCTTTGCAATGATTGGTTCCCTGCTTCGGTAACCGATTCTTCACAAAACGAAGATTTTCCAACAGCTGATCGGCAGTTTCAAAATGGCCGCTGGGTAAATAAAATGGCTCCCCGCTGTGTTTAGGGACGGATTCCTCGCAAGACAGGCAGCAAAAATTGCCGCCCTATGAAATATCTTCACTGGACGGTGAGTTTTAAGCCCATTGGAACGCATTAAACAGGTTTTAATGCGTTTCTATAGGCTTTTTAATTTCGCTTTACAATGTTTTCGTTCTACACCTTAAGTATTGGGTCCTTTCCTTCCTTCCAGTTAAGTGGCCTCCTGAGATATCCTACTCTTCCAGGAAGGGAGGCACCTGAAAACTTCATTAACCTCACTGAGGCAGAAGCCTTTGTTGAATGTGCATTTAGCTGCCTGTTGGGGTGGGGGCAAATTAATTTGCACTGACCATCTTACTCTGGACAAGTGCTAGAAAATTTTTCTTCTTACAGTGAAAAGATCCAGAATTCACAATTCTTGCCAAAAACTTATAACGTTCGTTCTCCTCCACCTCATCTGCAATTAAGCTTAATTCAAGATATTGCAAATTGAAGTGGTCTTCTTCGTGAACCGGCATCCGACTCTCTTTCCTCTCCAACTCTCTACTTTCTTTTTTCCCCCTTGTTTTTCCAGGAGGCAAACATTGATTTTTTTAAAGGCTTCTCTTGGGCTGTGGGTTTTCCAGTTGCTATGGCAACCAGCAGAAGGGAGGCGAGGGGGGGGGAGGAGAGAGTCCAGTAACATCGCTTTGGAGTGCACACAATAAAGTGCCAGCAGGAGAGATAAGAAGAGCAATAGGCACCTCTTTAATTGGGCTTCTAGCGGCAAAAATGACTCAGTAACACTTTGATCTCCTCAGTTGTCTCCTGATCAAGAGTCGAAAGGTGTTATTATGTGTACATATCCTGAAGGCTCAGGACATCAGGGCACCTAATGTCAAGAGCCATTCAGTGGCTGCCACAGGAAAAAGGGAGTGGAAGACTGCAGAACCCATCTTCTTGAGCTAACGGATCTCCAGAAGTGTGGTGGAAAGACTGGCCAACAGCATGCAAACAGTCTTTCATGGTGAAACCCAAACAAGTCTACTCCACATGTCTGGCTGCATTCTGGGCTGGGCCTCAAGCTAACTGGGCCAAAGGATACCACTTGAGAAGGACGTTGACAAATGAAAGGTGTCCCTTGAGAATGACTTTGCTATGCTCTAGTAGGGCAACACTTGAGCTGCTGCCACTACTTCTCCTGTGTTCATGGCCTAACTGGAGTTTTCAATGCTTTGGCTCTGAGATTAAGGTTTTAAGGTCCATTCTGAAGGTCTTGGGCTGACGTCTCAGAGAATGGGATGCTACAGGCCTGGTAACCCTATATTTTGCAGTTAATTTTTCAAAACAGATAACTGAAACACGTATCTTGCATGCTGAACAGGGAGGGGGGGGAATATATTTTTATTACTGAGTAAAACTAAATTCATCCATCAATTCATTCAATTTTTAAATTTCCCACTGAACAAATCGCTGTTCTGGGCAGTGTATGGCAGAAGTGAGGAAAAACATAAAAACAAATTCTAGAATACAAGATCAAAAAAGGCAAAACAACAACAACAACAACCCACAAACAAACAACCTGGCAGAAAGAAACTGTTCAACAGCGGAGACAAATCTCTTCTTCCTCTGACTTCACATATTCAACCATTTGAGGAGAACTCTTGAGAAAGGTTTGGTTTTAGTTGTTTTAAAAGGCATGGAGGGAAGGCACCTGGCGGAAATCCTGTGGCAACACATTCTACTCGGAAGGTGCCACTCTTGTGAAGGCCCGGGTTTCTGTTTTCTGTTTTCCAGGCCTCTGGAAGTGCTAATATTCATAGGCCCATAATCTGTGAGGTCTTGGTCAGATGGACAGTCAAACATGGCAGAAGACATTCAGACGCACTTAAAATCCTAATACACTCTCCATGTGAACATGACCCCTTGGTCATCACTCCTCTGCTGCACCCATAGGAAATAGCAGAAAGGGCTGTAGAGGATGCTGGGGCAGGAAGAGAAGCAACTGCGAATACATGCCAGTTTATCGGGTCTCACTGTTTCACTAGTAGTGCTTGATCTGAGCCCCAGAACTGTACAGTGGTGCCTCGCATAGCGAGGTTAATCCGTTCTGGATTAACCCTCGCTATGTGAAAACATCGCTAAACGGAACATAAAAACCTATTGGAACGCATTAAACATTGTTTAATGCATTCCAATGGGCCCTAAACTTACCGTTCAGCGAAGTTTCCTCCAGAGCGGCAGCCATTTTCACGCCCTCAGTAAGCGAGGGGAGGGTGTGAAAACACTGCGCGTGGCCATTTTGGGCGTCCGGCGGCCATTTTAGAACCGCCGAACAGCTGATCCGCGAAACGCTTACCGATCGTCACTATGCGAGTTTTGCCCATTGGAATGATCGGTATGCCTTTGCATTAGCGATCCCGAAAAAGGGATCACTATGCGGATTCGTCGTTATATGGTGCGCTCGTTAATCAAGGCACCACTGTATTTATGTACCTTCCAAGAGCATTAGTGGAACAGAGGATGGCACAACCCTACATCAGACTTCAGATCCAAAGTAGCACAGTGTTTAATGCAATTAACCCAAAATTTCAAGTGAATGCCAAGTGTCTATGTCTGGGATTTCAAGGAAGCCTCTCCTTCACTGCAGAAAAAAAGGCCCAGGGCATTGGCACAAATCATTCAGACTATGATATCTCCAATTATTATGTATGTATGCGGACATGAGACAGTTGAAGAAAGCTAGGAAGAGGGAAAAAAGAACTGATTCATTCAACACATACTTTTGAAGGAAGGCTGGACTGCCAGAAAGGCAAATAAGTGGGTTCTACATCAAAGCGAGCTATGATGCTTAGGGCACATCATGAGAGGACGAGACTCACTGGGAAAAGCTGAAGGCAGTAGGAAAAGATGAAACCCAACTAGGAAATGGATTGCATTTGTATGTTTGAAAGACCTAAGCTGGGCTGTTAACAACTGAACCTCTCAGAGGTCTAAGTGAGTAGCAGGTATCTCCCACCACAACAGAATGAAAAGGAAAAAAAGAGGGGCTTTTAATTTTCTGTAAATGCAGTAAATTAGATTTATGGTATTAATTAATTGCATGCAAAGATATAATCTTGCCATAAAAATGTAACTGGTATCCCTTAAGGATGGTATATTGAGGAGAGCAAGAGTCAAACATTAACACTTCTGGGGAAAACTAAATTTACCAACATATATTCCACTTTAACTTCTTTTTTATTGCACCATAATGCCCAGTGAAATTCCCTTTCCAGTGTTGCTAGAATTATTTCAAACCTGCCACATTATGGTTGTTGTAGGTTTTTCAGGCTGTTTGGCCGTGTTCTGGAGGTTTTTCTCCTAACATTTCACCAGTCTCTGTGGCGGGCATCTTCAGAGGACAGGAGCTAGAATTCTGTCTGTGTTCTGTTGTAGTGTGTGGGATTGTTGAGTATTCGGACAACGACACCTATCAATCACAGTGACAGATCATCTCCCCCCCCTTATCACAACGAAACACCCATAACAAAACACACCCTGATCACAGGAAATATCCAGTCTCCTGAAAAGAATAAAAAACCTTTATCCCACAGCCGCAAATACTCAACAACCTCACACATTTTGTGTGACTCTTGTTCTGAGCAATCAGCAGACTGTCAGGTCACATGATGTGAGCTCATGGGTTTAATAATGCACTCTCTTTGATGGCCTATTCGCTGGTGTAACATTTTAGAGGTCCATCAGAGATAAGTCTTCTAACAAGTTGGCATTCATCAGTTTAACTCCATTGGGACAGATCAACCAAACTGTTCACTGGCAGAATATCTGACCCATAATATATGGGCAATTGATACCATTTTCTAAATTATAGTCTTTTACTGAATTTTGTTTTAAAGCGTAAAGACAAATCCAAAGATGCTACAATATAGCTGTCATTATATAAGCTATATAAGAATATACTCTTTGGAAAAAATTGTACTCAGGTCAGAGTGACTGACAGTGTGGCTTGCCACATTTTCACGACACAGCGTGTTCTACCATTCAGCTTTATTAATTAGGACAAGGTTATTCCACTTTTACCCAGGCAGCTCCACAAAACAGCTCATGCCAGGCAAAAAAATTAATGCTACCAGTAAACATCTACAAAAAAGAGACTGAAAATAACCAAGGCCACTCAATAAAGCTGCAAAAACAGCAAGGAGTTGCTCATTGTCTTCTAAGAGAAAGTGCATTTCCACCTGTCATCTAAAAATTCATGTGGCCCTCAGACTGATTTCAAAAAGGTCTTTTGCAAGTACTGTAACCAGTTTTTGTCTGCATGAATGATCTGTCCTTTCTCCAGCAGAGACAGTCTGGAGGGCCACTGAGGGCCAGCCCTACCATTAGGGAGGACAAGGCAGCAGATTTTGCCTTCTGCATCAGGTCATACTTGTGGCCAGCCCCACCACCCAAGAGAATGAGACAGTCGCCTCAGGCAGCAAAATATTAGTTATTTTGATTGTAAGTGTCAGGGAGAATTTTCTTGTAAGATTTTCTGTTCTTTGGGTCTTTGGCAATAAGTACTGTGTTTTAAGGAGAAGAGCGCCGTTTGCTATTTCAACCAAGAGAGATCATTTGAGCTGAAATCTCATCTAGCTAATGGGCAGAATGCAATCTGCTCCTTGTTCTCAACTCATGCCCACTTCCCAGTTACTATCCTGTCAAAGTGTTGCAGAATCTCCTATGAGAAGCCAGAAGTACAAATCCACGCACTGTCTCCCCACCAGCACCACCACAAACATACAGTATATGCCTCAATGCAAAAGCAAACATTTGTACTAAGATATGCAAGAACTTATGAGGTTTTTGCAGAATGTATTTGGCTTTTCGGTTTCACACAGAGCATGCAGAAACAGAAATTTGCTCAGGGGATTAGAGTGAAGCATGGAGTGTGTATTTATCCTCCGAGATGGAAAATTTTGTGTATGCAGCAAAGACAGGAATGTGCAATTTCAGTTATAAGAAAGCCTGAGATGAGCGATGTGAGCAGAGGTGATTCGTATTTTGAAGAAATGCCTCACCAGCCATTTCAGAGACTCATCATTCTTAAGGTACATTACTTCTTAGTCCTGATGGAACAGAATGACGAAGTGCCAATCATACTGGCTGCTGTCATCAAACTGCTTACTCAGGAACGGCTCCATTGACTGTAATGGGGCTCCTACCAATGTAAACTTTTAGCCTAGCTGCAACATCAGGCTTTCCTGCCCGTTCTCTGCTCAGATGCAGAAGTGTCAGGAGACAGAGGGAAGCAAAGGAAACACATGCAAAGTATCTTAACACCTGCAAAGAAGGTGGGTCCGAGCTTGCTCCTGCTGTGTTGCCACGTTGTGCACAAAGTGGAGTGATTGCTGCTTTATCACTAAGTGTTTTCATCCTCCCCTCCTCTCCCAAAATAGCCTTGCCATAAGATTGCACAAGAAGAAGGCTGTTTCAGAGACTCACGTTCAAAGCACTGTTTGGCACACAAGATGAATTGTCCAGTTTTGTAGATTCCAGCTATAATTTCTCTATGGGGAGCTGGGAGGAAATTGGCTATAAGCCCCAGTGTTCAAAATTGCTAGAAATATAGGAAGCTGTCTTATACCAAACCAATTAATAATTCCACCTAGCTCCGTAATTTCCACAATGTTGGCAGGGACTCACCAGGGTTTTAGACACAATTTCATTTTTTAAGTATCCCAGCTATTGAACGAGGGACCATCTATGTGCAAGCCCGGTGCTCTCTCTCCTTCCCATATAAAGTTATATATCTCACAACCTCTCACTCTCAGAGGCTGAGGATGACAACAATGACAACAGTAACAACAGCATTCTTTTCTCCTGCTCCTGAGATTTCTTTGCATTTCTCGCAGGTAATATCACAGAGTTTCTCAGACGTTTTCATGGCCCTCTTTTCTGGAGGAAATGGCATTATTATTATAACACATCTTTCCTGCATGGGGTTCATCTGGAATGGGCAGAAGAAATACCACCTTGTGGAAGTTTCTCACGATTCTGTGCAGAAGGACACTTTTCTTTTGCAAGATACTTTTCAAAAGGGCAATGAATGAAGCAGAATTTGGCAATTCCCAGAACAGAACAAGAATTGAAAAAGAAACAAATAAAAAAGAAGTCAGGTTAAAGGCCTCTTTCTTTCTTCCCTCCTTTTCCCTTCCTTCCTTCCTTCTTTCCTTCCTTGAAAGAAGCCAGGAAAATGCCAACGATGCTGGACAAATTTCCAGTGGGGAGTCTCAGCATGTTAAGGTTCATAAAATAACCAGGAACAAGAAATTTTACATGTACTCATCACATTCCTATGCTGGGATAAGGCCCTTTCTGATATTATAGTTCTGCTCTGAATAAACATATCATTTTCTGGAATAACCACATGTAAGGATTGCTTAGGAATTGTAAGTTTCTGTGGTCAAGGAAGAAGTAGAGTCATGTCGCACACATCTATAACTTGATCCAAATTACATTCATAATATGGGCATCACTGTTCCTGATAAAGGAATCTCCACATGTCATAACAGAGCCATCTTCAACAGAAATGCCTATATGTACAGTGGTACCTCGACTTACGAATGTCTCCACTTGTGAACGTTTCGACTTATGAACAGCCCAGTTCGCAAAATATTGCTTCCACTTGCGAATGGAGCCTCGACTTATGAATGAAAAAAACCCTTTCCTGCCCTTTTTTAAACCAAAGTTCATCTTAGGTCAAAAGAAGACAAAATTTTAAAAATTCTCCCCCTAGTGGTTGAGTATGGATTAACTGGCTTTGCATTAGTTCCTATGGGAACTAATGCCTCTACTTACGAACAGCACCTCGACACACGAACAAAAAACAGCCCGAACAGATTAAATAGTTTTCAGTGCATTCCTATGGGAAAGCTTGCCTCAATTTATGAACTTTTTGATGTACGAACGCTGTTCCAATACGGATTAAGTTTGTAAGCTGAGGTACCACTGTAGTTGCTTGCTTAAAGAGAAACTGCAACATTTTCCTCTCCACCTGGTGAGAATGAAGAATGAAGAAGCTTGTGCAAGAAGAGCTGCCTAGGTTTCCAGCCTTTCCATGCCATATCCACCACTGCATGTGTGTAGAGAAAAGGAGGAGGAGGAGAAATGGGGCTTTATTATGGGGCTTTGGAGATCCCTCTATGTGTAGGTGTTTTGCCTGCATGTAGAATGATCAAGCTGTATATATCTTCTTTCAGGAATAAAGCAAGCATAATCTTCATTCATTCTATTCTGTCATCTGACAGTCTACTGGGAAATTCTATAAATCATATTTGCGAAATCAGGATATAATTAGATTATATCACTTGGAACAAACACACACACACAGAAAGAGATTCTTATGCTGATGTTCACCAAGATATTATATTTGTCTGACCATTTATCACTGTCTCTTGTAAACTCAGCAGAGTTGTTGGGGGATTAAGTACAATATGCATTCATATAGGGACCTGTTCTCTCTGGAGAACCACATTTTTCAGTGTATCAGATCTTAATTTGCACAGGCAAGACAAAGAAATTTATTAGAATTCTGTGGCTCTCTTTGGTAGCTCTTATCAGCTCTCTATATTTTATTATGTGCATAAAATCCAGAGAAGGAAGTCAAGTGGAAGCTAAGCCACTGTCTCATTTTTTAGACTGACAGCAGGATTTTTTTTTGTAAAAAAGAAAACATGCACAGAATCAGAAAAAATTGAACATAAGTTTGCTCTGATCCGTAGTGTCTTCAGTCTACTGCCATGAACCATCCAAAATTGAGGATTTAAATAAATAAACAAATCTTAATTACTTATGGGAAGAGATTCAAACCAACCATGCAACTTATCTGTTTCAGTGAAAAGGATACAGACAGAGTGACAGGCTTAACACTTAATGAATTTCAGTGGGAAAGATCTGGGTAACTTTCTAACTCTCCTAATTAATTCAGTAGATTTGATTCATTGGTTTATTTAGAGCAGGCCAACTGAAATAATTAGTAATAAAGTTTATCATGGCTAAATTATATATAATTGATTTAAAGCAATGCTTCTCAAGCTTAGGTCTCTAGATAGTCTCGGACTGCAACTCTCAAAAATTGTGGCCAGCACAGCTAGTGATGATAATGTCTGGGAGTTTTAGTCCAAAAACATATCTCTCTCTCTCTCTCTCTCTCTCTCTCTCTCTCTCTCTCTCTCTCTCTCTCTGGATTCTCTTCTATAGTGTTGACAATATTTTCCATACTGTACATGTGAAATGAGCTTCAAAAATCCCCTGAACTAGAGGCTGAATTAGAGATGATGGGATTGGGGGCAAGTAGACCACTTCAATTGGAAGGACAGATCCTGAAGCTGAGGCTCCAATACTTTGGCCATCTCATGAGACAAGAAGATTCCCTGGACATGACCCTGAAGTTGGGAAAGTGTGAGGGCAAGAGGAAAAAGGGATGACAGAGGATGAGATGGCTGGACAGTGTCATCGAAGTAACCAACAGGAGGCAGTGGAAGACAGGAGGGCCTGGCGTGCTCTGGTCCATGGGATCACGAAGAGTCGGACACGACTTAATGACTAAACAACAAGACCACTTCTACAGCTTCATTACTGAACATGTTCCCTTGCTTTTGGGTGGCATGGGGCACAGAATTATTGAATATTTATTTATTTATTAAAATGTTTATTGATGTATTTTTTTAAAAACAATATCCATGTATAACTAAAGCCATACTGCTCAAGCTTGTGCCATTCAAGGGAAGAAGTGTAAAAGCAGCACAACAAATAGAGCTAGAGTTTGGGAAGGCTCTAAAAAGACTATGATCCCTTTTGGGAAGAAGAATCAGGAGAAACTAAAGTAAGAGGAATGTCATCTGGGTGTTGTAGGAATTTCCATAAAGATCAGTGCTTGAAAGGAAATACAAAGAAAACAAGTGTTTTGGAAAAGCCCTAGGACAGTAGTGGATTTTTTTTAAAAGAATCATACTTCTGGCTCTGCCTCCGATTCAGCATCACAAACACCTATTTTCAGAGAGCAAAACAGCAAAACACAAAAGAAGACTAAGTGTTCCACAATGTGGAATGGCTTCCACAGTGATTTCTAAACCAAGCAGCAGTTGACAGGATATCTTTTTCCCCCTCAGTGTTTTAAGCACTTACTGCTGCGGGAAATCACTGGAGTGAACTGAAAACAAGAAAAAGGTTGAACACTTATTTCTTGAGAAAGGAGGAAATAGAGATCCTCAGAGAGGTTAATGAGTTAATCAGTTTTTGAAAAGAGAAGAAGAAATAAGGGGAGACAAAGACAGAGAGAAGGAGAAGGAGGAAAAATAATGAAGAAAAGATGAAGGCTGGGCACGGTAATTAAAGTGCAAGAGTTCAACCAGATAATTTGTTCCCTCATTAACTTTTTAAGGTGGGATTGCTTCATCTGCCAACTGTAACAGTATCCCTCCTCCTTCCCTTTCTGATTAGCCAGAGAAGTTTTCAACTGGAAATGGGACTTCAGAGAGCTTCCCCTTCGGAGCCTCCAGAGATGGGTTTGCTTTTAAGCTCTAAGTTGAACTGACTGTTCTAGCAGTGATTGCATTGTCAGTCTTTCTTGCTATGCATGGGGCTACAGAAATGAATGTTCTCTACTTCAGTGTTAAGTAAGGCTGTGATCCTTATATGCACTTATAGTCGTGCCCCGCTTTACGATTACCCCGTTTAACAACAAATCCGCTTGTCGGTGAGTTTTTTGCGATCGCTTTTGTGATCGCAAAACGATGGTTTGAATGAGGTTTTCCTGCTTTGCGATGATCGGTTCCCTGCTTTGGAGAACCAATTTTTGCTTTACGATGATCAAAAACAGCTGATCGTCAGGTTTCAAAATGGATGCCAGCTGAAGAAAATGGCCCCCCACTGTGCTTAGGGACGGATTCCTTGCTGCACAGGCACTGAAAATGGCCGCCCTTATGGAGGACCTTCGCTGGACAGTGAGTTTTCAGCCCATTGGAACGAGTTTCAATGCATTTCAATGGGCTTTTTTATTTCGCTTGACGACATTTTCACTCTACAGTGATTTTGCTGGAACAAATTAACGTCGTAAAGCAAGGCACCACTGTACTTGAAATATGTCCTAACAAGCACAGCAGAGCTTGAATCTCAGTGTATATGTACAGTATGTTGGCGTTATTTCAGCAGTGCATGCTGTCTTTATCTGCTGGCTGTTAGAGGTCAGCGAGCAGTGAGAATGGAGCCTCGTTTGCTGGAAGAAGCTGTGAGTCTGTCGAGGCCTGTTGTAAACCTGCTGTAATTTATTCAACTGTGAATCATTTAAACCTTTTATTATTTCTCTTATCAGTGTCTCAGAGTAAGTGACTGAGATTGTAAATGCCAGTTGATGAGAAGCAAGAGAGGTGGTCTACTTTGGAGAGACTGGAAGCTAATTCTGCTCTCAAAGTCCCTGCACTCCTGCTGCACAGTTTCTAACATTTGGTATAGTTGAGACTTTTGACTTCCACCATAACTAAATTCAAGACAAGGCAAAAAAAATTGGGCTTGTGGAGAATAGTTTTATCACAACCTTGTTCCTGGTTCCTTCAGTACACCAAGGCAAGAAGATACAGTCAAACTGCTGGTCCAACATTATAGAGACATTAATGTGAAAGATCTCTGCAATGTGGCAAGATGTTAATATATAGACTTTTAATATATATCCTGATTCCTTAGATCCAAAATGCTAGTCTTAAAAATTAAATTTTAAATGTTTGATGTTGTTTGGTATCCATAGTAGCTTGGCTACAATTTAATTTCCTCTTGACAATCTCATTTTCTTTTCATTTCATCTCCTTTTGTTTATTACTGGGTGCTTTATCAGCCACTGGGATGGGTCGCATTATCTCGTCTTGCTAAACTCCTCTGGGAATGTAAGTAGGATTTGAAACTGGTAAAAATTTGAGCCCACTGTGCAATGTGGGGACACGACTAGAATCCAGGGAAGATATATCCTTTGTCAGTACTGGAAGAGGGCTCCCTTTCCCCATTTGTTATCCTGGCAGGAGTGTATTTTGTTGTTTGCTCTTGGTTAAATTGCACAGAACAAGGCACACACCAAGAAGATAGCTACTCCGATTAACTGATAAAGTGGTTATGCTAGTACCAGATCAACAGGGCAAGTCTCTTGGTGTTTCGTATCAGCCTACGGATCCAGACCCTTGCACCAACTTTATCAGTTTCTGAGTTTACCAGTGTTAATTTATTGTATTTCTTAATACAGTATTGTACTTATTTTTTTTACACAAAAAGCAAACTTTTGTAGAAAAAAAATGCAAGGGCTTTGTAGGCAAAATACATTTTTCTTTCTCTTTAAAATACCAAAATGCACAGCTTTGCTAAGGCTGCTGCTCGGGGGGAGAGAAAAAAGATATTTTTGTTAACTGAGTTTTAAAAGCAGGAGTGAAAACTCTCTCAGCAGGTTATTTCTGACCATTCTTTCAATGCGGTGTCCTCATGTGCCAAGAGATCTCGTTTTGTCAAGTACAACAAATTGATTGCATCCTTAAGGCCTTCTCATTGTCTCAATGACCATGTAACATCTTGAACTAGTTTTGACTCATAGCATTGCATACTAAGACAGTGCATTGCTACAGATGTCGCTTGGCTCCATCGTAAAAACTTATTTTCTATTGCCAAGAGTGTCTCTTAAAATGGGATTATAAAACTCTTAAATCTAACTCCGACATACTACCTTCTGTTAACCACTCAGAGCAGCAGCCTAGCTACTAGTTGGGAAAGATAGAAATGTAAATAAATAGAAATAAAATAAAAACATGCTAACTAACTTCCCCACAGTGTCCCTCAGAGTCTAGCATTTATGTATCTTTCATATATCTATGCTGAAATTTTTTTTAGCATTAAAATAATGCATATTATTCTGTCCATGCAGTTTTCTTGGCAAAGATACTGGCGTGGCATTGCCAGTTCCTGCTCCAGGTGGATCGCGTTTAGTGAGAACCCTCCACTATGACATGTCTGTCTTGGGTGTCCCTGCATGGCCTAGCCCAGTAGTCCTCAACCTTGGCCCTCCAGATGTTCTTGGACTTCAACTCCCAGAAATCCTGGCCAGCAGAGGTGGTAGTAAAGGCTTCTGGAAATTGTAGTCCAAGAACATCTGGAGGCCCAAGGTTGGAGACCACTGGCCTAGCCCATAGCTTCTCTGAATTACTCAAGCCCCTTTGCAATGACAAGGCAGCAAAGAAATGGACAGGCAAATGAGTCAGCTTGTCCCAGAACTCCACAACAGGTGCCCAGTCGATCCCTGACCCAAGCATCCACAGCCACGCAGAAGAGGCACTGGCAGAGGGACAATCAGCAACTACAACAACTGTTCAGGGAGCAGGACAAGCAGCTGGGACTGGAGGACCTCCATTGGTCCAGCCTTACTGGCCCTCCCTAAAATGCACTAGCTGGCTGGAATCACTGTTGCAAAATCTACCTGAGACTTGGCTGACCTATTGAAAGATACAGGAACTCACATAAAGACCATGAGCACTGGGGGAGTAGTGGAGGAAAGTAAGCACCCTTGCAGACTGTTTGGACAGCGCATTCACGGTGCCCAACATGTATCTCACTTCCTGATTCTAATAAAAAATGAGTTCCAAAAATGACTCCAAATGGAGTCGATGGAACCTTGGGTCATGAATCCCTGGACCAACAGATGCCAAGTTCACTTATGCTAAGCAATAGGTTTTCAGCCCTAGTAGCTACACATAGTAGGTCCAACTGTGTTCACTAACTAGCTATTTAAACTGTGCATTGCATGCACATTCTCTTATTCGTTGCTGACTATGGGAGGGTGGGTGGGGCTGTAGCACTTGTGATATAGCATGATATTTAAACACAGCAAATGATTCCAGTCTAGACAGGGCAATGTCACCTCTGCCTATTCTAAGCTTCTTTGCCCTTACAGAGACTTCCAAGATGTGCAAGGAAGCAGGGCAGTACAGTCTGATATGACAAAGCATCCTTGGAACGGTATGTGTGAGTGTGCGAGGGAGGGGAAAAAATAACATGCTTCAGCTGAAAAAGCAAAGAGTGGAAGAATTAGAGGTCTGACAAAGAAAAGGGAGCCTTCAGAGAAGATTTAATTGAACTTTGCCACTACGTCTCTCCAAACACTTGAGTAATTGCAAAATGTGCAAACTAGAAATTGTGCTTCTTCAGTGTGTTTTATAAACAGTCTTAAATAGCGGCTAAATGGAATCATTTATCCTTGCAATGCTTTCTTTAAAGTGGGGGGGGGGGGGCACCAGTTCTGTGACTGAAAGAAATTGCTTTCATTATCACAACAGGAAGGGTTTCTTCAGTTTAAAAACAGTATGGTTAGGATAGAATAGAAAAGATAAATAAATAAAATCCTCTTCTATATTCAGCTTTAGTGATTGCAATTAAATCCCAGAAGAATAGGCAAGTTGGTTTGTGGAGGTAAGTTCCAGTCCATGAAAAAGGATGCCGGAAAAAAATGTTTTCTCATGTAAGTTGCCAGAAGACTCTTTTCTTAAAAGCAAATATTAGAATTCAGAGTTACTGCAAACATCAGTTACCCTTTGTTGTTGTTGTTTAGTCGTTAAGTCATGTCTGACCCTTTGTGACCCCATGGACCAGAGCATGCCAAGCCCTCCTGTCTTCCACTGCCTCCTGGAGTTGGGTCAAATTCATGTTGTTCGCTTCGATGACACTGTCCAACCATAGTTACTGTACTGCAAAAAGCAATTTGTTACAAGTAACTCATTATTTGTAATGTTACTTCCAAGCTCCATCCCAGACAGAGGTTCACAGATGTTGCTGCACCAAACTGAACTCACACACTTAATACACATGTTTTGTCTTTCTGTCTCTCACCTCTCTTTCCTTCCTCTCCTTAAGATTACTATGCTCAGAATATTTGTAGATAAAAAAATAGAACACACAAACAAAAAATGTGATATTTCTTTGTGTGTATAGGGCATGCTTCTACAACATAGCTGAGTGTTTCCCTTTATGCTTATTCATGTGGACGGGATCCAAAATTGCTTGGTGTGGGCTCTGAACATGAAAAATCACTCTGCGCAATTTTCAGGGATTCTTAGCCTCACGCCTGATCCTGTGCAGACCTTCCTTGAGAAGCACATGACCAGCGAATGTCTTCCAAAAGTGTTTGAGATAATAGGTACCTGTTTTTTTCCCCTTGGGTAAAATAAAATAACAATTTGAAAGGGGATTGGAGTCTAAAGATTTGGCTAAGGGTGGAGAAACCCAGACTCAAAGTCTCAGACTGTATCTTTCAGTGCACAGGGTTATTGTCAGGATCTAATTGAGACATGCAAGCATATTGTCCAGAGCAACTTCTTCAAAGGAGTGTGATAACGCCCTGTCTTTATCACTGACTACCACTGAAGACTGTAATTAACAAAGCCAACATAGAGAAAGAGCGGTGGACTCAGTAGTTATTACTGTCATGTGCTGCCAAACCACCTCAGACGTATGGATACCTTGTGAAGCTGAATGGATAGCTCAGTGGTTTAGGTAGAGGTTGGGAGTTCGATTCCTCGCTGTGCCTCCTGCAATAAGAACCAACCTGTGTGGCCTTGGACAAGCTGCACAGTCCCCAGAAGAAGGGAATGGCAAACCACTTCTCAGTACTCTCTGCCTAGAAAACTCTGAAGAGAGCACATAATTATTATTATTATTATGAATGAATGACTTCCCAAATCAAATCTCCATTTGGCCATGGAAATTTAAGGGAGGGGTGTCATTCATTCATTCATTCATTCATTCATTCATTCATTCATTCATTCATTCATTTATTTATTTATTTATTTATTTATTTATTTATTTATTTATTTATTTATATCCCGCCTATCTAGTCATTTCGACCACTCTAGGCATCATTGATAAAACCACTCCTTAAATATCTGACATACCATATTTCGAAAACCATATTAGGGTCATCATAAATCAGACACAACTTGACAGCGCATAACACACACAGCTGTAATTTCAACTGCTTTTTAGCCTTGTATTTTTCATTACTCTTCTATTGAATGTAGCTTTGTTATGCCATAAAACAGTGCTACAGTATTCTGCGTTAATGGTGGGATTAATTCCTTCCTCCTCTTTCCCTTGTTTTAGTTCTGTCATCTCAAGGTCAATACATTTCCTTCTGTATATGAAGCTGTGTGGTGAATTCCCCTCTTTAAATGTACCACTGTTGTTTCTTCTTTCTTCCTAATTCCCAGACATGTTTAAAATTCTAATCAGGCTGTTCAAAGCCGCTTCCTAATACAATCTAACACACTGAATAAAATTCAGCCATCTAACATCACTTTGTTCCTGTTTATTTTATGAACCCTCTGCAGAAAGTTAATTTTGCAATCAGTCTCATTAGGTTTGCAACTAATAATGACCAGAGACAAGAAAATGTGGAGAGATTTCAAACTTTAACATCCACACACTCAGTGCTGTTCTGAAACAATTGCTCATTATCAAGAGTTCATGCCCAGCTCCCTTGTAATTTCATCCCTTTGCATTTATACAACTACAATACTATGCTTGCTTTACCAGATACGGAGAAAATAACTGCCTTTTTAATGCAATATACTTTTTTTTTTCTTATCCATTCTCAGGTTGAATGGTGGCTACTGGTAGGAAGTGAGAAATGTATAAAAAGATGATGTTATGAAATGAGTGGGTTTTTTCCCCCTTGGGGTGGGGAAATATGCTTGACTCAATGTTTTATATGATTTAATAAATTTGCACCTCCTTATTCATCATCTTATTTCCCCATTGAACAAAACATCCTGAAACATTCTAACCTTTCCACATAGGAGAATTCCTTCATCTCCAACAATTTAATTGCCTTTTCTGTACTTTTTCCAACTCTGCAATTACTTAACTGTATGCATTTTGTCTCCCAATCTGTTCAATATAAATAAAGAACGTGTTATATAAAAAAGTCAAATTTGATTCAGATGAAGGAGGAGGGGAAACTCATGGAAGAAACAACAATAATTTTAAGATGCAGGAAGTACACTATATTACTGGTAGAAAAGAGGAAAGACTTGAGGAAGGTTAAAGGATGAAGTACAAAAGCAGGATTAGAGTTGAACATTAAGAAGACAAAAATAATGACAACAGAAGAATTACATAATGTTCATGTTGAAATGAAATGAAGAAATTTAAATTGTTAAAATATTTTTTTATACTTTTGTTTTATTATCAATTCAAATGGAGATTGCAGGCAAGAAATCAGGAGACTTACACTTGGAAGGACCAACTATGAAGAGACTAAAAAAGATCCTTAAGAGTAAAGATGTGTTGCTAGACATCAAGGCCAAGATTATCCACAGTATTGCATTCCTGATTAGAAGGCAGAAATGTGAAGACGGATAGTGAAGAGGAAAAACAGTTTATTCAAAATCAGGTGGAGAACTTTAAGGCTACTGTGGACTGCCCGAAAGTGAAAGGACTGGATGCTCTACGTGAGGCTGCCTTTAGGGCTGATGCGAAAACTTCAAATGGTGCAGAACGCAGAGGCCAGACTCCTCAGTGGAGTGAGAAAATTCCAGCATATTTCTCCTACGCTGGCCATGCCGCACTGGCTGCCCATTCGTTTCCGCATCAACTTTAAAGTTTTAATGCTTACTTATAAGGCCCTAAATGGTTTAGGACCTCGATACTTGGCGGAATGCCTACTCCCACCAAGATCTACCTGGATCACCCGTGCGAGCCAGGAGGTGAAGCTGAGGAGCCTGACTCCGAGAGAGGCCAGGATGGAAAAGACATGAAACCGGGCCTTCTTGGCGGTGGCTCCTCGCCTCTGGAACAATTTCCCTCCTGAGATTTGCGCCGCCCCCACTCTGGGCACTTTTAAAAGTCAATTAAAAACATGGCTATACATCCAGGCCTTCCTGTGACAAACCCAGACCTACTGGGATATGCCACAGTTTCACTAAGCTGCCACCAACCATTCCCTATAAGAAGTCACACAGACCAGGGATGGATTTTTAAACAAATAAAAGAACAAGGTTTATTAAATGACACACAGGGAAAAATAAAATGATCAGGTGAATAAGATATAGTAACGTGGCTTAGTCTCATTCATACATGCACACAGTTTGGTTCACACAGAACACTTAACTTGAAGCACAGACCCTGAACCTATCAGTTCTGGCTAACCATACAGACACCTGAACCTATCAGGTTGGTACTGACTGACACACAGTAGTACCCTGTCTGACACACAGACTCCCACACCAGCTTCTTCTTCCCAGCTGCTGCTTCTTCTTCTCTTCTTCACCACACAGGCTTCACATATATATACAGTACAGCCCCTCCTCCTGATGTCCCGCCTTCCACTCCCCATAGGATGGAACTTTCCCTCCAAACCCATGACAGACAGGTAACATCAGTGCTGTATGTAACACCTCCCCTCTTTATAAGTTGTTTTGTAGGGGGAAAGCTAACGTGCTTTTTCCCAAAAAACAACCTGGATAAAACACACAAAACCAGTTATACATACAATATCATACTTACTTATACTTACATTCTAAGTTAACCATTTACCATACATCAAGTTACCTTTATTCATACAAACCAAGTTCAAAAAACAGGTACATTTAACTTTTTGTCATCAATATATATACATAGTCCATGTTTCTTTCGCCGTCTTCAATCTTCAGGTCTTCTTGACAAGGCGTCAGCAACACAGTTCACTGACCCTCTGACCACCTTCACTTCAAAGTCATAGTCTTGCAGATTTAAAGCCCACCTCATAAGTTTACTATTGTGGGTTTTCATTGTCTCTAACCATTGCAGTGGTGAATGGTCAGTGCACAGAACAAAATGTCTTCCCCAGATGTAAGGCTTGGCCTTCTGGATCGCGTAGACTATGGCCAGACACTCCTTCTCCACGGTTGCCAAATGTCTCTCACCTTTCTGGAGTTTCCTACTCAGGTAGGACACTGGATGCTGGTCACCATTCTCATCCTCCTGGCAAAGAACTGCTCCTACCCCGCTGTTAGACGCATCGGTGTAGATGATGAACTCCCGGTCGAAGTCTGGAGCACGCAGCACTGGATAGTTGATGAGCGCCTGCTTCAACCTCTGGAACGCCTCCTCACAGTCGCTGGTCCACGGGATGCGGTCATCAGTCTTCTTCCTCGTCAGATCGGTCAGCGGAGCCGCAATCTCGCTAAACCTCGGGATGAACTTTCTGTAGTAGCCCACCAACCCAAGAAATGATTTGACTTTTTTCTTGGTGTTGGGTCTAGGCCAATCACGAACTGCTTCTATTTTGGCCTCTAGGGGTTTTATCACTCCTCCCCCTACCATGTGACCCAAGTATTTTATTACTGGGCTACCCAGCTGACACTTGCTCTCTTTGCAGAGCCTAGGCCAAAGCACTTCCTCCCCTGGGTTAAAGTGCCTCTCTCTAGCTTTGTGGTCATACCATGCTTTCTTTCTGACCTTTTGAGCTTGCAGGGTCTCTGCTGCTAGCTCTAGGTTTCTCTTTAGGTCATTTATTAAGGTGTCTATATATGTCACAACGTCTTGTGGGTCATCCTGGGTGATCTGCTCCCAATTTTGTTTGATCAAATCAAGGGGCCCTTTCACCCTTCTCCCAAATAAAAGTTCAAACGGACTGAACCCGGTACTGGCTTGTGGCACTGATCGATAAGCAAACAAAAGGGATTGCAGCTTCTGGTCCCAATTGTTTGGATTCTCTGCCAAGTAAGCCCTAATCATGCGCATTAGAGTCCCATTGAACTTCTCAGTTAACCCATTACTTTCAGGGTGATAGGCAGTGGTTTCCTTGTGCTTAATTCCACAGATTTGCCATAACCGTTTCATGAGCTTCGATGTGAACGATGCGCCCAAATCTGTGATTATTTCTGAGGCAAATCCCATCCTGGACATATACCCCACCAAGGCATCTGCCACTGTGTTAGTTTCAATGTTAGTCAAGGGTATGGCTTCAGGGTACCTCGTGGCATGGTCCACAATGGTGAGAATGAACCTGTTCCCCCTCTTTGTGGCCTTGGGCAAAGGTCCCACAATATCCACCCCTATGCATTTGAACGGAGTGTCAATCACAGGCAAAGGGCACAACTTTGCTTTGGTCCTGTCGCGGCTATTCCCCTGCCTTTGACACACATCACATTGTTTACAGAACTCCCTGATCTGCCTCCCTATGTCAGGCCAGTAAAAATTCTGTGTGATTCTCTGCTGTGTTTTGTTCACCCCTAAGTGCGCAGCAAACATGTCAGAGTGCCCCCTTTGTAAGATCATGGGGCGATACTTTTCAGGTACCACTAGCTGACTTCGGATCCCATCTCCCCCTTTTGAGGTATTTCTCAGGGTCTCTCTATACAAAATCCCCTTTTCGTCTAGAAATCTCACTGGGGTTTCAGGTGTTAGCTGGGCGTCAGTCACCTGTTCAAAACACTTTTGGAGAGTGGCGTCTGCCTTTTGCTCTTGTCCAAATCTGCTGTCTGTGGTTAAGGTTTCCACCACAGCTTCTGACCTCCCCTCTGCTTCCGTCTCTGGCTCATCATTACCCCCCTGAACTGTCCCCGTGGTGGCTTGTGAGCGTGTAATCACTAGCACCCGTTTCACATGTTCAGCTAGGTCATTTCCCACGAGCACGGCTACTGGCAGAGTCGATGAAACCGCTAGCCGCCAAACTCCCCTCCAGCCTTGAAAGTTCACAGGTACCTCCGCTACTGGCAGTGAGATCGCCTGTCCCTCAATCCCTGCCACCTTTATGCTCTCATTTGGGATTACATACTCCCTAGGAATAATATCTGGATGGCACAGGGTCACCTGAGAACAAGTGTCCCGCAGCCCCCGATACTGATGGTCAAGTATTCCTACGTCCACCCCTGCTGTTTCAAACAACTGGGAATCTGTTCTCACGAGCAAGCATCGCTTGACCTCCACAAGAGGACCATTTTCCTCAGCCTGATCAGCAGATGTCACTGTTCCAGATTGAGTCGCCATGGCAACAGGCTCCCTCAGTGACAATGAGCCTTGCTCTTTCTGGACACAGAACACAGCTTTTGGCTTGGTTCCACTCGAATCCTGAGGCACAATTCCTTTTAGCTGCTTTAATTTCTCACACTCTGAGATTAGATGGCCCTTTCCCTGACAGAAATAACATTTTCTGCTATATTTTGAGTCTTTCTCATCTTGTTTTGGTTTTCCCTCCAAAATCTGAGGTCTTGGTTTCATGTCTGAGGGCTTCCCTTCACCATGGGCCCCTCCCCCTTGCTGGCTTTTCCCTGGTCCCTGAGAGTACTTGCTGTAGGTGTCTTTGGGTTTCCCCATCGCTTTCCCCTCACCCAAGGGCTTTCTTATTTGGGAAATAAAATCTGCGATCTCGGCTGCTTCTGCCACAGATTTCGGTTTCCTTTCCCTCACCTGGAATTTCAGTTCCCCATGCAGGACTGAATAGAACTGTTCCAGCGCTATCAAGTCTTTGAGCTGCTGAAAGGTCTCTGTCCCCTCCTGAGATAGCCATTTCTCTAGCAGCCTCACCAATTGGGCCCCCACTTGGGTAAAAGTCTGCTCTGGTTTCTTGGTGATTGACCTGAATCTTTGCCTCAGCTGTTCCGCATTTATCCCATGTCTTGCAAACACCAGTTTTTTAAACTCTGCGAAATCTTTCATCAGTTCCTGTGGCATCTCTGAATAAACTTCAGCAAGGCTACCACTGATTAAAGATCGCATGATGGTCATCTTCTCAGTTTCCCTCACTGAGAAGTCCACAAACGCTCTTTCCACTAGGGAAAAGAACACCTCAGGACAATCTCCCTTGTGGTACACAGGGAATTTCTTCAGGTCAGCTTTAGACAATTGGCCTCCCTCAGAATCCCTATTGTTATTATTGTTCTGGTTCATCATTTCCAATTTTCTTAATTCAAACGCCATCCTTTCTTTTTCCAGAGCAATTTTCTCTCTCTCTAACCTTTCCTCCTTTTCCATTCTCTCTCTCTCTAATTCGAAATGTCTCTGTTTCTCTCTTTCCCTTTCCTCCATTTTTTCTCTCTCTAACCTTTCCTCCACTTCAAATTGCCTCATCCTCAGTTCATGCTGTTGGGCTATGAGCAATTTTCTGAGTTCTGGGTTCTGTTCTCCCGTGCTGTCACCTTGCACTGAGCCAAATTCATCCTCAGAACCTTGGTCAACCTGGGGGTCTTTCACTTCACCCATTTCTGCCATTTGGCTTCGAGTCAAGGGCATAATCCCCCCCCAGCACAGGCTGCTTTCAAAAGTCAAGCCTCAAAATAAAGCGACCACTTTTTTTTTTTTTGCCTCAGAACCAGCTTTCTCTATAGATTGCTGCTGTCCTTCAGCACTAACTTGCAACTGTAGCCAGCCGGAGTCCACCCCCCTCTGCTAGGCCTCTCAGCAGACAAGCTAGCTCACTGCTATTTCACAGTTTTGCCTCAGCTTTTTTCCCGCCAAAACCAGGTTGCCTCAGAGCTCCCTAATCTAGCCCCCAATCTGAGGTTACACGTTCTTCTACTAGTGCACCTCCCTGTGAGGCACACCTAGAAGATTACCTACGCGCTCTCAGATTGTCCCTGACTAGACCCCCCTTGCTCTGGGCACACTTGCCAAGGCTTTGCTGTACCACTGGACAACTGGACCAGTCGTATCCCACACGCTGGACACCAATCAATGTGGCAAACCCAGACCTACTGGGATCTGCCAAACGTTAACTAAGCTGCCACCAACCATTCCCTATAAGAAGTCACACAGACCAGGGATGGATTTTTAAACAAATAAAAGAACAAGGTTTATTAAATGACACACAGGGAAAAATAAAATGATCAGGTGAATAAGATATAGTAACGTGGCTTAGTCTCATTCATACATGCACACAGTTTGGTTCACACAGAACACTTAACTTGAAGCACAGACCCTGAACCTATCAGTTCTGGCTAACCATACAGACACCTGAACCTATCAGGTTGGTACTGACTGACACACAGTAGTACCCTGTCTGACACACAGACTCCCACACCAGCTTCTTCTTCCCAGCTGCTGCTTCTTCTTCTCTTCTTCACTACACAGGCTTCACATATATATACAGTACAGCCCCTCCTCCTGATGTCCCGCCTTCCACTCCCCATAGGATGGAACTTTCCCTCCAAACCCATGACAGACAGGTAACATCAGTGCTGTATGTAACACTTCCCTCCAGCTAATACCTCATTTTTCTGTTTATTCTTCTTTTGGTTGTTCTGGGTTTTTCAGGCTCTTTGGCCGTGTTCTGAAGGTTGTTCTTCCTAACGTTTCGCCAGTCTCTGTGGCCGGCATCTTCAGAGGACAGCACCAGATCACAGAGTGCTGTCCTCTGAAGATGCCGGCCACAGAGACTGGCGAAACATTAGGAAGAACAACCTTCAGAACACGGCCAAAGAGCCCGAAAAACCCAGAACAACCATTAGATCCCAGCCGTGAAAGCCTTCGCGAATATATTCTTCTTTTATTTATTTTCTACTCTATCCTTGTATTGTGTCTGTTATAGTATGATTTATGTAATTTTTTGCTTTATTTTGTCGTTTATTCTATACTGGAAGCCGCCTAGAGTGGTCTATTAGGCCAGTTAGGCCTAAATAAATAAATAAATAAATAAATAAATAAATAATCAATCAATCAATCAATCAATCAATCAATCAATCAATCAATCAATCAAGCCTGAATCTCTCTCTCTAGAAGTGAAAATGACCACACTAAAACGATCTGTTTATTAGGGAGGCCCATCACGAGAAGACAAAGGTCACAATGCTGGGAAAAATGGAAGGCAGTAGGAAAGGATTTTTTTTTAAATGTGAGATGCATGGATTGATTCAGAAAAGGAACCATGGCTCTTAGTGTACAAGGACAAAGCTGGGCTATAAGTTACAGGACCTTTTTGGGGGTTGTTGTGAGTCAGAAATGACCAGACAACACCTAAGAACAGTTACTCAACTACTGCTGAAAAGTAGAGATGGGCACAGTGGCTGATTTGATAGTTCAACACAGTGTTTTTCCCCTGGCTGAACAGCTGCTCTGTGGTTCTGCACCCCTCCCCCTTCCCCGGGCACCCATTCAGCAGAAGTGGCTGGTCCTGTCTTGTCCAGGCGCTGCTGATGAACGGGCACCTGCTGCAGGGAGAAATGCAGGCCAGCTGTTCGACTGGGAAATAAACCATGCCAAACTTTCAAATCAGTGGTTTATGTCCATCTCTACCGTATTGAGAAGTAATACTAAAATATGCACCTTTATAGGGGAGGAATGGCCATGCACCCTTCTAGGAAAGGGAGGGCTACCTAATAAAGCTGCTTGGTCAGTTGCATGCATATATCAGCACATGTTCTTGAATGGGGTGGGCAAACTCCAGGTATCAAGAGGCTGTACCCACCCACCTCTGGAACTTTGATGGTTACACTCACATCTTGTACTTGCTCTAGTTTTTTCTTTGAAAAAAGTTGTTATATTGAAAAGCACCCTCATATCCTCTAGTAGCCTAATACAATTTTGCAGTGTTGTGCTGGTATATGTGTGTAAAACATACAAATGTGTCTCTCATACCTCTCCAAAAGACAAAAAGGGGATTTCCCCCCCCCCCCAGCAAAACATCTTTAAAAAAACAAAAATCCTGGAGAATTGTGGAGGGTTTAGAAGTCCTGATCTGGGGGATCACTCCATCTGTGAATGTAGCATATCTTCATACAAGATATATTTGGCCAGATTTTCAGAATGAGATATAGAAAAAGAGAGAAAGGGAGAGACAGAGAATGGCACAAAGTGAAACAGGAGGAAAAAGTCATAGAATGGGATGGAGAAAATGGATTTTTTTTTCGACAGATGGTGCTTCCTCTCCCTGAAATGATAAATTGTGTCACATGGCACACTTTCAGCAGCAAGCTGACACTGTTGCTGTGGGAGGCCTTTTGCTTCAATGAGCTACTGATTGCAAGGCATAAAATGGAGCAAACCCCTTAGTGCTTTCTCTGGGAAAGTGGCCATGCATAAAACTGCTCAGGGTCTAGGTTTTCAACATGAGTCTGGCTTTTTTTAAAATGAGAGGCAGAACAATGCAAAGCATTGGATTAGTTGGTCATAATCAGCTCAGTTGATTTAGGTCTCTGGCTGTGGAGCCAGAGGTTGGGAGTTTGATTCCCCACTGTGCCTCCTACGAGTAGAGCCAGCCTGGGTGGCCTTGGGCAAGCTGCACAGTCCCAGGGCGTTCCCAGAAAAAGGGAATGGTCAACCACTTTACCTGGGAAACCTGAAAAGGATGACCATAAGTGAGAACTGACTTGGTGGCACATGACGATGATGATAATTAATTATTATTAACCATTCAAAAACTACCCTGAAGCTCTTTTATGGTAAAGCAAAACAATAAGTAGCTCAGGCAAACCCTTAAATGGACTGGGAATTCCTAGAAATACTTTCCTGAGCAGAGCCTGCCATCCTCGGTGCAAATCTTTTCCTGGCCAAAAGTTGCTCTCAGTCTACTTTGCAGATGCAATTCATAAAACTGGAATGGGGGCACAGGGCCCTTTGAGTGGTTGCTGAACTGCAGCTCCCAACATCCCTCACCATTCATTGGCTATGCCAGCTGAATGATGTTGCACAGCAGAGGGCTACACATGCTGTACAGGTAGCAAATGGCTTTGTATTCTGCTGACATCTCTCAACTGAACCAACCATGCCTTCTTGACCAAGGTCCTTATGGATCTCATTATTCCAAGAAATTAGATGTTTACAATACAATTCGATCCACGCATCTACATGGCAACAAGCTCCATTGGGTTTAGCCAGAATTCATTTCGACTGTAGTCATTGGGACTTACTGAAAAGTCCTGACCTCCATAGAGCTTCCTTCCCTACCTTGACACATGTGTCACAATTTGAGGCTAAATATCTTCTATCAGGGCTACAAACCTTCTGGTCAGGTTATTTATGTGTGTAGCAGTGATCATGGGCATCTTGACTTATAGGTTTTATTTGCCTGTGCTTTAATATCATTTACCTATGCCTTTGGAGGTACCAAGTGCAAGAGAAAACTTGCCCAGTACCCATGAAGACACAGGATTGGTTCACCATGTTGGTTCCTATTTAGATACAAGACTTCCCAGTGAATACACAGTCATAGGAACTAGAGAGGCCACAGTGAATCAGACAGTTGGCCCACAGGGGCTACAATGTGCACATTTTCAGGGACTATTGGGAGTCCAACTTCCAGCACTGCTCACGTTCATTAGAACTGATGGGCATTGTATCTTTTCTTGGAAAAACCAGCAATTTTCTTGGAGAAGCCAGCAATTCAATCTGGGAAATCATGTGTGCTATGATCATCCTACTGCCTATCTCTGACAGAGTGACCTAGCACCATATACTGTATGCAACAATCATATTACCACAAACTGCACATGCAGTAACCCTATTTTGGGTTATAACCAGAAACCATGTAGGGCTCTAAATTGGTGGAGATGCATGCATGTATGTAAGTCCTGTAGCCAATGTTTTCCCCAAGTTATTCAGCATGAAGGTCAGAGGTACCCATATGCATACTTCACCATGTTTCAATACCTCCATGGGTTCAGGCTTTAATACCTGAAGTGTAGTAGTGTTTTCAGTGTTATCCATTCATACATTCAGCTTCAAATAACTTCTATGCATACTAATCAAATTCGGAAGAATTAACAATATGATCTGGGGGCTGGAAGCCAAGCCCTATGAGGAAAGACTGAAAGAACTCGGCATGTTAACCTTGAGAAAAGAAGACCGAGGAGAGATATGATAGCACTTTTCAAATACCTGTAAGGGTGTCATTCAGAAGATGGTCAGGATTTGTTCTTGATCATCCCAGAGTGCAGGACATGCAACAATGGGCTCAAGTTACAGCAAGCCAGATTTTAGTTGAATATCTGGAAAAAATTCTTAACTGTTAGAGCAGTACGACAGTGGAACCAGTTACCTTGAGCGGTGGTGAGTATTCCAACACTGGAGGTATTGAAGAGAAATTTAGACAACCAGCTGGTATATACCCATCGATCTGTATTCCTGCATTGAGCAGGAGGTTGGATTCAATGGCCTTATAGGCCCCTTACAACTTCATTACTGTATGATTCTTTGATTCTATGCATGTCTTATACACCCTGTATGATAAATACCGTTTGGTCTCATAAAGAAAATGCAGGGAACTAGCTGAGTTCCTTCCCATGCTTTCTCTTCCTCAAGCTGAGTATGTGAGGATTGGTTCAGGAGACATAATTACAATCTCTGTGTTCAATTTGTTCTGCCGTTGATTGATGAGTAGCTGCTGACCAGAGGGACATTTCCCGAACATTTGCAAATGAGGTGTTTCTCGCTTTCATTTTTTGCAAGGCTTTTGCTGATCAATATGTTGCCTGTCCAATTATTGAGGAGCAGTGAACAGCAGACTACTATCTTCCTTAAATGGTGGTGAAGGGATCTGCACAGGCAACTGACAGCAAGCTGGTTAGCTGAGAATTAAGGCTATTTCAAGTATTGGTTCTTCCGACATGGCAGTAAATTCTTCTGCTGGGAAAAAGTGTGGGAATGTGAAAGTTGCAATGGTCTATTTCCATCTGTTGGGTTTTTATGCCTTCTCCAACTTGCATTAGGCTTGATATTTCTTTCTTTTTTTCTTTTTTGTTAAGAATAACATTTTGCATTTTTACAAGGGTTGTTATAGGGCTGAAAATAATTGTACATCAGCTTTGTTAAGTAGTTGCACGCCAGGTGGTGTATGGAGGCTGAAAGAAGGCTGGCTGAGTGAATATATCAAATATTTTCTAGACCAACCAATAGCAAAAGTCCTCTGGGAGGATCACAAAAACTTGGAAGAATGCATTAATTGTGTGCCTTCAATTCAGATTTATGTTGACTCTTGTGAAGGTGAAGGAGAGAGTGCGCCGTCCTCCTCACAACCGAACACGTAGAAGGGGGGATGTGTTGAAGGTGTGCTGGTGGATACAGAACCCGAGCCGGGAATAGAGCAAGAAAGGCTGGAAGTGTGTCTAGCTCACGAGAAAGGGGAGGAGCTAGACTTAATTGTGTGGGAGGATATAAAAGAGGGGGAAGAGGCGTGAACCTTCAAGATCTTAACGGGCACCCACCCTGACAAGAAGGATCGTGCTGTGCAAACCAACTGGAACGCAGGACAGGACGGTTTTGCTACACTAATGCGTGAGTTCCCAAATCTACAAGTTGGTGTAAGGCTCTTGCCTGACCCAAAGGACTTGCCCGTGGGAGAAGGTGAACTAGAGCCTCTGGAATGGACTGTGGTGGTGTACCCTCGCAACCAGTGTGGGGGGAAGAGGGTGATTCGTCCCAGTTCCTCTTTACTCCAACCCCAGCAAGAGGGAGACTGGGCGAGGCACCCTTGTTGTGGGACGGTGTGCACAGTGAGGAGGACTCCACTGAGGCCCATGACCGACAAGGAGAGGTTTGGTCCAGCCCCTCTTTGAGGACTGATATATTAACACCTGAAGATAAGGTGCGGTGTTATCATCCGTTGCCTGAGTTAAGTTTGATGGACCCGTTTGAGCCTATGGAATTGAGTTTGTTTATGAATAAATCTAGTTGTGTTAAAAATATGGATCAGCCTCCGACTCTCATTCCGGCACCAAGACAGGGGTCGCATTCCGCAACCAACGAACCCATTCACAACCCTTTCCAGGGTTTTCAAGAATAAATCTTAGAACTGCAAAGCTGGAAAGGGCCCTATGGATCATTGAGTCCAGCCACTGTCAACGAGACACAGTGAGGAATTAACCTCCCAAACTCTGTCTCCACAGCCAGAGACCTAATATGATGTATCAGTTCCTTTTACTGGTGCTCTGGCTCAACGCAGTTAGCACAAACCTGAATGGGCAGGAGGGCACGTAACCCCATCAGCCACATACACTCTAGTGACCCCTTTCCCAGAAAGCTGAGAAGGAATTCATAGTCCCAGACCCTGACTCTGCAGTCAGGTACCCCTAACATACAGAGCTACCTAAAACTGCAATACAATACACTCAACATCAATGACATGGGGCAATGTTAATGCCACACCACCAAAAATCTGAAAATATTAACTGGCTACAAAGAAGTGTACAGATAAGTGTGTAGGCATCAGATGGGCATTCTTGAGAATAGCATTTCAGAAATGGTGAAAGTATCGCTGAGAAAGAACTCTCTCTTGTAGCTACCCACCTAACTGCTTTAGTTGGAGGGCCTCTGAAGATTATTTGCTTGTGACACCCTAATTTCTTTGGCAGTATAAGGGATTCGATTCATCATCATTTCTTATCCCTTCATCACTTATTTTCCTAATTTCTCAGTCTCTTCTTTAAACGAGGGTGCCCAGATTTGTGTGTAATATTCCAAAGGAGACTGGACATAAGCAAAGTAGAGTGGTATCTGATTGTGCTTTTGTTGATGCAGCCTAGAACTGCATCACATTTTATAGCTACTGTATCACACTGCAGATTCATGACCAAGGAATCGTGTAAGGAAATAGTCACTACTTTTCTTCCCTATAAATAAAAACGGTACTGAGATACACTATTTAAAAATTGGTGAACTGTTCTGAGATTATTAATTTTGTTTTTGCTTTTGCGCAGAAGAAAAACACACACCACACTTTCTTCTGTCATAACAAAAGACACATTTTATAAAATAAGTATTTATATTTTAAATATAATGCCTAGTATTAAATGCAAATAAGACCCCTTTCATTTTGTGCAAAATATAAGGTTTTTGTGTAAAACACTAAAAACACTCACTTTCCCCCCCCCCCCCACAAAATATGTACAATGGAATGCACAAAAACTCTGGTAATCTTCCACAGAAGGAAGACAAGTTGCTCAAATGAAACACAAACATTTACACCCCTATTCATGATCAGCCACAGTATCTCCTACTTCTCCTTCCCCTGAAATCTGAAGTCTGTCTTACAGTAGAGTTGTGGTTATTACCATATGAATACTAGCACATCTGATCTGTTTGAAGGACACACATGCAAGCAAACCCACGTTTGTAGAGATTCCCAATGGCTAAAATCCTGTTGCTCAGCATAGTAGATCGCACTAGAATAGGTTAATTGAATCAAAATGGACTTGCCGAGACGACTTCTCCATTGATTCAAATGGGCCTACCCTAACTGTGACTTACTTTAGCATAGTAAGTTGCAATTAGAACAGATCCATTTAAATAAATATAACTTATAAAGTGGTTGACTCATAAAATCCCAAAAGATTCCAATAAGCCTACTCTAGTGTGATCTATTACACTAGGCAACAGGATTTAGGCCCATAGGTGTACTAAGGACCACTATAAGAACACTTAAAAACAGAGTTGCAGGTATTCAGCACTCAGACACTGTATCTTCTTTATGAAGAGTCATAATTGCTTGGTATTTTATTGCCTGCCCGCATAAGCATTTTCTCATAAACATTCATCTGATGAGATGTTCCACAACCATACCTTTCAATTTACAGAAACGTCAGCTTTGCAACAATGCACAGTGTTGGAGAGTCATCAGGGTAGGGGCTCAGTTTCATGCATTAAATAGACTTAATTTTGATATATGGCTTTTTAAATTAACCGAGGCACTGCTACTAGCTTGAAAAGACAAGAGAGCTTTGATTTGTGCAAGTGCATTCCAGATGATTTGCTAATTCTATTTGCCAAATTATTATCTACAGCAACATTTCTATTTTGTGTCACTTCGGATGCCTGCAACACCCACCTTGTCTCCACATGTATTTCTCTCTTTCTCCTGTATAAGTGGAGAAACACACCCTTCTAAGAATATTGCTCTAATTGTATTTCATGTGAAAGAGCAATTTGCTAGGTGCAATTATGGATCAGTAATCGAAGAAAAAATTATTTACAGGACGATGCCATGCAAAGAGTGAAGTGGAACTCTGCATCGGCTTATGAGACCATAGCTCCTCTGGCGCAGATAGGCAGGGATTTGTTTCCAACTGGCCCTTGAGCTGGAAAGAAGATGCAGGGTGGTGGGCTTCCATACAGCAAGTATAAGAAGTGGGACAATTCAGTGTAACATAACATTCAGTCACCGTGGCTACCTCCCCCCTTTTTCTCAGAGTTCTGTGTGTTTTGTTCCATTCCACCTTCATGACAAAGGAGTAGGAAAAATGTTTCAGTACACATAGAATATTTTGGGGATGCTTCTTTTTCACCTACTGTACATTCTCAAGAAGCCATAAAGTAAAGGTAAAGGTTCCCCTTGACAATTTGTCCAGTCGTGTCCGACTCTAGGTGGCGGTTCTCATCTCCGTTTCCAACCCATAGAGCTAGCGTTTGTCTGAAGATAAACTTCCGTGGTCACGTGGCCAGCGTGACTAGACACGGAACACCATTTACCTTCCCATCAAGGTGGTACCTATTTATCTACTCGCATTTACCTGCTTTCGAACTGCTAGGTTGATGGGAGCTGGGACAAGCGACGGGGGCTCACTCCAACGTGTGGATTCGATCTTACGACTGCAGGTCTTCTGACCTTGCAGCACAGAGGCTTCTGTGGTTTAACCTGCAGCCCCACCACGTCCCTCAAGTAGCTATATTAGTGGTTAATTTTACTTACTGGCATCTAGTAAGGTAAGTACCGGTAGGAAGCATATAACTGCAATTCTACAATCTTTTTCACTTCTATTTCACTTACAATTTAAGAATATAATTCATAGCAAGAGAATGTGGATGGCCTACCAACGAGCCTCTTTAAAAAGAGAATTTTTTAAACAATATATATATACTAGCACATTTTGAAAAATACTGATTCAGCTGCCTGAAATAAACCCCTGAAGTTGTCATGGTTCCTTCTTACAATGGCATGATTTGGCCCAGTTCACAAAGAAAAGGTTACAGAGCAGAAGGCATACATCATGCAGAAAACACAAGGCAGTTTGATCAGAAAGACAAGAACAAGCCACCCAGTGCTACTTTTACTGGTTCATGCATCACTGAAGGCAACAATTATTGCATTTTCCAGGCTGCATATTCTACAGAAATGCACGCAAGTCAAATTTGAAAATGCACCCATTTTATCCGAGGACAAAAAAAAGAGTCCACTGCCATTTCAGTGGATTTTTTTTTAAAAAATTGTTTCTTGTTTACCACGGATATATGAATCAAAACAGGATTCAAACTCCTAAAGACCAGTGAGTGGACATAACTGCCAAACTTGCATTGCTTGTTTAAATCCAGTCACTGCCTTTCACCTTGCCAAGGCGACCTCTGACTGAAAACAAAGTGTATTGAGAAACTTCTCATTTTTTCACCATTTGAAAATGTGAAAGAGGAGGATTTAAGCTGCCTTCTTTAACTTGCTCAGCCCTAAAAGCCCCACGCCACTTGAATAGGGCTGATCAAATTTCTGATTTACCGTAACAGAGCATTTAAGTAGCCAGCATTAAGCAAGTATCATTTTTAACTCTGGCGTAGCTTCTGATTGCTTAGGCTATATAATCCATGTATCCACTCTAATTCAAGAGAACACAAAAGAGGCTTTTCAAGACAGTTAACTTGGTAGAAGTTGAATCTTATGATCAGGCTCCAGGTTATAAGCTCCTGCCTTGTAATGTGGATTTTAATTTCATGCCTTTTATTTGTCATATAAGACACTCCACTGATCTTGCAGTACCTTCTTCTCCAGCATTTGCCTAGTAGAAGTGGGGGACACAGCTGCACAGTTTCCTGTCTCATAAGCATAACCTTTGTACATTTAAGATAAAGATTATGGAAGGCTTTTTAAAGCAATCAATCTTGCTTGACAGCTTTGACATGTTTATTTGATGGGAAAAGGCTGGTTTGTATGGTACCACACTAAGCTGGACATTTTCCTAGGAATTCTTCTCTCTTCCAGGAAAATGCTTCACCAAGCTATTCCATCCTGCAGCCATGTAGCGCTGACTGATCAAATTAGCAATAGCCTCCAATGATTCCTCAGCCCACTTACCAGGTCTCATGGATGGAAACTTGTGGATCTCTTTCACATATAGTAAGCTCCCTGTGTCCGCTCTGTGGTCCCTCTATTCCTGGCTAAGTTCTTTAGCAAAACAATGCCTAATGGGCATGCCTCCTAAAATGGTACTGATCCTCAGACTAATAAGATACGTCTTGAGCTTAAATTGCTAGTCCTACCAGTTAAATCAAGCTGTACTATCCTGGGACTAAGTAGTGTTGAATTATTTGATTAGTGATGGCCTCCAAGAATTCCCAAGCCTTCTTCATTTAACGTTTTAGTTGATCCAAGTGGTAAATATTTCCTGTCATACATTAACTCAAGTTCCAGGATACAGTCATGCCCCGCTTAATGATTACCCCATATAATGACAAATCCGCTTCACTACAATGTTTTTGCAATCACAATTGGGATCGCAAAATGATGTTTTAATGAGATTTTTTCGCTTTACGATGATCGGTTCCCTGCTTCGGGAACCGATTCTTCACATTATGACGATCAAAACAGCTGATCGTTGGGTTTTCAAAATGGCCGCCGGCTGCTCAAAATGGCTCCCCGCTGTGGTTTTGGATGGATTCCTCACTTTACAGGCAGCAAAAATGGCTGCCCCTATGGAGGCTCTTCGCTGGACGGTGAGTTATTCAGCCCATTGGAACACACTGAATGGTTTTCAGTGCGTTTCAATGGGCTTTTTAATTTTGCTTTACAACGTTTTCTCTCTACAGCGACTTCGCTGGAACGAATTAACGTCGTCAAGCAAGGCACCGCTGTAATGTCTGAAGATTCTCAATGCTCAGTGCTTATGATTAAACAACATATGTCCCTGAATGAATGAAGAACCAGAACATTGTAGTTTCTTGATTCTGCATTAATGCTACCATTTCTAAGCACACATGGAATCAAATCCTGTTGAGTTCTTATACTCAGGTTTCTATTGATTCATGCCATCAAGTATACCTATTGATCAGTGCTAACAAGTCATACATTTAAAAAATATGCTAGATTCTAGAATAAGCATATTTATTTAAAGCAGGACACAACCAGAAACACTTCAGTAAAAATTAAAACGTTTGAGTAGCACATAAAGAAATGAGTTATTCCTCTTGAGGAAACTTCTCCCTGCAACATTTGCTTGCAAATGTGGCCAGGTTTGGGACATTAGTCACAGTGGTTCCTTTGAAAATATCCCTTTTAATTAGAACTCTTAAAAATAAGGTGAAACTCTTACCTAGCGCTTGGTTAAACCTTGTGGGGTTTAGTAGCCACTCCATTAAGTTAAAAGAACAGCACCATTATTGGGTAATCAGGATGTTGTATCCGTAGAAGGACTTCCACACTGGCTAAACATCTTCAATTACAGAGACTCTCCAAATGGAGACACTGGGAGCAATTGGCAGTTCCTCATTTATAGAACTGCTTTCTTGGACAATTCAGCTCTGGACACAAGCCAGCTTGTTATAGCTAATTCAAAAGAAAACTGCAGTGCTGTCTCTCAGTTGCAAACTGGGTTTATCTTACTATCGATTCCAGTGGTTTTCTACAACTAGAACACTGGTTTTGGCAGGTGGGAGAATTTGCAAGGTTTATTCAGGAAGCACAGCACACACAGGAGTCATTTCAAAAGCATTCTGATATGTATGTGTATACAGTATATAACACATATATATCAGAATGCTTTTGAAATGACTCCTCTGGAAATCACATTGAGAAATGTAATAACACTGCCTGATTCTTTAATACTCAATTAAAAAAAAAAACTTGAGGACAAGCTGTCAATTGAACTTGCTTCCAAGTTTGCTTATAGATATAAGTATTCCCCCCCTCCCCAGTTTTTAGTGTTGGCAACTATTACATTTTAACAGAGCCAGGAGCTGTATTTTTGCTTGAGCAAAGACTGAAGAGAGCTCCAGACAACATGCATTAGTATTTAATGCCTTGGAAATCAAAATGCTTGGCATATATTATCTCAAATTTTGTTCTCAGCCTTGTGTTGACTGAAGGGGTTCCTTAACTCCCACTTCTTTCAGAGACCTCGGAAAAGTTCATTCTGTATTTTAAGAACGAGAATTACGATGAGAAGCTGGGCAAATGAGGCACAGATTCAACTCAGATTCTGGCAAAAGACAACCCATTCCTGCTTGCCTCCTCTCCGGAAAGGGAAGGCCATGCCCTTCTCTGTGTTCTTGTTTTGCTAAATTTTCAGCTCCATCATTCTCTATGTGCAGAGGGGAGAAGGACTAAAGAAACTGTAAGAATGGGTGTGAGTGAATCCAACTGTCTGGTTTTAAATTCATGAATAGAGGAATGCAATAGATAAGAATAATTATGGTTTCAGGATAAGGCCAGAGGTAAATGAATGAATGAATGAATGAATGAATGAATGAATGAATGAATGAATGAATGAATGAATGAATGAATGAATGAATGAATGAACAACCCTGCAAGAAAGGTCAAGATGAGAAATTGAATTTCTTGATGGTCATCCATGATTTTCATGAATGAACCCAAGTGATGAACCCAAGTCTCCTGAGTCTTAGTCTGACATTATAACTACTCTACCTCATGGGCTTGTGCTTTCAAATACAAAAGAAAATTCCCCAAGTGTCCATAGAGTTAAGTGACCTAATATCCCGATAAGTGGATCCTTTCATAAATAAATGTTTGCTCCCATGATAGGAAGAGCTATCTGACATGGACTTGGAGTTAGACAATGACAGCCAGCATGCCTTCTGGTATTATTTTTGCATGTCCTAGTAACTCTTCCCAAAGCTGCTTTCCCTTTCCTTTATAAACAGAGAGAGAGAGAGAGAGAGAGAGAGGCAGGCAGGCAGGCAGGCAGGCAGGCAGGCAGGCAGGCAGTGGAACTATTCTGTTGATGTGTAATGTACATTTATCGCCTAAATCTTTTCTTCACGCACCTCTCCTACTCAATACTTTTGTCAAGCCTTTTGACCAGACATTTATAAAATTACTTTCTAAAGACTATACATACATAACTTATGCTGTGTTATGATCTTGGTGCAGGAATTCACAATCTTGTTTTGATTTTTAGGTCCTTTCCAACTCAAATGCAGGCTGAATAAAAATGTCTTGGATTTAGATTAGAAATCATTTTGGATATACCCATGATTTCAAAACCCAGGAGTTTTTTTTCCAGAGCAAAGGACTTATCTACATTCCTTTAAGGCAACCTCTTGTAATCTTTGCTATTTAAGCGTAGATATTTTGGGTAGCTTTGGAGAGCTGCTAACCTGGTGTAAAGCGCAGGCATAGTAAATCCTGTGAAAGTTAGGGAAAGAAAGGAGCTAAGTGCTTAATTTATCCTTAACAGCATTTTTTCTTATAGAAAATTTCTGAAAAGGTGTGAAGGTGTTCTTGCACCAACATAATATACAGGATCTAATTATATTCTAAAGTGATATAATTACTTCCTGAAATGAACCCAATGCTTTGCTAGTATCTGAAATGGCAATTTCAAAAAGAAAGAAAGAAAGAAGGCCTATAATACACTCTACAATAGGATTCTCTACAAAACCACTTTAATGACCTATCAGAGCTACAGTTAATGGTCCTCACATGTTTGCTGGAGAATGGTTTCACATGCTAAAAGGTTTTCTCATTCAAATAACAAAGGGAATACTCCATATTCTCAGGTGTCAAACTCTATATGGCAGCAGAAGCCCTATGTGTTGAATAGGCCTCCATTAATATTGATATCAAACATGTTCTTTCTATGTCCAATGGCGGCATAGCCTTGCCTTGTCTTAAAGAGATGCTCCACAAACTCTCCTTTCTCTCTCCCCTTTTTGGGGCAAAACCATTAGTTGGTTATTATCTAAACATGATATGTACTGATCAATTGGGGATACTGATCAATCAGTTTCAGTCTTGCTCCTAGGCTAAGATGCTTTGGTTATCCTTGTCCATGTCCTTCAAAATGAGGAGAACAGCTATATTTTTTGGCTTTTGCAGTGTAATTTGTATAAAGCAAACTCTTGCTTCTATTGACTGCACAGGTATCTATCTATCTATCTATCTATCTATCTATCTATCTATCTATCTATCTATCTATCTATCTATCTATCTATCTATCTATCTATCTATCTATCTATCTATCTAGCTAGCTAGCTAGCTAGCTAGGTATCTAGCTAGCTAGCTAGCTAGCTAGCTAGCTAGCTAGCTAGCTAGGTATCTAGCTAGCTAGCTATCTAGCTATCATCTATCTATCTAGCTAGCTAGCTAGCTAGCTAGCTAGCTAGCTAGCTAGCTAGCTATTTATCTAGCTAGCTAGCTAGCTAGCTATTTATCTAGCTAGCTAGCTAGCTAGCTAGCTAGCTATTCATTCATTCAGGTGTCATCAAGTCAATTTAGACATGGTGCCTCTTTTCAAGGTATTCTATGTATTCAGAAGTGGTTTACCATTCCCTTCTTCTGGAGGTGCACTAGGACTGTGCATCTTGCTCAAAAGCACATAGGCTGACTCTTCTGAGTTACACAGTAGGATCTTGCACTTATACGTTCTTGCTCCACAGGCAGATACTTAACTTGCTGAGTTATCCAGTCAGCTCATTTAGCATCATTTCCAACCAAATTTCATGTTCATGGGTTTATCAGAGATCTTGCAATGAACATTAATAAAATTACGGTAACAACAAAACAATGCTAAAAAACAAGAGGTTTGGATGTTAGTTCCTGGCATTTCTCATCATTGGCTATACTATGCTTGCAAGGGCTGATATAGCGTGGTAACATGTGGAGGTCTACTCTCTGCCCAGTCATGCCGTAAAACAGTAAAACCATTTTCATAAAGTAGTTCAGAGAAAGCTCAAGGCAAGCAAAGCAGATTAAACAGTGAATCAGCTTTAAAATGCCTAGGTCAGTGACAGGTAACATTTGGAACACCAGATGTTGTTGGGCTCCAGAGCCAAGATGTCATGGATCATAGGAAATATCCTATTTTGTCAGGCGTCCAAGAGATAAAGTGGGCTACATCTAGAGGGCTGCTGTGGGCAATCCGGGCTGAGGGATAAATAAATAAGATTTACCCTGGCACTGAAAAAGATTGTAAGCTAAAGATCAGCAATACTTCCACAGGACCATTGCCCCTGCTGGATAAGTGTTTGCCGATGTGAGTGTCAGTGTTGCTTCAAACACATCATGCACACAACTGTCTGGGTTGTCCATGATGTGACATGGGCCTCTTGTTCACTAACTAGGCAGGATGTAGATTTTGGGTTTCTGCTGCTGTTTTATTCTATGACAAAGGTAACACATTTGACAAAAATAAACAGAAAAGGCTTGGTGTTAAAAACAGAAGAATAAAACCAAAAATAGATTGGGTTTTGCTGATTATTAAGCTCTAAAAGCTTCTTCTCCAAGAAGTAGCACATAGAAGAAGGGCTGGGTAGTGTGACTATGCCACTGTTGTTTCCCTGTCCATTAATGTCTACACACCTCTTGCAACAGTCCTTCAATATTTCACCTCATCCCGAGAAGCCTATGATTGTTTCTGTTCCAGCAGGTAACTTTTTCACATCTCACATGTTGTCCTCTTCTCTGAAGCCTCTACCGAATTTGCTACTCTTGCTATCCTAAGCCTTAAAAAATGCTATGTGAAAAATCACATCCTTCGACAGAGAGAAACAAGCAGCCAGTTGAATAAGGTTCACAGTAATTCAAATACTGTAATACTATTGTCAGAAGGCAATGAAAGCTATTTGAGGTCTTGTCACTTTGGGTTAGCTTAAGATCTGTTCAGTCTGTAGACAGAACATATCATATGGGAAGCCAGACAAGATTCAGAGGAAGGAGGAATGAAAATTGGTGGAAGAAATGTCAAAAAGTTTAGATGTACAGATGATACCAACTTACTGGAGCCTTGTGGCACAGCGGTTAAACTGCCGTACTGCAGCCAAAACTGTGCTCATGACCTGGGATTCTATCCCAGGTAGCTGGCTCAAGGTTGACTCAGCCTTCTATCCTTTTGAGTTTAGGAATATGAGTACATAGCTTGCTGGGGGAGGGCAATGTGTAGCCTGCATAATTAACTTGTAAACCGCCCAGAGAGTGCTTGAAGTGCTATAGAGCAGTGGTCTCCAACCTTGGGCCTCCAGATGTTCTTGGACTTCAGCTCCCAGAAATCCTGGCCAGCAGAGATGGTGGTGAAGGCTTCTGGGAGTTGTAGTCCAAGAACATCTGGAGGCTCAAGGTTGGGGACCACTGCTATAGAGTATATAAACAGAACACTTTGCTTTTTTTTTTTTTTTACTGGCAAAAGGCAGCATTGACTGGAAACAGCTTTTAATGAAAGTGAAAGAAGAACGTGCCAAAGCAGGACAGCAGGTGAATGTTAAGACAAAAATCATGACTACAGAAAAACACAACTTTAATTTTGAGAATGAAGAAACTGAAATAGAGATTTTCTATATCTAGGTTCAATCATCACTCCAAACAGAGACTACAGGCAAGAAATCAGAAGAAGACTAGGAATCAGAGACTCCAGCTTCGTTGACCCTCCGTTCTCTCTGGATGGATACATATACTGTATAGTCAAATTTGTCCTACACTCCTGTCCTCCTCTGGGCCCAAGACTATATTAGTTTCCAGCTTTGTTTTACATAGTCTCTTGAAAGGCTTAGCTTAGTAGAAGCGTGTTTCTTTTTTGTGCTGATGTTTTAGCTGTATGTTTAGTAATATATTAAATCAATAAAAAGAAAAGAAAAATAATAGAAGAAGAAGAAGACTAGGAACAGCAGCAATGAAGTAACTAGAAAAGATAATCACGTATAAGGATGTGTCATTGGAAACCAAGACCAAGATCATCCACACTTTCATATTTATGATCACCATGTATGAGTGTGAAAGCTGGACAGTTAAGACAGCTGACAGGAAAAACAATAGTTCATTTGAAATGTGGTGCTGGAGACAAGCTTGGTGGATACCCTGGGCTGCCGAAAAGGCAAACAAATGAGTCCTAGATCAATTCAAGCCTGAAGTATCTCTGGAGGTATCTCTGGAGGTTTCATCAAGTCAATTTAGACATGGTGCCTCTTTTCAAGGTTTTCTATGTATTCAGAAGTGGTTTATCATTCTCTTCTTCCGGAGGTGCACTAGGACTGTGCATCTTGCTCAAAAGCACATAGGCTGACTCTGAGCACATCATGAAAGGCAGGATTTTTTTTGGAAAAGACAACAATGATGGGAAAAGTGGAAGGCAGCAGGAAAAAAGGAAGACCAAATAGGAGATGGTTTAACTCCCTAAAGGAAGCTGCACGTTTGAGTTTGCAAGAGCTGAACAGGGCTGTGGAAGAAAAAAACATTTTCGAAACTGGTCATTCATAGGGTGAATGACAGAGGTGATCAGACGGCACACAACAGCCATTGAACAAATTTGCTGCTTGTTTGTTAATTGATTTTTTTCTGATTTGATATAATGTTGGCTTTGGTATGTAACTATAATCAGCAAATTAAAAAAGAGCCTTTGCTTCTATGAATGAGTGACTCCTTTTGTTTATGACATTAACCATAGCTTATGCTTTCTTCAATATTTCAGACAGGTATTAGCCATGTATGCATTCTTTTAAATTGGTGATGCATTAATTGATTTGTTATCCTGTTGTAATGTGGATGATTAACGAACTAGAATTCCTTAATTGCTTGACAGCTCTGGTAATAACAGTTTCCACAATAGCAAAAGGAAACAATGGGTAATGTATTAATGCTTCATTAATGTAATAAATAAGATAGTGACATACTAAATGACATTGTGCTAATTCTCTAATTGCTTTTAAAATACTTTGGAGGGAGATTCAATGATCCATCAAGCACCTATTTAAAAAAAGCAAAAAAAGAGGAAAAAGTAAAGAAAAGAAAAAGAAAAAAAAGACTGATACACCTAGATGCCTAACATTGGAGTGTCTTTAATTCACTTTATGGCAGACTATCCAAAACAAATGAGCTGTGGAGAATTGCTCTTTCTATGATGAGTATCCAGCCTGTTTAAATACTTTCTCTTGAAAAGCACTTTTATCGTTCAGTCAGGAGAAATAAGTGAAAAGAGATGCTAAGAATTTATCAAGAGAATATTGCCAAAATCCAGAGAATATTGCCAAATTTTGCTTTTCCAGTTGAGTTGTTGAAACGTGAGATTATGATAATAGTAAAGTTGGCCTGATTTCACCGGCTCAAACTCCAGAGGTGGTTGAACTGGCTCACTCAGGTGCATTTGGTGAAATGATTTCCATTCAGCATTACCATCCATTTCATTCTTTATACTACAAAGAAGACCAATGCCAGATTAATTATCATATCAGGGTGGCTACAGTGTGCTCTTACTGCTTTGAGGCCATTACTTCCTTACAGCATTCATGGGGAAGGATGGGCAGGAAAGCTGGTGCAGGAAGAGGCTTCTGGCTGGGAAGAGGCACCACGAAGTAGACCTTTACTCTGGAAAGGACCAGGGCGATAAGGGGAAAGCAAGTAAAGTTCAAAAATGGCTTAGATTAAGCCAAACTATTTTACTCTGGAATACAGAGTGGGGAATCCAGCTCTCAACCCTATGCTCCATGATCATGTGCTCCAACTCAACGAAATCTCCAGCCAGCTATTTCAGTGCATTGTGAACAATTTTAGAAGACTTGAGGGATGATTTGGTCATCACCATCATATAGACAGTCCCATGTTTTTGAACCATGTTGTTCAACATCATTTCTATGTGTATTAGCTGTGAGGGACCCAGGCTGCATCGACTTCCAAGTCCTTCCACTTCTTAGTAATATAGCGTTATGTATCTGAAGCCAGATGCTAAATTCATCTATCAAGTAACTTTCCCAAGCCTTGTTGGTGTTGCTGCCCACTCTGATTCAGATTAGAATCGGCACTCGGTGTCAAAGCATGCCATTACAGTAAGGCCACAGTATTTTTCAGGATCATTTTCACTTATCTGCTGCCTGAAAATATTAAATAAATCTCCTCCCCCCTCCCCAGAAATATGCATTCCCAAGGTATATTCCCAGAATTTGCCAACAGAGGGAACCTAAGACTATGTTATATATAGCATTTTTCTGTCCGTGCTTTTCAGCAACTGCAAGAAGGCATCCTGCAAATGCCATGGTCCTACTGTAGACAACTGAAATGATCTGTTCCTGGTCGCATTGGAAAGGGTCACTTTCCAGGGAGTGGTCTTCATACCCTTCCCTCTGCCAAGGAATCGCTCCAGCCTGGTCCCAAAAAGTAGTAACCTCACAGATGGACAAAAAAAAAAGGTCAACCTTGGGCCTGTATCAGGGCTGGGCTAGAGTGCAATACTTTGTATATCATATGATCTCTGGGAAATAGATTGCACCAGATTGCTCCACAGTGGACCAAAATGCAATCTATTTACCCATGTGTTCACATGCAAGAAGAACTCCTTTTAAGCTACACAAGCCTCAAAATCCACGTAGCCCCATCTGCTCACTTACATAGTCTCCCTGTGTTTCCTTTTCTGGATCCACAGAATGGTAAGCACTATTCTGGAAGTAACAATTCAGATACTAATGGAAGAAACACACAATTTCTATGCAGCTGTACGCAGGAGCACCGGAGAGGAATCTTTTATTAGTCAGCAATAAGTCTGAAGTTCCATTTTCCCTTGAATAATATTCATTACAAGGGGGACCAGGGAGAGAACCCGATGCGCTAATGACCTTAAAAGAATGCCAAATCTGCATTTACTCTTGCAAGCAAAATTATTGTCGGCTTTCTAATAATATATTTTGTTTTTAAAGAACTGGTTTTGAATCATAGCTTTCAGGCTTCTTTTAAACAATGCGGAGCTGCTTAACGTTTAATTTATTCAGAAACGAAAAGAATTCTGCACAAAAGGCCTGGTTTTTAGCATAATGGAAGCATAGAAACTACAGATGTCTAAGCAATGGTTGTAAAATCCTGCAATTTCTCTGTTCTCCAAGTAAACACAGGGTACAGAAGTTCTATTGTGGTGACTGTCAGCCATCAGGTGCAGCACTGACATCTCGCTTAGATTGTTTCCTCGTGTTAGCAATCCAATTACAGCCTTTTGAACAGGATAAGCAGAAGCGCATCTGATAGCAACACAGCTCACATCACTGGTGGTTAGCTATTATTCAAGAACTTGTATGGCTTTAAAACTGCATAGGGTAGATACAGTTAGATTGAGTTGGATAGTCTAGATCAGTGGTTCTTAACGTGGGCGATAATGCCCCCCAGGGGGCGATTTCATTTTTCCGGGGGGCGGTAGAACAAAAAGGGGCAGCGTGGGGGCACTGGAGCTGAAGGGGGCGGTAGGGGGGCGCTGGAGCAAGTCAAACCTGTGAAGATGGCTGTAGCCTTTTTACAATGTGCATGAATATATATTTTCCTCCAATCTTAATTTAGTTTCAGAGTTTTCGTCTTGAAATTTTTAGTTCCTGCATTGTGGTTTGTTTTTATGCCCTTTTTATATTTCTTTTTGAGTCTTAAAATTCGCTTGCAACTAAATCATTAAATGTTACTTTTGGGGGGCATTTCATTTTCTTGCAATTGAATTTTGTTTTCAGGGGTCATTGGATTTAAGTGTAATAAATAAATAAATAAATAAATAAATAAATAAATAGATAGATAGATAGATAGATAGATAGATAGATAGATAGATAGATAGATAGATAGATAGATAGATAGATAGATAGATAGATAGATAGATAGATAGATAAGATAAGATAAGATAAGATAAGATATCATCACCGCGGGGAGGGGGGCGATGATAACTTCCTCAATGGCTCAAGGGGGCGTTTCTTTCAAAAAGGTTAAGAACCACTGGTCTAGATGTCATCCCTGGCAAATGGACAGAATGGTTATATCATCTCCGGCATCAAAGACAATGTATCTCTGTGTGTCCTCTGCTGGGGAATGTGAGGGAGAAGGTATGATTGCACTCATGTTGTGTTGGTGGGTTTTCCAGACTGATATCCAGTAATAAGTTACAACTAGAGCAGACTAATTGAATCAATGGGGATTTGGTAAGTCCGTGCCTCTGTCAGTACCATTGATTCAATGAGCCTATTCACATTGCAATTTACTACCACATTTCGGCCCCGTAGCCAGGTGAACAGAGCGCTGGATGGGGTGGGCCTCTGATCTGATTTAGTGTTGTCTTCTTATATTCTTAACAAGAAGGGGAAAGAAAGCAGAGAAGAAAAATCACATGTGTACATGTGTGTTTGTTTCAGTGTAACTAATAATACAGAAATATTTGGATATCATGGGAAGATTTTCACCTTCCACCTTCTTTAACTAATTTGAATAAAAATATCATGATGCAGAAAGGTGGAATCCAGGACTGTTGCCTTATGATTTGAAATAACAAGTAAAAATCACAGATTTTGGAAACTGGTGGAAAGCTATCCCAAGAGACATGCTGAAAGCATTCACAAGGTACTCTGAGTCTGTGAAAATCTAATTATTATGTTGTAGAACACTGGATGGAGAGCTACCATAAATTAATTGTGTTGCCTGTTGTCATTTGTCACATAATGGACAGGAAAGATTTCTTCTTAAAAAGGTCCTTATTTCTTCAGAAGTCAGCTTCAATGATATGTTCAGGATACCTTGGTAAAGGGGGTGTTTGTTGAATTCACTGGTTTTGTATTGTTTTTGTGCAATTCTGTTCCATTACAGACATGTCTAATTACAAGAGTGAAGCTGTTTATAATATTTCTCTTTCTATGTCTGTGGTGGCAGGATTTCAAATCTAATTAAGCACCTAATGTTTCATCCTCAGTGATCTATAGTACTGTTTTAGAGAGAGCACTCTCTTATTCAAAGCACTTGAAGAAGGCAGAAGGCAAAACAACTTGGCATGCTATTCAAATATTTCTGTTTTCTTAGTGAGTGTAATGTACATGTTTTCAGCGATAAGCTGCATCCTTTGGGATCCACATTTTTTAAATGGTTTGATTCACTGAGGTTTTTTTAAAAAAATCATGTTTGTGTCTGTTTATCTGCAGAGTGTTGTTTGTGTATAAGGAATGTCTGTCCTTTCTTGTATGAACAAGACCACACATAGTGTGCCACTGGGGCTAACAGTAGAAAGAGTGTGGCTCAGCACTCCCCCTCCCATTAGATTTCTGCATTCCTCCTGTTGAAGCTTCCATTTCACATCCCCAGCATTCTTACTGCTTCAAGCAGTAGGATGGAGAGTTACCATAAATTCATTGTGTTGCCTGTTGTCATTTGTCACATAATGGACAGGAAAGATTTCTTCTTAAAAAGGTCCTGTACAGGATGTGTCTGTACAAGGCACTGGAGAGAATAAGAAAGCTGAACAACCTGGCACTGATAGTGGAGCCTCTCTGCAGTTTAGCTGGAAGGAGCTATCCAAAGTGCTGAACGTATTTTAAGGACAGAACTCAGACCCTTTGAAAGTCCAGACTTCATTCACTGCCCCATAAATTAGAGTGACCAGCCTTCTCTAACCCCAACTGAACTATGCCTGAGAGATAGAATTTGGTTTACAATGTGTCTTGTTCTGAGACACACCCAATTTCCATCTATGCTGATTTATTGGAATCGTCTTATATAAATTGCTATGCCTAATAGATGCTTCTGGCGTCATTCACCAGCCTCCTGCTATTTGTGCTAGTCGTGTAGGGAACAATTAGACAGCATCTCCATTCTCTGCACACTTTAATGCCAGTACAAATTAAAGCCCACTATTTAGAGTGCTCATTCTCTCTGTCAAATCCTGTGCAGAAGTGTGACTTCCTGTACCTGGGGCATAATGGTCCTTCAGCCTCTGCATATAAAGATCAATATTAATTAAATGCAGATTGAAACAGTTCTCCATGTCATATCTGGGTGTCTTTCCCAACAGCAGAGACAGACTTTGCAAGTAGAAATGCAAAGATATGTTCACTTTTTTCTCCCATGAAATTCATTTACCTACACTATCCAACATCAGTGGCAATATTTCTGGGGCTTTAGGACATGGGATTTAAGCATTTTAAACATCCAGAGGCTTAGAAGGAGGCATCTGTTCATTAAGAACAGTCTGGGGACAATCTTTCACATATCATCACCCTAGACAATACAAAACATAAAGAACCATAGCACAGAAGAACAAGCATGCATAGTTCCCATCCTATCTACAATATGTTAATGTTGCAGGATTGTAAGAATTTCTGCAGTAGCATTTGAATCACTTCCTGTTGAGTGCTCATAACAGGAAATGTTTTTGCAGAAAAGGGCCTCATTCAACCACACCCATCAAAATCAATGGGGCTAGCACTAATGTTTCCTCAGGACATGTGTGACTAACATTAAATGGATTACAGCTACAGTCAGATATTGTATCTCAGCTTGTCTCATTTTATTTGACATTTCTCTTGTCTGTCCAGGAGGAAACAGAGAGTTGCCATCACCAGGAGACTAGCATCCTGGGGTGCGTGTATGTGGAGATGCAGAGCGTCTCTACCAGATCATGAAGCCCTCCTGCTGCTGATCCTCACATCATTGTTGCTGCCTTCTCCAAGTCAATTACTGAGGATAAGAGCTGGGATACAGAAAGAATCCAAACAGAAAAAGGAAGCAAATTGATGGTGGAAAGAGCAATGAAGAAGAGATCAGCCCACTCAGAAGTGGGGCTATTGCAAGTATACTACTCAAGGACAACCAAAAGTAGACACTCAAATTACACAGTATAGGTACAGTTTGAATCCTTCTATGGAAACTCAGTGAGGGTGTGGAATTAGTAAAGCTACTCCTTAAATATTTCAGGTACCTTTAAAAGTAGGGCCACAGTAAGTTTAAGTGGTGGAGCTAGTCATTCAGTTGACTTAATTCTAGAAAAGAAATGATAAGCCAAGGTAAGAGAAATTGTAACGGTGAAAGCCCCGCCCTACCAGTTATCACATCAGTTCCATGCAGAAAATTCCAAAACCCAGGTCAAATGGTCTGAAGTGAGCATGATAAGAGTTGAGAGCAAAATCAAACGGAAATCATCATATAAGAAAACACAATGAGGTCCAGTGACATGCAGGGCAAGGTAGTCAACAGGAATTAAAACAGCAGGGCTTCGGAGCTGTCATTCCAAAAAGGATGCAGTTAATTTTCAGCACAGAACTGGACAGGCTTAGTTTTTAGTCATTTGCCCTAAGTCCTATTCTTAGAGAAGATCTCTGTTCCTGACTAGCACTGCTGCAGAACAGAGTATATCTCTTATGTATGATCTCCAACTAAGCATTTGCCTTCACACATCATGGACTGGGAGAGGGTCCAGTGCACTTGCCCAAGGGAGGAACCTGGATGTTCGTCTTGGGGCTGCGCCTGCCTGCAACCCAGAAGTCTGAAAGTCCTTGGCATTCCCTGAACCATGGATTCATCTTCACTTGGAGACTCCTGCACTAGATGTGTGAAATCTGCTTGGGTTGTGGAAAGTCTCATGTTCGACCTCTAGTACTTCCAAATCAAAGGGAATAGGAGTTCTTTGTTAGTTTTGTTGTGTGGACACCAAGTGGGTGATACTGGATCAGATGGTCAAATAGTCTGGCTCACTGTAAGGCACACTCCTGCTGTGGATGGTTCTTCAACCTACTTGGAGAAGATTGTTGGGCTGCAGGTGGAGAAAGGAGAATGACCCAAGAAGATCCAACAGCAGATGCCACCATGGTATTTAGGTCATTGTCTACATTGTGACCTTCATTGTTATTGTTACTATTGTTAGGTAAACATGAGTAGTTGAAGAAGTCCCATTGAAACAAGAATTTACATAAGTATCCTATAACTGTCTTCATAAATGTCAGTCCACTCAACTCAGAAAGACATGATTCCAGAAGCGATTATACAGTTGCAATCTTAGGGGTTAATCACACATAAGAAAAGAACCTCAGTTATACCAATTCTTTTCATACCTCTGTTGTACCAGAGGTACATTTTTTCTAGCAGTCACATGGCATATATATTGGCAGGAGCGTTCACATTATTTTTAACTGCATTGATTCATTTCTTTCTATTTCAACCATTATAGCAAGCTACATTGCCCTTTAATTTTATATTGAGTCATTTTCTCTACTGTTTCTTGGAGCAATCAGCCCACCTCTTGTCCTTTTTTAAAAATAACAAAAGTGGTATATTGGTAAAGTAATAGAGCAATACATGAAGAACAGAGTTAAAAAAGAAAGAGAAAGAGTGGATCCTACAGTCATTTCTTTACAATTCAAAGCAGGAAATGTCTCTCTCAAGCCCTCTTTCACACACAAAGGGAGGGGAGGAGGTTGTCTCCTTCAAGCTGTCTTCTTCTGAGCAATGTATTTATGTTGTTTGCCCTAGCAGCAGTCACTACTACTGAAAATAAGTGACTTACTAATATACCTTTATTTTTTTCCCCAAAAAGTGGATACAAGCACAGTGGCCATGAACTGGCCACAGTACCCAGAGATTCTACTCCTTTGCAAATGAAATAAATCAACAGCAACATTCACACTGATTGAAATAATAAGGAATGAAGCGATTCATCATTGATAAAATTTAAAGCAACCCTCCTGGTGAGGGGGAAATAAACCACTTGCCAGGGAAAATGAATCCCTGTTGGCTGTTCGTCATGTGAATGGAAAATTATGAAACAATCTAAAAAAACAGCCAAATTGCTATAACCAGGGTTCTTTTGGCAGGTGTGTTTGAGCCCTTAGATCAGCCTCTTTACAGTTCATGATAGAAATGTGAAGCCAACTTCCATCTCCTAAGTGGAAAGATGGTTTCATGTATCTGGGACTTTCATGCAGGGGTTTATTAGTGGGCTGCACATGTCACTGCACACTGTCCAAGAGGCATGTGAAATGAACATACAATTTTCATTGTGTGTTTGCTAATTCCATACATATGATTTGCAAGGGAAAATAAATCCTATACTATCTGCATAAGGGGAGACTTTGCAAGCAAAAAATCTGACCCAAATGTTATATACCATAGTGGATCCAGGTGTATGAGATATTAATTCTTCTTATTTTCCTGTCAATATTTGCAATCAAAGTAAAATTAAAAAAAAAAAACACTTTTTAAACTCGCGTTATTTCATTACAAAAAATTATGGTCCATAATGACGAAAGCCTTCTTAATGATGTAATGCCATTAGCAGTCATCCTTTCACATTTTAACTTTCTTAATTCACTTTACATAGCTATAACCAATTTTTTATGACTCATAAATGATCATCAAATGCTTCAGATATGTTTCCTGCTCCTGGCAGAAATAACATTTGGTACACAAAAATAAATCTTAAAACAGTGCCCTGATTGCACAGTGCTCAAAATAGTTATTATTAGTTCAGTTGGCCTCCTTACTGTCATTGAAAAGGAAAGCATTATACATAAGAATAAACACATTTCTTCCATGCTGTGCCTTTACTGTTCCTTTGGTCCTTTCTTGTCCTGTACTTTATTCTTTTTTGGAACATTTCAGCATCCCGCATTGAATTAAGATATCTGAAGCATCCTTGCTAAATGTCTTGCTCTTGGAACAAGGAATTACTAACACACTAAGAGTCCCTGAATATGTCACAAGAATGAGACAGTGATTGCTTATTTTTTTATATAAAGGTTTCCACATTTTGCACAAAATGTCTCTGTCCAAAACTAGTGTCTTACCTTTTTATAAAGCTAGCTGTGCATTAACACAAAGAAACAGGCATGCACACAGTAAACACTCAAGGACCAGATGGCTGATTAAAAAGATACAAGCAACCCATCAGATGAATTTCCTGTTTAAAGATTCATTAATCAAGGATATTGCTCTCCTAGCTTTTCAGAGTGGTGCCATCATACAATTGTGTTGATCTGGACAAGAATCTGTCTTGCAGATGCAAAAACTCTCTTTGAGAGGAGCAAAGACAATCTCACCATCTTGAAGGCAAGGAGATGAACACTGAACACAAAATCAAGAGAAGCTAAGATTTGCAAAAATCCTGAATTGAACTGGCAGACAGTACTGCATTTTGAAAAGCTATAGATGAGTAGTGCCTTCAAATAGCTGTAGAGGTTTTACTAACAGGGTTCTAACATTCACCATTTCTGAGATATGATCAACTACAGCAGGAGCGACACAAGGCTTCCTGCCCTGATGCAAAAATCAAAACATTCCCTCTCCCACACACGTAAACTATATGGGGAGTGGAAACACTACCAGGCTGCACCTGAGTAGTATGCATAACAGTTGCCAACCTCAGCACACTGTAAAAATAAGCCAAATCTATCTGGTGGTTTGAAAGAGAACTGGTCAATCAACAGAGATTTTATTGCATATCTTCATCACCCTGACTTTTTGCTGCCTGAGGCGACTGCCTCAGTTAGGGGAGGGCTTGAACAGCAGGGCAAAAGGTCATGTGCAATTCCCTTGCTTCATTTAACCCTGCATACAATGGTGAGTCACCAGATATAGGTAAAGGTAAAGGTTCCCCTTGACAATTTGTCCAGTCGTGTCCGACTCTAGGGGGCAGTGCTCATCTCCGTTTCCAACCCATAGAGCTAGCGTTTGTCCGAAGACAATCTTCCGTGATCACGTGGCCAGTGCGACTAGACACAGAACACCTTGACCTTCTCACCATGGTGATATCTATTTATCTACTCACATTTACATGCTTATGAACTGCTAGGCTGGCAGGAGCTGGGAGAAGTGACGGGGGCTCACTCCATCGCCTGGATTCGATCTTACGACTGCAGGTCTTCTGACCTTGCAGCACAGAGTCTTCTGCGGTTTAATCCGCAGCGCCACCACGTCCCTTTTTCACTAGATATAACCAGCTCCAAAAACACAGAAACCCCTGAGAAATATGCATGTACAGTTTCAAATTCAAGTACCTAACAGATGGACGACACCCCCCTTATATGTTTTCCCTTTTTCGAAATAAACTTGATGAGAAAGATGTCTTTGAAGTTGGGAAATTAAAAGCATGTGCATGAAAGTGTAAACACAGTGGCAGGTTTTTGTTCTCTACTCTGTTGCATATACAGAGAACTGCAATTCATGCAAATGCTAATTTTAAAGAGGAGGTTCTGTTCCAAAAAAAAATGCCAGGCATCATATGGGTTGAAAGTCAGGCATGCGTACTCTTCGGCAGCAGTAGGTTTCTTTCAGTACAGAATATCAAGATACCATGGACCACAGCGCTGAAAAGCCGACAGCTTTCCAAAAAAAGAAAAATGAGATGTGGGGGGAGGGAGAGAAAGTGCTTGCCAATGAATCACAACTGTTTTACCATATGCCACTATGTTCTGCCAAGCATCACCAGCCTGGGCTACTTTTAAGCAAATTTCATTAGAGCCTTGCTTAGAGCAGTACTCATTAAAAAGTATTACTGAAAAATGTCATGTTTTGCTTTCCTTTCTTCTTTCTTTTTTATAAATGGGGAGCAGGAGGAGGAAGACGAAGACTTCCTTAAAAAAAAAACAACAACCAAGAAGTCAACTGGCTCGTATTTATTGGAAACTGATATTGTACAAGAGACTAATCTCAAGCTTACATCTATTTTCTGGAGCTGTCAGCATCACATCTGGGAAGGTGAGCGATGAAATTAGTACTGCTCTAGTTGTCTAGTGCTAATACGAATGGCTTTTCGAGGAGGGAAGAGGAAGAAATTCATTCCAAACACATTTGGTATGAACCTACCTAATTCGCACTTGCTGAAATAATAAAGGAAACAAAATTCAGTGTTCACACCTCTCTGAACTTTGTAGTGACATCCTCCAGTCACAAAATGCACTCTATCCTGAGCCAGAACAGAACACAATATCCAGAGAATCAACTGTGGCCATGGAGGTAGATCTTGGTACTCCTGGTGCTCTGGTTTATTATTATTATTATTATTATTATTATTATTATTATTATTATTATTATTATTATTATTATTATTATTATTATTATTATTATTATTATTATTATTATTATTATTATTATTATTTCACTGTTACTATATTTTTAATACAACCTTAGATTTGTTGTTTAGTCGTTTAGTCGTGTCCGACTCTTCATGACCCCATGGACCAGAGCATGCCAGGCCTCCCAGAGTTGGGTCAAATTCATGTTGGTAGCAACCTTATATTTACTTTTCTTTATTTTCCAAATTTTTGTTTTATTCCTATTGTTATGCAGTTTTAATGTTCCTCTGTTAGCTACCCAGAGTCGTGGTTCTGCTACTAGTTGGGCGGAATAGAAAAGTAAGTAAGTAAGTAAGTAAGTAAGTAAGTAAGTAAGTAAGTAAGTAAGTAAGTAAGTAAGTAAGTAAGTAAGTAAGTAAGTAAGCAAGCAAGCAAGCAAGTAAGCAAGCAAACAAACAAAGAAACAAACAAACAAACAAAGATCAGTACCACCACCATCCATGATCCCTAAGAAACATCATTTAGGAATCCATGAAAGCCATCAAAGAGGAATCTTCAGCTACTCCAAGAAACCTGAGCTGGGCATCCTCCTCATCACCATCTTTGAACTTCAGGCTTGGAAGGGATCATATAGACCAGCCTGCGTCAAGGAGGCACAGTGGGGAATCAAACTCCCAACCTTTGGCTCTGCAATGAAATGCCTCAACCCCTGGGCTATCCAGCAGTTCAATAATAATCCTAGAACTGCAGAATGGAAAGGGACACTACAAATCATTGAGTCCAGCCTCTGTCAAGTGGGGAATCAATCTTCCAACATCTGGCTCTGCAGCCAGATACCTAAACCACTGGGTTATCCAGTAGTTCTACCAGTGTCCTTTAATTTTTATTAATTATGTGCCATGAAGTTGATTTTGACTTATGGCAACCTTTTGGCATGCGTCAGGTTTCCTACGTACAGAGTACTCAGAAGCAGTTTACCCGTCCTTTCTTTCACAGGTTCTCTAGGGGTGTGAAGTTTGTTGATGGCTAAATAGGCTGGAGGCGGAGTTCGAAATGCCAGTCCCTGGCTCTGCAGCCAGGTTCTCCAAGCCACTGAAGCAAGTGATGAAGTTACCCAAAACTAAACAGATTGCGCTGCATCAATAGCTAGAGGGCCAGATTTATACTAGGAAGATCTGGGTTCAAATTTTAACCCCATTATTAAGCCCACCTTGGGCCAGTCACTATTTCTTAGCTACTATCCATTCTAGAAGGCTTGCTGTAAAGGAGGCACAGAGAGAGAGACCTTGAGTGCTGTCATGAGCTTCTTATTGAAAATAACTTTCACAAAATTTGTTGTAAGTAAGCCAAATAGAGCTTCTTCTTTACTTAATTCTGTGTAAGAGCATTCTCATTTTGCTACAGTCTCTGTAATACATTTCCATGGCCTTTTAAATACTTCACCCTAGGCCACAGGTCTGGTGCTATTATTAGATGTTAGGTTCCAGATTAAGGTTTTCTTTTTTTTTCCCCCTTAAGCTTGTTACAAACAAAGCTAGCGAATTTTGTCTGCTTCCTCTTTCAGATTCTAACAATTTTATTATGCTATGGTATCTTACAGCCTTATTGATGGACAAAAGTTCTTTGTTATCTGAAATATGCTAGCCTTTTACAGCTCTGCGGCATTCTCCATTATTGCCCCTATTCATCGGTGCAGTTCTTTTGCTTCTGGATATATCTTATTCAAGCTGCCACCTTTAAACAGAGGTAATACAGGGAAATGCTAATAACTTTGACTCCCTTAAGAGTGAGGATACAGATACTGCAACCTTCAGCTAAATCTGGGATCAGTTGGTGAAGTCTAGTTGCATACACTAAAGGAGTGGCATATAAATCAAATAAAGACATACATACATACATACATACATGCATACATACATACATACATACATACATACATACATACATACATACATACATACAGACAGACAGACAGACAGACAGACAGACAGACAGACAGACAGACAGACAGACAGACAGACAGACAGACAGACAGACAGGAATCACCAAACCGGTGGTTTGTGCCAGTTTGTCCATTGGCCAAACAGGTGTTCTGCCATTTCCCAGACCCACCTCCTTTGGCGGGCGCCCATTCAGAGGCAGCTCCCAGAAGAGGCAGGAAAAGGAAGCTGGGGCACTGCCTCTGAGTGACACATACTGCTGGCTTGGTAGTTCATGCCCATCTCTAAAAGAGATAGATAGATAGATAGATAGATAGATAGATAGATAGATAGATAGATAGATAGATAGATAGATAGATAGATAGATAGATAGATAGATAGATAGATAGATAGATAGATAGATAGATAGATAGATAGATAGATAGATGGATGGATGGATGGATGGATGGATGGATGGATGGATGGATGGATGGATGGATGGATGGATAGATAGATTAGATAGATTAGATAGATAGATAGAGACCTGTGCAGTCAATAGAAGCAAGAGTTTGCTTTATACAAATTACATCTTTTGTGGGTTCAGAAACATCTGCCAAACACTTATCATGGAAAGTTAAAAAGAAAAGAAAAGAAACACACACCAATAAATTATACACCACTTAAATTTAAATCTTTCAAGAACACTCAATGCTTTTAAATACTTCCTGTTTGGAAGCTAGTGGGGGGAAAACACATTGCCTGTATAAACAAGTTCATTGCAGGGTTAATTGGAGTTTGTAACACCATGAATCATGCAAGCCAATATGCAAATGACAGAGCATTCAAATGCTTCTTCTTCCTGAGCTGATGGATGGTTCCTCTGAGAGATCCAACACATTTCGGACAATCGGGATGACTGGACAGTTTAGCAACTGGAAACAACAATGCCCTTGGAAAATATGCTATCGCTGTGCATTTTAATTGCTTCCACAGTGTTATTTGGAGTGGTTCCTCATCTATAATGAAATCCAAATAATTAAGCAGCACAGCACACTTCCTCTGGAGCCATAAACAAAATGCTGTTCAGGATGCAGTCTGTTTGTTGCCTCCCAAAATATGTAGTTCAGCAGTAGGAGACCTTGGATTATTCTTAATAATTTTGCAGTCTTATTAATTTCTGTTTTTTTTAAAAAAAAAATCAATATGAGCACCATTTTAAAGCACTGGGAGGTGCGGGAAATAGAATAACATACATGCTAAGGAGAAATACAGTTCAGCTGGATATTCTAGCTGTTTTAAATGTATGGCAGACAAGATAATGACAGGTTACCACCTGTAATTGTAGTTCTTCGAGTGGACCTCTGTTATTCACACCCTGTGTGATTCATGCATGTGCGGAGCTTTATCAGAAGATTCTAGAGCTTCTGTGGTAGCAATAAACACATTAGAATATTCCCCTCCACACCATCCTCCTCTCTGTCACGCCATTGTTTGCTTACTATTAAGTGGCGGTTGACACAACTGAAAGCGGACGCTTGGTGCCAAGGTACTTATACAGGTGGGGAGGGGCATAATATGTTTATTGCTACCGCAGAAGCTCTAGAATCTTCTGATGAGGCTCCGCGCAGGCACAAATCACCCAGGGTGTGATTCACAGAGGCCATGAAGAAGAATGACAAAAAACAAAATCTGATTTTGCTATCCAATGACTGCAGAGCAGGGTTTTTCCCCTCCTCTGCCTTTTCCTTCTCCTCCAGCCCTCTAAGGTGCCCAAAACCTTCTCCAGGACTTTCCCCATCTCTGGAGCAGGTGTTGAAGATTGCATTAATGGCTGCACTGCATATGGGAAGTCACCATTTCTGGAGAAAGCAGAGCAATCTGGTGAGAATATACCTTTGGATCTTGGGCTGACAAATGCACTCATCCATACCTGCATCTAATTTGATCTTGATACCTTTCCTTAAGCAGTTTTACAACACGCCACACTTGTATGATTCTTCTTAAATTGCTGAAAATTAAGAAGTCAATGGAGGCATATCTTGTTGCACACAGAGTTGCATTATGTGGCATTCAATAGCAAATGACTATGCCAATTTACGATTTACTCTACATGTGTTATACTGATTGACGTAGCAAATAGGATTCTGGCCAATAGTTGGTACAAGATTATCTTCTGTCCCTGGTTTTCCGCAAGATTAGTTGGAGATTTAAGAACAGCCCATAATACTGTTGTCTGTTGTGTTGGGCTTTTAAGCAAAGCATGCTCAAATGGGTCTTCACATGACATTACTGGATGGGTCAAGAACTCCACATGCATCTGTCTAGCATGCACTCAGAAAGTTTCTCACATAGTTTTGTTCCATCATTCAGTACTGAGCTTAGAAGCATCTGTCAGTAGAAGGACCTTAATTAACAGGCATGTTACCTGACTGCTGAGCCAGGCATTAGGAGTTCAATTACTCACTGTCCCTCCTGGAAGAAGAGCCAGCCTCTGTAGCCTTGGGAAAGCTACATAGTCAGAGAACAACCCCAGAAGAAAGGGCTGGTAAACCACTTCTGATTACAGTACCCTAGAAGACTCTGGAACCTCACTGTTACAATCAAAGTAACAGTATGCATTTCTGCTTGAAGGACTGTTCAATACATGTCCAGTTTAAATAACAAGAGCTATTGCAAAGGAGACCAGCGGTCTCCTAACTGCCCACAAACACCTGCTCGCAGTCTTCTCTATTACAATTTGATTTTTTCTACTTAAACTATTATACATATTTCTAAATGTGCATCTATATATTCATTTTAGGACATGCAAAAGTTATGCAAATATGTATTCTCTCCTGTCCATTTTCCCAGTGATGTATCCTCATATTTTAATGCCATACATAAGGGGTCACCCTATACCGAACACACAAGATGCTCCTTCTTATTGGCCCTACTTTGTCCGCAATCAAACGTCTCCTTTGCTTAACTGCCACCAGACAGGCTTGTGTAAAAAGACAGCATGTCAGTCCTGGAGGATTCCCCTCCGTGCAGTCTCTAAGCAGTTTTAGCTATTCTGGTGAATGTGTTGCATATCAGCAAAACTAATTAGCTCCAAACATGTGGTACCTCTTTTCTGCTGATTCCATTTGCTCCCATGGCTGAAATTAGTAGTGCTGTAGAATCATGCAATTGGAAAAATCAGCAGTGATTAAAAAAAAAAAACCTTCATCTTGCCAAAGAGCAGGAAATGCTCTTCCATAGAGATTAACAGAGTTCTATGGTTTAGACCAGTGGTTCCCAATCTTGAGTAACCCAGGTGTTCTTGGACTTCAGGTTCCAGAAATCCTGGCAAGCACAACTTGGTGGCACAGGCTTCACAGTCAGTATGGAATACAAGAGATGGAGATATTTGTATTTGTAAAGGAATACGAATATCCCCATGCCAGCTGCACCTACTGTGGGCCCAACCAGAACCAGCCTGTCCCACAAAGGTCCCACTCTTCCTACCAGTTATGGCAGTACTTCCATCATCTCCCTGCTCCAAGCAGGGGCTGGGAGGATGAGTCTCCCCACATGGCTGCTGTGGGGAGACTCTGCCATTTCCCTGCCAGCCAAGCAGGGAGATGGCAGAGCTACTGCTGCAATTGGCAGGATGAGCAGAAGCTTGGCGATGCCAGGATGTTTGAGTGCACAGGCGGGTTCCGGGGGCTGGAACCACAATTAGCTGGGATGCGAATATTCGTACTTGTTTACGAATACGAATATCCCAATCTCTACTCTGGAATCCTTGTGTATCAATATTCTGACCAGTAGTCTGCTGGATCTGACACCAAATTTCAGCAGCACCCGGAGGAGCTGCAGCAGAAACACAGTGGTGGTCCAGCCTACGAATGCACAGATCTCTCCCCCACCACGAAAGTAGCTCTCTTGTTTTCTCAACAAGTGCAAACTGATCACCCCAGTTCTGCAAACTACTAGAAAAGAAGACACAAAATTCTTCCATTACACATTAAAGGATGCAATCTGCCAATGACTGTTCGATGTGTTGCAGAGGTTTGAATTGCTGGTTAAATTTCTCTAGCTGTGCAGCACAAGTACAGGAATCCACAGAACAAAATAAGGTTCAGGTTTCCCAGAGCAGTCCAACAGTTTTCTCTCATTAATTGGCACATAGTCTCAATAACCTACTCGGAGATGATTATAAGAGAAAGAATCTTCATTTACTTACAATGAACAGATAAACAGCACACTAATAACATCACTGCCTTGCTGCAATGGGCATCAACAGAATCACTGCTTGCAACAGACATGAGAGAAGAAGAAAAAAGCAGACCAAAAAGGCAGGGCTCTCCTTAAATTAAAAGGTAGGGAAATATGATTGATTAGTGCTGGAAAGACTGACAGTTACCCAGCCTAGAAAGGTCCCTCTCGGCCACACCTATTAAAGACAGCATGTGAGATTGCAAAAACTCCAGTAATATAACCATGTTTTATTTCAATTCACTATCTTTTTGGACCTTATGTGTTTTGGATGGCTTTGCTTTGTATTCACATGCAATGTAACCATTAACTCACAGGCGCACAAAGTATCCAATGCTCTTTGACATGTTTTGTCCCAGATCATAATTCGATTTTTGCAAGTAAAGTCATGACAACTCATTTGAAATAAAAAATATGGTCAATAAACCATTTATCTCTATAAAACAAAGCCATACATCAGGCTGATTCTATTTGCCCAACAAATATTTTTCAACTCTAATTTCCCATATAATCCATTTTATAAAAGTAAACATAAACATTAATCTGGATTTTGTGGTTGACAGCTGAAGAAGACCTTTCTCCCAAGATGGCTTATAGCATTAAAAAGACAACTTTTAAAAGCTAAAAAAGAATAAGTCAAACAAATATTTAAAGAGAATTAAATAAATATTATATTTTAAAATGTTGGATAGAAATATTGCAAAGCCTTCCACTTAAGGAGGCAAAGAGTATGAATTCTGTAAACTTCAGCATTGTACTAATAATGTTAATTAGAACAATTTGGTATATGGTGTAAGTCCTGCTCCCATTGTTTTGCCATCATTTTACATTAAAAAAAACAAGATGGTATCATTTTTCTAGAAGTATAGATTGGTACAGGAGTTTGATTCCCCACTCTGCCTTTTAGGAAAATGGCCAACCTGGGAAGCCTTGGGCAAGCTGCATAGTCCTAGATTGCCCCCAAAGAAGGGAGTGGGAAATCACTTCTGAGAACTCTGAGTACTTGGATAGAAATATTACTAAAACAACAAAAAATATACAACATACCATTTTTTAAAAAACTCTCTTAGACAGCCAGGTACTAAGAGAAAGCCTGACTGAAGAGAACGGTCTTCACCTACTTGTGCAGAAGGACAGCAAAGATGGAGACAGATTAGGTTTCCGTGGGAAGGAGTTCCAAAGTTTGAGAGGAGCAACAGAGAAGGGCCTCTTCTGTGTCCCCACCAAACACACCTGTGAAGGTGGCGGAGATGAGAGAAAGGACTCTTGTGGTTATTTCAATACCCGAGCAGGCTCATAAAGGGAGATGCAGTCCATAAAATAGCTTGTACTCAAGCCACTTAGGACTTTATAGGTTAAATCCGGCAATTTGAGAATTGTGCCCGGATATGGCTTGGCAGCCAGTGATGTTGCTGTAATAGGAGGGTTATGTATTCCTATAAAAAAAAAAACAACCCTGTTGACAATTTGATTACTGCATTTTGGACTTGCTGATGTTTCCAAACACTGTTCAAAGCCTGCCCCATGTAGAACACACTACAGTAATCCAGCCAGGATGTAACTATGCCATGTGTCACCATGGCAAATCAGACTTTTCCAGGTATGGATGCACTAGCACACTAGTTTTAACTGTGCAAATGCGCTCCTGGCATCCATCAAAGCCTGAACATCTAGACTCAGAGACATGTGAACTGGAGAAGTGTATAGATGGATTTAATGGGGGGTTGCATGGATGCCTACGTGTTTTGTAAACATTGCCTCAATCCAAATGAAATAAATGTGTTTGGGTGTACAGGACTAGATTCAGTCCAATAATAATCAGTGCAATCCTTTTACTTGGATGTAGCTCCTCGAGTTTCTACAAGAAGATTTACAATTGTATCTATATGAACCGTGAATAATTTGGAAGCAGTTATCTGTACTGGAACATGAATTATAATTTGCAATTCAAATAGAAAGCCAAGCATAAAGTCTTCTTCGTGAAAGTTCAAGATGCAAGCTCACTGTTGCAGAGGCTTGTGCAGTGTATTTTATTATATTTTTTTAAAGCAGAAACAATAAAGAACTTCAGAGGATGTTGCGAAGCCTTCCACTTAAGGAGGTAAAGAGTATGAATTCTGTACACTTCAGCATTGTACTAATAATGTTAATTACAACAATTTGGTATATGGTGTAAGTCCTGCTCCCATTGTTTTGCCATCATTTTACATTTGAAAAAAACAGGATGGTATCATTTTTCTAGAAGTATAGATTGGTACAGGAGTTTGATTCCCCACTCTGCCTTTTAGGAAAAAGGCCAACCTGGGAAGCCTTGGGCAAGCTGCATAGTCCTAGATTGCCCCCAAAGAAGGGAGTGGGAAATCACTTCTGAGAACTCTTGAGTACTCGTTAATTTACTCAGTGATTTATCTGCAGCCAAACTGCTAACTGGGCTGGTCACAGTAATCACATAACCTGCCCTGTTACAGTCGCTTCACTGGCTGCCAATCTACTTGCAGGCTCAATTCAAAGTGCTGTTTTTAACCTATAACGCCCTAAATAGCTTGGGCCCAAGCTGGCTCAAGGGCCGTGTCTCCCTTTATGAGCCAACTTGGGGGTTAAGATCATCAGGAGGGGCCTTTCTCCCAGTCCAACTACTCTCACAAGTGTGCTTGACGGGGACCCGGGAGAAAGCCTTCTCTGTAGCTGCTCCAAGACTCTGGAACTCCCTCCCACAGGAGGCTAGGATGACTCTGTCTTTGTTGTCCTTCGGCAAGCAGGTGAAGAACTTGCTCTTCAGGTAAGCTTTGCCTCAGTGACTGATAGTCTAGGAGACAATAAACAATCTATATAGACTATCTATTTTTGTTTGTTTGTTTTAAATCTGTTTTTTAGCAATACTTTTACCTAACATTTTGAATATAATGTTATTGTTATTCTCCTTCATATTTAAATAATTTAATGTTTTTAGCTTTTTAATATGGTTAAACCACCTTGGGTCCTCTTTTAGGAGAAAGTGGGGGTAAAAATCATATACAGATATAAAACAGAAAACGCTGAAGAGGGTTGTGATATGTTGGAATTGACTTGGCAACGTGCAATTATTATTAATGAGGCTAACATAAAGAATATTAAACGGACGTGATGAGTTCTGTGAATTCTATGATTATGGAAAACATAAATCTGTCTAGTATGTCCTGCCATACCATATATACTGTGTTGTAGAGATGGGCATGAACCTGGGGTTCAGAAGTTCATGCCAGCTCATACGCATAGCACCACAGGTGACACACCTCCCTGGCTAATGACCCACCCACCAGTCAGAATGCACTCCTCTCCTCCTCCTCCTCCTCCGCGTCAGCTGTTCAACCAATCCCTGGCAGAAGCACGAGTTTACCTGCCCTGCCTCCTTGTAACTGAGTAGGTGATCAGCCAAGGAGGTGGGGCAGGGAAGCCTGTGCTCCTGCCAGAGACTGGCTGGACAGCCAAACCGGGGGTGGAGAAGAGCATGTAGGTAGGTGGGGAAATCTAGGCAAGGAGGTGGGGGGGAAGGGAATGTACAACACCTGTGGTGCCATGCGCGTATGAAGTGGCACAAATCTTTGAACCAAGGTTCATGCCCATCTCTACCGTGTTGCAATACAAGACATCACCAATAGGGTGATTGTTCTACACAGATCTGCACTCTCCTTACTGTCTAACTACTGGCTGTACAATGTGCACAACCTAATGTTGTTTTGTTTGCTCAAGAACCTGATTTTTTCACTGTCTGCACAAAGAGTGATATTAGCAGCCTGTATTCTCAGTCCTGACCTTACCCATCCTCCTCCTCTGTCAATATCACCCTCTTGTCTACTCTTATATTCCCTTTTAAACCTTATTCCTGTCTCCCTCCCTGTGCCTATGTGGATATAAGCAACAGTTTTTGAAAACACAGATATACCAAAATGTTTTCTTGTACACATATTTCATACTTGTGTTGTATTAACTCAATGAACATTTTAGAACAAAATTAACAACAAAATATAGCACTGAAATACTGTAATTCAGAAGTATATCAGGACAGTGTCAAACTTGTTTACTTTTATGAACTGGAACATTCATGTAACATAAAACTACGGTTTCCCAAGGTATTATCTGACCAGCAATACAATTTTTAGCAGTATATGAATACATTTGTATAAAGCAAAATTTGTTTACTATTAACTGAAGAAAATTGTGGAGACATGCCATTTTTGTTGCTGTTGTTCATGTGCTACATAAAATTATCCACACAATAAATTCCAAAGCAACATAATTTGAAAGGAAAGGTAACAACAACAACAGCAGCAACCACAACAGCAACTATAATAATGTGTGTCAAAGTGTGATGTTTGAGAAGAAGAAATTGATGATGGAAAAGTGAGGATTCATGTTGTAAAAGTGTCCCTTTATAAGCCTGCCTAGTGGTTAGGATCATCAGGAGAGGCCATTCTCTCAGTCCCATCACCCTCACAAGTGCGTTTCATGGGGACACAAGAGAAGACCTTCTCCATCACTGCTCCAAGATTTTGGAACTCCTTCCTACAGGAAGCCAGCCTGGCCTGATCTTTGTTGTCCTTCCATAAGCAAGTGAAAACTTTTCTCTTCAGGCAAGCTTTCCCTGAATGGTTGGCTGCCTGAGTGGGGGTTTTAAACAAATGTTTTGTACCTTATGGCTTTGATCCTTTTTAGTATTTACTGTTTTAGCTTTAAATGTCTTTTAATGAAGTAAGCTGCCTTGGGTCCTTTTTTAAGGAGAAAGACAGGGAGAAAAGCATTTTAAATAAATAAAAAGTGTGGCAAAGCAAAGATATTTTCACTGCCTTACATAGCAGGACACCTTGAACCATCTTTGCCAGCTGTGCAGCCCTGCAGATATTTGTGGCTTCTTTCACAGCAGTGATGTATGGAGGCTTTTCTCTTGTGCTCACTTCTTCTAGCAAATCTCAGCAATTTTTAAAAAGAAAGGAAAGGAAAAAGGGGAAAACAACCCTCTTGCCCTCAATCTGGTCTCTGTGGTTTCTCAAGGCTTTACACACATATTGTTCTTTGATGCTTATCTCTGCAAACAAGTTTAAAGGAATTTTAAAACTCTCAGGCTGCAGACACTAAATACTTAGGGACATCTACAGTCAGAAATGCAGCAGGAAAGAAGCAAGTGCAAGGATTTTTCCCCATCTCCAAGTTAAAACAAAAAAGCAACTCCATTACCTATTCCAATTGTCATCCCTGCCTCTCCCTTCTCCTCATATCAGGGAGAAAGCTGGAAAAGTGCATCAAGAGGAGGCAAGAGGAGAGAATGGAAATTAGAGTACAACCAAGAATGCGTTCTGTATTTTTTTTTCCACCCATAGCATTACTGTTGCAAAACACATGAATTTGTGCATGTTTGTTTTCTCGCAAGGTTGGAGGAAAATGGCTATAGTTGTTTAGAAAAGCTAGTCTGTATTTGGGGATGGTGATGGTGCTGTGGGCTAAACCGCATAAGCACCTGTGCTGCAAGGTCAGAGGACCAGCAGTCGTAAGATCGAATCCACGCAACGAAGTGAGCTCCCGTCACTTTGTCCCAGCTCCTCGCCAACCTAGCAGTTCGAAAGCATGCAAATGCGAGTAGATAAATAGGTACCACCTCGGTGGGAAGGTAAAACGGCATTCCCTAGTCACGCTGGCCACGTGACAACGGAAACTGTCTTCATACAAGTGCTGGCTCTATGGCTTGAAAATGGGATGAGCACCGCCCCCCAGAGTCGGACACGACTGGACTAAAAAATGTCAAGGGAACCTATGAAAGGCTGACTTTCAATAGAGAACTTTCCATGGTTACCTAAGAGAATAGAGAAACTCTATGAAGTTAAAGAGCCAAATTTCACACATCCCTCACATATGTAGCTCTATCTATTGTTTTGCAAAATGAACCCTCTTCAGTAACGTCTCCATGTTTATTCAGCCATGGCAAGTATTTGGGTTGTAGTGACTTAATTTGATCTCTCTTTCCCCCCCCCCCCAAAAAGGCCAATGATTTAGGTGGACAAGCCTGGCCAGGGGATTTGTGGATCCTTGTGAAAATCCATGACCTTTAAGCAGCCTCTAAGGTAAGTTCTCCTTGAATAGCAGCAATGTCACTACCAACTGGAGGTCAAAAACAAAGGATGTTGGCTGCGTTTTTGCTAAGGAAAATCACAGGTGGGATGGTAAGCACTGCAATCATCTGTAGCAAAATATACTGTACTTGGTTCCACCCATACCATCCATGAGTCATCACATTTTATCTTCCAAAGACATTAGTCATGACTAGTCAGAAATGTAAGAAAAGCCTTCACAGGCCAACTTAGATGTCCGAGTGAATCTTTTCAATTAAATCTACAGAATGGGAATCATTCCTGAAATATGACTGAGATTAAGCTTTCTGCATTACTCAAAAAGGTAAATGCCAACCTTTATGGTGACTATAGTACAATAATCACCACCAGCTACTTAAATGATTCTGAACAGGATTTGAAACTGGGGAGGAACTATCCTGACATCATGTACTTTGAGAGAGGCCTGTGACATGAAGGTGGATATACCTTGCTTTATTGACTAGGGGGAAAAAAATCTCTGACAAATTCGGACACAACAAGATGATGAAATTGTTGGTAAACAAGGGTCTTGATTCAAGAGATATTCATATAACTGGTGGCTTTTACTGTCATCAAAAAGCTTCCCTGCAGATCAGAGGACAGAAGACACAGAGATTATAAAGAGGAGCGGGACAAAGATATATGATCTCATCATTACTTTTGATCTTCTACCCTGAGAACATCTTATAAAAAAGCCACTTGCTCATTCAAATGACTGTGTCACCGTCAGCAGAAAGATGATCAGAAACATCTGCTATGCAGATGCTATCATATTACTAGCTGATAATCTAAATGGCCTGTCAGGTTTCCACAACAGTATCAATTAATTCATTTATTCATATAGTATGAAACTGATGTTTAAAGAGCTAACTTCACATTGACTAAAAATAAAGTAGCTTTAGGCATGCAGTTAAAGATGCAAAATGTTTAGAACATACTGATACACGCAAGTACTTTGGTATTTAGTTGAATGAGCGTGGGGACCACAGCCATACTATAAAAGTCACAATGGTGATGGAACAGGGAAGCCTGCTTAAGATGAAAAATGTAGCTTGCAACAAAACTTTAAATTTGTTTCGAGAATGTGCATTATATGGTGCCATTTAGTCTTAGTTTTACTGAACAAAATCTTTTCCATAGCTACTCAGGTGTAACTCGGCATTATGCATACAGCAGCTACAATCACACCAGGCTAGAAGGGCTATCCACAAAGCACTTCAGTTAATGTTTTATGCAACTGTTACTATGGGAATCATGCAACCCATTATGCACGCCAATGGCATAATTCGCTGTTTCCAGGTGTAATGCTTGGCACATTTATGCTGGTATAACTCTATCTTTCCCCTGTAACAAATAAAATTTTGCCCATTGTGTGGCATGGAACTGTGGCCTTTTAGCAAAGGCTCCTACAAGAAAGAAAGAAAGAAAGAAAGAAAGAAAGAAAGAAAGAAAGAAAGAAAGAAAGAAAGAAAGAAAGAAAGAAAGAAAGAAAGAAAGAAAGAAAGAAAGAAAGAAAGAAAGAAAGAAAGAAAGAAACCCTGGAAATGTAGATTTATTACAAGATATTAAGAATTTATCAAGAGGGTGGCCAACAAAGGAAATACTGGTTGTTGTGGGTTTTTCAGGCTCTTTGGCTGTTTTCTGAGGGTTGTTCTTCCTAATGTTTCGCCAGTCTCTGTGGCCAGCATTTTCAGAGGACAGCACTCTGGAAATACTCTTTGTAAGAACCAAGACATCATAAAACACATAATGTGGAAAGGTGGAATACTTTGCAGATAGAATGAGAAACAAACAAAAATAAACAGGGGGAAAGCTGAGAGAGAAGAAGGTCTTCTTCCACCTTATCAATGGGTGGAAGAACCTGGGAGACTGTTTCGGATGCAATATCCAGCATCTTTATTTAGAGATGTTTTATCTAATGCTAACATAGACATGATAGTATACAGCCTCCAGTGGAAGAGGAACAGGGAGATGTCTGGAACACTTGTTGCTTACTTATTTGATTTGATTTCCCCTAGATAGCTCTGGTTCCTAGTTAAAAGGACCTTGCCTCCCAGGGACACTGAGAAACCTGGAAGCACGGAAGGTTCCCATAGCCTGCCAGAGCCAGCAAATCTAGTCAGCCAGCGTAATGCATTTGTCAAGGTTCCTTAGGATGACAAAGGAGCCTTGCACTTCACTCAAGTCCTCTTTATCCTCTCTGAGGACAAGCATCCATGATCAAAAGCTCTATATACAAAGAACACACACACAGAGAGATATTCTGAAACAATCGTCCGGTGAAAATAACAGGGTGTAGAGTGGAGGATATTTAGAAGGAGTTGCTGATTCCTCAGGAAATCAGCTCAAGAAGCATTCCTGGTTGACACTAGCTGACTTGCAGCAGCTGGACGGGAAAGCCTCTCTCGCCTGCATTAGTATTCTGGTGCAGAGCTCCAGTAGCTTGCATCACCTGGACAGCTACAGCAAAGCTCTTTGCCAAGCATTACCAGGAACAGCTGCTTTGAACTGAACCCCAGTTTCCCTTGGCAGGATGGAGAGGCTTCCCTAATTGCCAGAGCATCCCTGTTCTCTCCCTCAGCTATAATCAACCTTTTCTCTAGGCTAAGCATGCCCACTTCTTTCCTTGAGCCTTTTTTTTCCATTATGGCCCTTTATATTCTTCTTTCTCCCCAGGTGATTTCTTTTTCATTTTTTCTTTTAGCAGCAGTGAAATACAAGGTGTGCCAAGTGGACATCTTTCTCACTCAGAATCCCGTGGTCTCGCAACAGACTGTGCCAGCTGCCGTTGCTGCTACCAAGCTACTGGAGTGATTGCTACGAAATGTCAGAAAAGCGTATTTCTGATTTGTTCTTGGCCCAGTCAATAATGCAAAACTAGCCATTAGTACAGTAAACATGGGAGCAGTAGCAGAGAGCAGAAAATAGTAGGGAAAAAAGAGAGAGAAAATTGAATAAGAATGAGTTAGATAAATTACAAGATGCCTTAATCCGTAACATGTCTCCTGTGTTTCTGAAAGAGGAAACAATATACTGTATTCATTCAAATGCAATAATTTATATATTGGAATTTGCATCCACATATTGCCTGGACTGCTGTATTTAGAGCAGGCCTCCAGGAGTATAAAAAAGGAAACTGGTAGAAATCCAGTTTTTCTTATTTCCATATAGTAAACTACTTCATGTAATAAAAATAATCATGCAGCATCAAGTCAATTCTGATTTATGGGGATCCTTTTCAGGGCTTTCAAGGTAAAAATACTCAGAAGTGGGTTAGCGGGGACTATACAACTTGCCCATGGCTGGCTTTATTCGCAAGGGGGCATGGTGGGGAATTGAACTCCTAACCTCTAGCTGTGTAGCCAGATATCTAAACCACTCAACTATCCAGCCAGCTCAGTCCTCTCCTACAGAGGGTGAAATCTAGCATTCCTTTGGTGGAAGCACGAGAGCTTTCTTCCCTTCTTATCCCATTTGTAACCATCCACACCCTGAAAAATGGTCTCAGGAGTTTCCCCCACCACCACCTCTAGAACTGATTCAGGAGGGAAGAAAGGAACCCCCCCCTTCCAGTTTTGCAGGATTCTGCCATTCTCACAGTGGCTAGCCACCCCAGGCTCCTGCTTGTGCATTTCATAGGTATAATTTTGATAGACCTCTTGGAGGTCATGTTCCCTCCCATCTGCAGTACACTTTGGCCCAAGCAGCAGATGATCTAATTCCCGTAAAACCACATCACCTGAAGAGGGATCTTAACAGTTATAAGCCAGTATCAGATGCTCTTTCTTGAAAACACATGAAGTTTGAAATGTCAGCAAGATGTAAAACATGGCCTCAAGAATTTAAAAAGAAACCAGTTGTTATGACTCTGTTATGACACTCACTTGATTCCAGTTAAATTCTGGGCCTATTCTGATATGCTAGCTTTAGTATATTACAGTCTACAGCACATGGCTTTGGACCTTGATATCTGATGGAACATGTCCTTCCATATATATGTACCGTTGCTTTAAATTTATGTACAGAAATCCTTCTCCAAATGCCCCTCAGTCTAGGATTTGATTGGTGGCTTGTTTAATACCAAGCAGGCTTAATATTCTGCCTTATTACAGTAAGTTATTGTAAACTCTATGAAATATCGGTTCTGTCTGTGTGGGACTAAGAAAGAGCAGGGATGTGAGTAATAGATTTTTAAAATCAGAAACAACAGGAGAACTGAAGACGCCAGAGCTACTGTTGCCTGTTGGACTGCTGAAGCCCTTGTCAATTAGGTTTAGGTATAATTCCTGTATGTGGAAATAGTGAATTCATTAATTGCATACAATTGTATTGATATCTGGAAGTTGAATCATAGCAACTGCTCTTCTTTCTCATTAGGTTGAAAGGTTTTACTACTCATCCAAGGAGCTTTTTCAGTCTGAGGAGAGTTGGTAGGAGACCCGATATATCTTCCACCTTGGTTTCACTTCCCCCCCATGTGAATAGGCCCCTTAGATGGACAAAGGACGGAGTTGAGGGATAATCCCACTTCTGCAGTCCTTTTCCACCCATTGTCATGGGCTGTTAACAGTCATTAGAAGTGGTCTTTCTGGTGTGTGGTCCTGATCTTTCTGGGAACGGACAGAAGGGCAGCATGGTAAATAGAAGCAGAAGCTACTTGGATTAGTAGCAAAACGTTTCAACTTATTAAGAAAGAAGTCCAGTTGCCGTAACTCAATTTCCAGGTAACCTCACCTGAGATTGAGAATTTTAAAGATAAAGTATTGATACCTCATTTAAGGGTTTTGAATATTATCCTGTGTTATGGATACCCAACTCAGTTGAGGAAGACATCTTGGATTTTTTTTTCTGACTTTGAAATGAAAGGGACACTTGAACTTTGCAAATTGTACAAGTGACTCTTGTGTTGGTGCTGTTGCCAAGAACATGGTTGCAGCATTTTGTTCATGCTGTCTGTTACATGAATGCAAAAAAAAGAAGAGACATATTTTGTGAAATTGTGTTTCCAAGATTCATCAACAGCAAGCAAGTAATCCTTAGAACTTAAAAGTGTTACACTATGGCTAATTAAAGCTGAACATGATTCTAAAATGATTTGTTGTACTCGTGCAAGAGGGGTTGATAGAAGGTAGGAGATTTTCCATTTTCTTAAACTATAGGTCCCACAATTCTCCATGCTTGGAGTTCTATTGATAGACAAACACATGTCAGACACCAAAATGTGGTTCACCTGGGAGAGGAAGACCTTTGCTGGAATGCTTTGAGGCTGACCAAGGCCTAGCTCCATCTAACTTCCTGTCCATCCAACAGTGGGACAACAACAGGAAGCTTGAGTAGCACTAGGCTTAGCCCAGCCTCAAACCCTTCCAGTTAGAGCCTTTTCCCCAGATGAGCAATGTGTAGCTATCTGTGTCTGTCTGTCAGGGAGAACTCCCAGAAGGAAGAATTACAGGATCTGTAATCTACAAACTGCAAAAAATCATATCCCTGGTAGAATGACAGAACATGAACAGAGAATTGTGGATAAAAATAAAATTAAAAAAAAAGATGAAAGAAGAGGAAAACACACAATTCTCTCACTCAAGAAAGAACACCAGAACAGTACAGTCCTCAAGGTCTTAACCATATGCTCTTCGCTTCATACATTTAAAAGCAGGACTTTTATTTATATTTAAACATGCTGTCTACAAATTAGGGCCAAAGGGAAAACTCTTGTTGAAGTACCAGGCATCTGTGCACTGAACTTGCCCAGTTTGAATTTTAATTTACAATTATATTTCCCCATGTTAACTCTCACAGGGCCAGACGGTGCAGCCATGACTCTTACTCAGAAGATTTGTTGTTTGATGCGAGAGTTTCTGGGCCTCAGTGCATCTGCTGAAATTCCAGGAAATTGCTATACTCTGCATCTCAAATAGGGAGATGAATCTCAGGGCCTGGGACACTCAAGGACTAGTAGGACTGGTCTCTGTATGGCTTTAAAGCTTGGGTCCCCGTTTCCACCTCTTCTTGCTGCAGCCAGCACCCACTGGCTTAATACAATGTTGCTTGTATGTATGGCCTTACATAGGCAGAAGAAATGTTATTGCAAATGCATATACCTTCAAAAGAGGGTCTCCATTACACAAATGCAAGCTTGGATGACTTTGCCAGGGAAGCTTAAAATAATATGCACGTGAAACTCAATTTATTTTATTCATTTCTGCATAGGTACACCCCTCTCACTGCAAATTGCACCTTGGGATAACCAGCAAAAGTGGTGAGAGAGGTGGCTGAAAGGAGAGAGGGAGAGGGGAACATGTGTCGGCAAAGTTGTGTGTGAAAGGCACAGCTGCTTTTGTCCCTTTAAAGGAATGCTTTTGCTGGTCTCTGGGAGGCAGAGAGAAAGATAAGACTTGATTGGCAGACAGTGGCAATGGACAATGGGAAAGGAGAGAGAGAGAGAGAGAGAGAGAGAGAGAGAGAGAGAGAGCGCTAAAGGGAGAAAAAGAGAAGCACATCTCAACCAGAATGTGCCCTAGGGTGCACCCGGTTATTGTTTATTACTGACTAGAGATGGGGGTATTTCATATAAGAATAAAAATATTCCCCGACAGGTGGAAATAACGAGGGTCCAACCTCATGGGGCCGGACTGTCCACTCAGTATTCCGCCACTCACTTGAGCTTGATGGAGCCTTCCTATGGCGCCGTTCTCCACAACGGATTAGCCACTCTGTGGCCTGGCAGAGAGCCTTGTCATCCTGCCTCCTGCCAGGAGTGGAAAATCCACTGTGGACAACAGTGCGATAGGAAGGCTCCATCGAGCACGGGTCTGTGGCGGAATGGTGAGTGGACAGTCATTTCCACCTGTGGGGGGGGGGGATATTCGTATACAAATACAAATACCCCCATCTCTATTACTGACCTGTTTCTATGCCTTTTTGTGGGGAAGAGACCCAAACACACAACCCCATACAGGAACTGTTGTTGCCAGCTGTCTCCCAGCAAAGAGACTTTCAAATAGTCACATGGTTCGAAATCAAATCCATTTAGAATGGAGCTTATTGGGGAAGAAATATAAATGCAGATCACGATTATGTTGCTTTTCTACTGGGTTGTTATAATGTCTGGTTAGCAAGGTTTCACACAGTTTTCAGGCATTGCACCCAGTATCCATTTAACCTACCAACTGGTTTGGTCTCTAAGCATTTCTGGCCGAAAATACTGCAGATGCTGCAGTCCGAAAGGGGAACGTTCAAGTTCCACTCTGAATATGGACCACAACAGTGGAGCAAAACATCAGCTAATAGGTGTAGGAGTTTAGGAAGAAGGTATCACTTGTACTGCCATTTGCTTTTATAAGTGTGAATGTGGGTGCGGGGCTGAGTGTCCAAGAAAAGTCAACTGTGGCAAAAAAAGATTAGGCTAGGATATTTTCAAATTACAGTAAAACATTCTGTCTGTCTCTGAGGGAAGCAATACCTTGACATGTGCAATTTGACTTTCCATACCTATGTACTTCCCCCCCCCAAAAAATAAAATGACACTGTCTTGCCTTGGGGTGGGGCGTGGGGAAATCCTGCAGCAACATCTCATAGATGTTTTTTCATCAGTGAAAACTGATGATTAAAAGATGGCTGTCATCTCACAGAAGCCTATGTACATGGAAAATGTCATTACAATAGGACTGCTGACTGAAAATTCTGACCCCCGCTACAGAAATACACATTTGTATGTATTTCCAAGGTGTATTTACCAGAGCTGGCCACTAGAGAGAGCCAGGGACCATTCAATGGGAGCATTCAATACTTAGCATTTTTGGCATCTGCAGGGGGTGCTTGGAACCAATCCCCCATGGATATCACAGTCCTAATGCATTTAGCTATTCATATGTACCAGGAATGGCTGCTTTACATAGTTCTCCTTTCTACATTTTATTTCAAGAGCAACCTGTCATGTAGATTTGACTGGGAAATGCTGATCGCCACAAGGATATGAAATGAGCTTTTTGACCAAGCAGACATTTAAACTCAGACCTCCCTTTTCCAAGTCCTACAATTCCTGCACGGCAACCATTACACAAGGCTTTGTTGTTTAGATCAGCTGTCACTATATAAATGATGCCAAGGCTAAAACATATTTATATATATATAAAAAAAACCTGTGACAACAAACATGCTTAATTTACATAACACAGAAGCCCTGCCAATGTGCCCATATGCAAATTCTAAGATTATACAAAAGAGGCTACCTAATTTGCATAATAATGATGGCTCTTCATAGAACTGAAATATTAGCACCTGTCTGTTGCTCAGCATTGATGCACCAAAAGGCTAGGAGCAGGCGGAGAGCACTGGAAAGAAAGTCATATGGGGATGTGTTTTGGGGCTCATAATCTCACTGGATAAAACGTAAGTGGTGGAGTGCCAGCATGAGCACCCTTTAGCTTTTTTGTTCTGGAATTCTGGCAGTGGCAGTGCTGAGCTTAGGGAAAATCTCCAGAGGTCATAATACAGTAGATAAGATAGCCCTGGTGAGAATGGCTCGTGTCCTGTGCTATCTTACCTACTGTATATGACCTGTGGAGATGGGTGCAAACCAGGGTTCGGCACAGTTTGGCTGTTGGGCTGCAGAGCAGTGCTGCACCCCTCCCCATTTTCCCTTGCTCCACCTCCTCTGGTGGGCACCCACTCAGAGGTACCACCTCCAAGCTGGGAAGCTGAGTGGGCACCTGCTAGAAGTGGGGCAAGGAAGGCGGGTGTGTGTGTTTCTGCAGAACCAAACCACGCCAAACCATGATTTGTGCCCATCTCTAGCAGCAACAGTTGCAGGACACATTTTGCTACTTGCCAAACCAGAGAAAAAGATTACCTTTTTTTTTTTTCTATTTCTGGGTTGACTGGGGTTTTACCCACACTCTGAACCCATCTATCTAGCTTACTCCTGTGTTCATTTCCACAATGACCTAGCTAAAAGCAATCCTAATCTCCATGCCTGCTCTGCCTCTGTGACACCATAAAGATTTAATGCTCTGACGTCACAAGGGCCCACCAACTTGTCTCTGCTTCTGACCCTGGATATCAGGAAATGGGTCGCTGTTGACATGGCAACTCAATGTAGCATGCACTGCCATGCCAGTCTGGGTTCCAGAGGGCCTTGCCTTGCCACTAAGTGCTTTAGCTATTAATGAGGAAAATACAGTGGACCCTTGACTTACAGACGGCTTGACTTACAGACTTTTTGAGTTACAGACTTCTCTGTCCGCAAAATTTAGGTTTGACTTGCAGCCTGAGAATTGACTTACAGACCAGAAAAAACCAAAATGGAACAAAAATGGCCTGTTATGGGATTAATCGGTTTTCAATGCACTGTAGGTCAATGGAGACTTGATTTACAGACTTTTTGACTTGAGAACCGCCTTCCGATACGGATTAAGTTCTCAAGTCAAGACCCCACTGTATAATCTCCACTGAGGAGGGCTTCTAGAGAGAAATGAATCTTCGTCTGATTTTTCTGCCTCTTTGCTGTGGAGCATCCTTTAGACACACAAAAAAATTAAAAATGTACACATGCTTGTTTCCGTGAATGAGGGAAGAATGTCTACAAATTGTAAAATATATGTATATTCAACTGCATTTCCATTTGAAGTGAGGAGAATTTAACAAACTAAGACATAACAAAAAACAGAGACAGAAATAAAAGAATGTCAGGCAACTTGAGTTTGCCCGCTTTTCACAATCCAAGTAATCTCTCCAAAAAATTAAATGACCAAGAAATAGCTGATCCACCTCCCAACTGATGAGCTGTATTGAAGAACTTTTCAGACTTCTCTTCCTTTTGGTAGACCAGGATATGTGTGATAATTCATGCTACAATCATTCGGATATATTTAGATTATGAATGAGAAACTACCTCACTATGGCTTAGATTCAAAGTGATATTGAGGATGCCAGAATGGTAAGCGAGCACTTGGAAGATTTCCCCAAACTCGTCAAGAGATCTTGCCTTTAGAATGAGAGCACAATTTTTTTTGTCCATTACATGCTGTCAAGCCACCTCTGATTTATGGCAACCCTTCTAGGTATAAAGAACTACTTCTTCTGGGTCTGGTCTGCGACTGGGTATTTATTTATTTATTTATTTATTAAATTTATACCCTGCCCCTCTAGACCACGTCTACTCGCCCAAGGCTGCACAGGCTGAGTCTGTCGGAATTATTGCACCCTCGTATATTGCCTTTAAAAGGCCTCATCTGGGAGAGACCTTTCTGGTCTAGTCTAGGGAGACTTGAAGCTATTCATTCATTCATTTACTGCCCATTTAGAACGTGTCTACTCTGGGCGGTTTACGTATAACATAAAAATAAAATGCAGATTGATCACAGAATCCAAGATGGGAAAAGAAGAAAAGAAGAAAGAGAGAGAAAAAGAAAAAGAAAAGGGGAGATAGGCTAGGTAGTGGCTGTAGGGAAGGCCTGCCTGTATAGCCATGTCTTCAAGTTAGTCTTGAAAGCCCTCAGTGAGGGAGCCAGGCGGATCTCTACAGGCAAGTTGTTCCAGAGACGAGGGGCCACTGCCAAGAAGGCGCAATTTCTAGTTTTTTTCCCACTTGGCGTTAGGCCCCTCAGCCGCCTGGCCTGACTGGAGCGGGTGATACGAGTAGAACTGGGCGGAAGCAGTCGCTCTGCCAGGTATCGAGGGCCTAAACCATTAAGGGCTTTGTATCTAATGGTTAGCACCTTGAAATCAATGCAGAAGTGGATAGGTAGCCAGTGTAAGTCGTCCAAGGTTTCACTCCTGTTAAAAACCTGGCCGCCATGTTCTGGACCATCTGGAGTTTCCACATCAGTGTCAAAGGAAGCCCCACATAGAGACCGTTACAGTACTCTATTCTTGAGACTATGAATGCATGGACCAGAACGTGCAGTTTGAGTTTTTTTAAAGCACAAAACTTCCACACTCCACCAACAAAATTTTCTTCTGGAAAGCAAAGGGGATTCAAAACGAGTATCTTTTTTTTTCTCTTTGTGAAGGAATTGCTTGCCTTCCAGATCATTTTCTGGAAGGGACTGCCTTGAAGGGTGATGTTTTGCTTTGACTCATTTATAAAGCAAGGATGAACCAGATCAGAATAATAAAGATATCCTAATCCAGATAATAAGGTTCCCACTAGAAGCCCTTCCTTAGTTTCTGCATCTGTCTGAAAAGAGGCAGGTGACGAGTAAGAATGATTTAGATGCCACATGGATGCCACTCTGGATTTTGCTTTTCTGTACTTTCAGAGTATTTTCTGGATTAAAATTTGCTTTAGTAGAATATAGTTAGATTCCAAGCTAGTCCTTCTGGCATTTCTGCCTTATCCCTGCGAGAAATAAATCTTAGTTAGATAATTCAAGTTCCTCCAGGCAAAAGCCTACAGATTCCAATGTTGACAATTTATATTCACAGATGGTTAATATTTGCCTGTTAAATAAAAGGAAGGAGATTTAGCTTCAGGTTTCCTTCCTAGCTATTTGCTTTTTGTGCTTTTTTTAAAAAATAAGGTGGCTATGAAGAATCTAATCAATTATTTACTTTTTCTTCAGGAAAGCAAACATACAAATACATGAAAGAATTGCTCCCGGCAAGGATACCTTGAACTTGCTTGCAAGCAAAATACAAATTAGATTAAGACAAGATGTTCCAGGAACAAAATGGAACAGCACACCTCCACAACTGAGGCTGGATCTTCATATTATTTATTATTTATTTGCTAGTATTTATAAACCACTTAGATCTGAGAATTCCAAAGCAGTGTACAACTGCAATAAGATAGAAAAACCAATGTTATCTATACTCTGAACTGTACATGGAGAAGTTAGTTCCACCTGTGGCTTCTCCTTTTATATTGCTTGCCCATGGGTGAATTCATGAAGTTGGAGATCACAAGAGCTAAGAGTTCTCCAAGCATGGAGCAGCTGTCTCACACTTCCAAACAGGATTCTGTCCATTTAAAATACATACGATGTACAAATAGATATTATAGATGAAATCTAGTTGCATAGTATAAGACCATTTGTAACGTTCATTCCACTCCTAGCTAGCAGAGAAAAAGCCCCCACCACAATTCTCCTACGACATGTACAGATACACAATGCAAACATTTACATACAGTGTTATTTATGTAGTCCACAAGGCAAATGGACTACATATTGGAAAATCATGGGGGGAAGTCCTGCTTAAATAGGTGTGTTTCCATATGCAATTGTGCTTTTAAATATTGTGCACCCAAAATGTATTTTTTTTAAATGCAAAAATGGGACGTATATAAATATAACACGGATTGGAAAGAGGCTAGCCTCTCCACCCTGGTTACAGCCATTTCCAGTTGTGCACAGAAATGAGGAGGAGTTGAAATGATCCACCATGAGCACACTCTTTGCAATTTGGCCATTTTCAGAAGCAGGGTCATGCAAACCACCAGAGACGCCAGTTGATCTTGGGGCTATCCGTTCCTGCTGGAATACTGTAGATTCCATCTGATCCATGGAACTTGAGAAATATTGTTGATTCAACAACGCTCATTCATTCAGTGGGTTTATTCTAGTTGGGACTAACGACCCAATCTGTCACCATCCAATAACATGCCAGACAGCTTGGCCTTTCACTTTGCAAGCATAAGGTTTTTTAAAAAAAAAAAAAAAAAAAGAGAGAGAGAGAGAGAGAGAGAGAGAGAGAGATGGTATATTCCCATGGGTCTACACCTGTCAAGGCAGCAGGCCTCACACCCTACTGCGCTAACGCCTGCCTTTGAAACTTTTCTGGAGCATGGCCAAGTAGCATTAATGACAGCATTTGAGGCTCAAAGGCACAAGCTTTGTAACCCCTTGGGTCCACAACACTATCTGAGTTAATCTAAAAATTCTTCTTAAAAGAACACGCCATTCCGGAGGAAAGCCATCTTTGACAGCCGCTTCCCCTGGTTGGCCTTTTCTTATGTTACCTCAGGGTGTAGTCAAGCTGCAGATTAGAACTTTTAAAATAAAACATACGCAATTCTCCCCCCCCCCTTCCTTATATTATTAGACTGTGGAGCCTCTTTTGGTAGCTAAAAAAAAAAGTCAGAAAGCTACAAAAATATAGTCAGCACGTAGAACTGCCTAGTGGCCAAGAAAGCATCTTTATGGATATATTATTTAACTATCTGAGCAGCACAGAGAGTTAACCCAAAGTCTATTTCGAGGGCATCTTTAATGATTACAGCTGCAGTGTGGTTACAGCCATTTTTAAGACTAAATATAAATGCAGCGCTCAATGTGTGTGTGGCCTATAAAAGGAGGCTGTGATATAGCAAACAGGCTGGAATTCATCATCTACTTTGCTTAGGCATTCTCTCACTGCACTTTGCAAGTATCTGCTGTTTTCTGTGGATGTGAGTTGAGCTGCGTCTTTCTGAGAACCAGAGGAAGCCTCGGGACATTGTAGGAGCATACATGCTTGCAGCCTGCACAGATGTGAATGAGCCCGATAGGAAATCAAGCCCTATGAGGAAGGACTGAAAGAACTGGGCGTGTTGAGCCTTGAGAAAAAAAGACTGAGGGGAGATATGATAGCACTTTTTAAATACTTGAAAGGTACATAGGAAGGGCAGAATCTGTTCTCAATCATCCTAGAGTGCTGGACACATAATAATGGGCTCAAGCTATAGCAGAGGTAACCAACCCTCATTTGCGGCCCGGGGCCAGTCTGTGGCCTGAGCCGGACCGGGCCACTGAGATAGACATCCTGCCCGACCCCACCCCCCCGCATGCACTCACCCCCACACAGCCCGTTTGTGTCTGCGCGCACGCTCCAGCACGGCCGTGCGAGTACCGTGCCACTCTTTGCGCATGCGCATGAGCGTGTGCATGCCCAGACAAGCGCTGTGGCTCCATCTGCGCATTTGCACAAGCGTGATTGCGCCCGTGCGTGTGCCACACCACCATTTGCGCATGTGCACTCGCATGCATGCTCAAACAGCGGTGCGGTGCTTGCACGGGGCATGTGCTCTCATGTGTGCACATGAGAGTGCTTGTTTGCGCATGTGCATGAGCGTGGGAGGTACCCTGCCTTCCCTAGCCGGTCCATGGACCGAAAAATGTTGGGGACTGCTGAGCTACAGGATATCAGGCTGACTATCAGGAAAAACTTCTTAACTGTTAGAGCAGTACTACAGTGGTCACAATTGACTAGATAGGCGGGGTATAAATTAAATAAATAAATAAATACTTCCAGAGGTGGTGAGCACTCCAATGCTGGAGGCTTTCAAATGAAAACTGGACAAACTTCTGTTAGATTTGCTTTGATTTGGATTACTGCCTTCAGCAGGGGCTTGCACTTGATGACCTTATAGTCCCCTTCCAATTTCACTATTCTATGATTCTACAAAATATGATTGCTGGGTCAGATTCTGTTTCCAGAGGTACATCAGTCATACCAATGTGTGACAAGAACTTCTATGTATGCCTACTGCTTTACAACAAAGGGATCTCCTGTAAGAACTGGGCATTTGATTTCACTAAGGTTTTTGTGGCTACGCTCTTCCCATTTCTGTACAGAGTAGTACTACAGCACTAACAGAAGCAGTATATTAAATTGAAATAACAAATAACTAAATATACATAAGCCACTAGAGGAGAGGGAGCCAATGTGCACTGCTAGATTCCAACTACCATATATAAGCCCTAGCGAACAAAGCTGATAGAGAGCTACGTTAGGAGCTGAAGTTGAACAATTTTGGTGGACTTCACTTTATAGACGCTTGCAACTGGAGATAAGAAAGCATCCTCTTTACTTTTTTCCCATTCTCAGTGGCTGCTTGTGTGCCCAGGTGGAAGGATTAAAAGGGTTTGGGGAAGGAGGAAGAATGTGGGTGGGTGGAACATGAAGTATGTCATCCTGATCAGGAAGCAGCTGCTGTTTAAAAGCGTACTTTGGTGCTTTCAAGGTACACTTAACTTGTGCACAATGTGATGATCCTGTATGCACCTCACTATCATCAGAGGATGTCATCAGTCAGCGGTGATTTGCTGCTAAAATCATTCCTATTAAATATTAGGAAAACATCTTCAGTCCTCCAAGACCAGACTTATTTACTGATGTGCTTAGGAAGTCCTTTCTTGAAGCACATGGAGAAGGGGACTACACCTGGCATATTGATATTCTGCTGTATTCCTGGAATTTGAGATTGGATGGTATGTTTTTACAGAAAAAGAAAGGGTATGCTGCTACAAAAATTCCTTCATTAAAATGTCCTTCCTTTTTTTAAAAAAAGCATAGCAATATCAAAGCACATAAAAGATGGCATTCTACTTATTTAAAAAGCTTACAAAAAATTCTGAAAATCTTAATCTGGCAATACAGAGCACAGTGTTCTGATTATATTGTTGAAGTCTTGAGTATTTAATTGCTATTTTTTAAAAAAGATTCATGCAGTGCCTGGAAAAGAGGAAAGCAAATATGTAAGAAAAAAAAATATATAAAGGGGAAGATATCCTGGAAGTCATCCAGCAAACAGAGCTACTTAATTAAAGTGAGTTTTTCAGAACACACTATTCACATTACGCTTCCAGAAAAAGGTCAGTTGCCAGCAAGATCACCAGTTGTTGTTGGAATTGTTGATCGCAGGCCCATGCAGGTGAAACTAACATCAACAAACTGTTTGGATATAATACTGGCAGGGTTGTGCAATGGGCAGAGTACTGAACTGTGGGAGACTTGAGGTCTGATCCTGCACAGTTATTGTGAAACTACCATGACTGGTGATTTGAGCCACTCATGCTTTCTTAATGTAACCCACCTTACAGGGTTGTTCTGCAAATAAAATCCCAGGCTCACTGTCCTCAAATATTCTAGAAAGGGCAGGATAAACATTTACCATGCAAAAGGTTTAATCCCTGGCATCTCAAGACTTCTGACCAGCTTTAAAGATTTCTGACAAATTTATGGACTACCACTGCTTATCACGACAGACAATACTTGGTTAGAAGGGCTAAACCTCAGCATGCCTTGGGAATACTGAAAAGAGTTCCATGAAGAGCTTGGAAAATGACTTCTAAAGAAACATTCATATAATTCACATGAAACCGCTGGGAGTGTTCATCAGGAGGTTTGGGCGGAGGAGTCAGCAATATGCTGACGACATTCGGCTCTACCTCTTGTTTTCCATCAATCCAGGTGAGGCGGTTTCTGTGCAGAACTCGTGTCTGGACCTGATAATGGACTGGATAAGGGTTAATAAATTGAAACTCAATCCGGACAAGACGGAAGTGCTGTTAGTGGGTGCTTCGCCGGACAGGTTGGAGGGCCATTTCCCTGCCCTGAATGGGGTTACACTCCCCCTAAGGGACAGGGTCCACAGCCTGGGGGTGCTCCTGGACCCCAGTCTAACTCTGGAAGCCCAGGTGGACTCAGTGGCCAGGGGCGCCTTCTTTCAGCTGCGGAAATTGTACCAGCTACAGCCCTACCTGGACGAGCGGAGTCTCATGACAGTCACACACGCAGTGGTAACATCTCGTATCGATTATTGCAATGCGCTCTACATGGGGCTGCCTTTGAAGATGGTCCGGCAACTGCAGCTGGTCCAGAATTGAGCTGCATGGCTGGTGAGTGGTGGGGCCGCTAGGGAACATATCAAGCTGATTCTGTTTAAGTTACATTGGTTACCAGTTGCTGCCCAGAACCAATTCAAAGTGCTTGTTTTGACTTATAAAGCCCTAAGCGGCTTGGGCCCTGCATACCTGAAGGACCGCCTCCTTCCATGTGAGCCTACCCGGCAGTTAAGATCTAGCCAGGGGGCCCTTTTGAAAGAGCCGTCCCTTAAGGAGGTAAGAGGGACGGCTTGTAGACAAAAGGCCTTTTTGGCAGCTGCCCCCAGACTAAGGAATGCTCTCCCAAGTGAAATTCGTCTGGCGCCGACATTGATGACATTTCAGCGCCAGGTCAAAACCTTCCTGTTCCAGAAGGGTTTTAATTGAAATAATATCAACTGTGGGTCCTGATGGTAATTTTAATTGTATTTTAATCATTTAATCTTTTGTTGTATTGTAATTGAATTTTAATTGTTGTTAGCCGCCCAGAGACCTTTGGGTAGAGTGGGCGGCATATAAGTTAAATAAATAAATAAATAAATAAATAAATAAATAAATAAATAAATAAATATGTGCTAAAGGTATCGATACCAAACAGTGGGATGATAATGTTCTGGGATCCTGACCATCATCCTACCATTGCACAGCATGGGTAGATTCCACATGTCATTAAAAAAAATCTACTTAAAACTTTATAGGACTCAAACTTCAATGTGACTGTCCAAAATCAAATTGACTTTTTTCAATGAATGTAAAAGCATGTGCAGAAGTGATTTTCACGTGCTGCAGGTTACCCACGGTGTGTCTGGTCATATGGCTGGACAAGGGATTGATCGTGTAACTAGCAAAAAAAATCAAGCTTCCAGCAGACAGCCTGGGGAACAACTAACACCACTTGTATGACCATACTTGCATGATAGCATGGGGCAATGGGATTTTTTCATGACTAAGCAATGGGATACCTTCATTTCCAGTGTCAACACTACGTGGGAAAGAGATTGCATATTTCCTGGTGTTAGGCATCTGTCCTGCAGTTATGCCATTTCCTCAGAGCTGTGTACCTCAAGAATTGGACCAGCAATTTAAACCTACATTTACCTTCCAATGACTAATCACAGCAAACCAATGTGAAAGATAGGTAGTTAAGAAATCATCATGCTATGACAGATGTTCACCACTAAAGGGAGCACCACTTCTAAATAAGAGCTAAGTGTGTTGTCTAATTTGACCCTCCCACACCTAATTGTTGCAATCATTTCCCTTGCAGTCCATTTTTTACCAAAAATCCTGAAGGGTTGAAGTTGCTGTATTCTTACTCTTGTGGCCCATGCTGTCTCAGATGAGCCTGCAAAAGTTTAGTTAAATCAAAGGATAGCTTTGGTAAATTGACAACGGAATGCAAATTTTCCCAACAGGGTGCTATGAGGGCCTCTGTTTTTAAACAGGCACTCAGAGTATCCCGTTAACTTGTATTTTCAGAGGTTTAATTGGCTTGCATCATTACGTCCGTTAAAGAGGCTTACAGAGGAATCCCACAGTAAAACCAAGGCTTTTTCCAATTATGGTCTCAGCAATTCATACAGAGCATAAATAATTCAGCGCTGTTGTAAATAAACTCAACATATAATATATACATACTTTCTTGAGCAATTTTGCTAAGCTCACAGTCTTCTTGCTGAGAGGGTGCCTTTTCCTCTTAATGCCTTTTCTCTCTTTCTGTTTGTTTGTTTTCATAGAGAAGACCTTCATGCTTCAATACATGCATTTAGTGGTACGGAGACCTTGCATTACCATAGTTAGCAGAAGCATCCTTGGCTACTCTAACACCCAAGCATTTCCAACCATGCGGTTTGAAGCCAGACCTATTTATCAAGTAAATGAGAATGTGTGGGGGCAACAGAGAGAGTGCACTGGAATAGAAAAGCGATGAAACACTTGCAAGATATTCACACAGGTCAGGTCATAAAAGAACTACAACCCAGTTTTTTTTTCCTCAGGTGATTTCAAGGGAATTTTTAAAATCAAAATCCATTAATTTTTTTCCAAGTGATTTGCAGATGCATCATGTGATACAGCCACACAGTCTGCTGACATACAGAAATAGCATATGCCATAGCCTTGTATTCAGTTGTGCTTTGGGCATATGCATGGTTCCTATGTACATGTACATACGGCACTGCTTTGTACATACATAAAAAATACAGTACTTGATTAACGCAAACTGAATGTAAGTATTGACAACTGAAAAACATTATGCACCTGGTGACATGAAAACTGTTACATGTGATTTTTCTTTTCATGCATGCAAAACCAATGCAAATATTGCTAGTATTTAAGGGGTATTTTGGCGAGCAGTTGATATCCCAGGCTCTGGTGATTAGCATCTTTGGCATAAATCCAATCAGTAATCCAAACTAGACTGAATCAATTACTGAGTCATTGAAAATCCCACAAATCCAATGAGTGTTCTTTATCTGGGACTGATCGTTGGGACCAGGCTAACACATGCATGAATTAAGTGGACTTGACACCATCATATCTAAGATATAATAAAGTTGCCTTATAGCTATAATGGCATACTCAAACATGCAACGGTATAAATGATGTAATCAAGTGGTATAAATGAATGTGTGAATCAGACTGCTGATTTATCACAAATCGGAGTGTTTAAAAAAACTTGTTAAAAAGTAAACCACGTTTATTCATTATTACCCAAAATGTATGTAATTGGTGAAGAATTAAAATCTGAGACGTCTTGCTTGTATGACACTAGCCTTTAACAAAATGGGCTGAGTCATGAACCCATGAGAGAGTGATTATGTTAAATAATCTCAGAACAGCAGAGCTGGAAGGCACCCTATGGATCATTGAGTCCAGCCCTTGTCAAAGTGTAAGAGTGTATGGAGTGCAGCTTTGAAGTACAATTTAGTTCAGAGCTGTATTTGTTACATGTCATCAATCAGATCCAACATGGAGCAATTGGATGATTTATATTATCTTTGCTTTCATCAGTGTGTATCATACCACAATAGAGCCAAAAACATCCTATCAAAGCAGAATTTAACAGCAGGGGCAATCATGTTTCTGTTGTACTGTGTTGTTGACATTGTTGATGTTAGGTGACATCAGGCTTCCAATTTATGGTAATGGGATGAATTAATGACTTCCAGAGAGTCCTATCTATTAATAGCCCTGCTCACATTCTACATACTAAAGGCTGTGATTTCCTTTATTCAAGCAATCCATCTCAGGTTTTCCTTTTCCCATCACCTTCAACTTTTCCTAGCATTATTGTCTTCTCCATTCATTTTTTTCCCTTTTCAATGTACAATGACCTCAATTTAAGAGTTTTATGTATGTATGTATGTATGTATGTATGTGTGTGTGTGTGTGTGTGTGTGTGTGTGTGTGTGTGTGTGTGTGTGTGTGTGTGTGTGTGTGTGTGTGTGTGTGTATGCATGTACGTATGTATGTTTGTAGTGTTATGATGTGCTTTAATCTTTTCATGCATATTGTATAAAGCCTTGGTATCTATCAAGATAAATTACAGATTAATGTTGGATTTATGTGATATTCTTTAGAATTGTGGCTTATGCAGGATAAGCAAGCATAGTTTGATTGCTCCTGCTTAGCTCCCTCCTGCCAGCGGGAGTGACTAAAACAAAAAAAAAAAAAGCAAAGCAAAGAGTGCTGCTTAAATATTGCCCCATAGTGTTTAAAGCACTCTCTGGGTGGTTTATAATTTCATTAGGCAGGCTACACATTGCTCCCTGCCCCCCCACCCCCACCCCCACCCCCGTGAGCTGGGTACTAATTTTCCCTAGCTTGGAAGGCTGGAAGGTTGAGTCAACTTCAAGTCAGCTTCCTGAGCCCAAAAGGATCAAACTTGGCTTGTGAACAGAATCTTGACTCCAGCACTGCAGTTTAACCACTATTCCAAGAGGCAGGAAGCCTTAGCATAAAATCCAAACTGGGGTCATAAGGGGAAAACAAATCTTGTCAGTTCTCCTGTTTTAAAACACATTGTACATATCTCACAACATGTTGTGCATAGTGTTTATGCACAACCTGTTGCACATAAGCACAGCTTGAAATACATGGGATTTAAGGTAACAGCTGACAAAGTGAAATAAATGCAACTGCTTGAAGTTGGAATTATTGCTACTTAAGAGCACTAGTGGTTGCTGTAAGCTTATGTTCTAGAGAATGTCGGAGATATAGTGAATGTTTACAAAGACTTACCTTTCATGTCTGGCCAAAAATACATACTTTCCTGTACCCTGATATGCTTCACTGAATGCTCAGGGTATTATTGAGGACACAGTCCAAATTCTATAAGTTTTAGGATATTCACAGCAATGGCTGCAATGATCTATATCAGTATACATCTACAGTATTTAAATACCGTATTCAAATTTGATCTACACCTCCATCTGTCTTTCTATTAATTCATGATATGTCTTTGACAAAAGTTTTGAATATCAGTGCTACTCTCCCATTCCAACAACTGTGGCCTAGTGGTACCGTCAGTGGCGCAGTGATGAGTTGGGAATCATGAAGGCATTTCCCATGGTCAACCCTCATGAAGTATATAAAAATGCAGACCAATGGATCAACTGATGAAACCAATGAGTTCTATTAGTTTTTTTCCCCTCTAAAGCCAAGGACTCCTAATTGCCTGTTCAAGACCAAATCACCAGGAAACACGTGGAATTACAACAAGGAGAGTCTACACAATGTACTGTTCCTGGGATAAATCCATTTCCCTCCCACCCACTGTGAGATCACAAGTAAGCTTAGAAGATAGTGAGAAGGTCCCAGAATTTTAGCCCTGAAAGCCCTGACCCCATTTCAGCACTGAGTAAAGCAGGTTTGGAAAGCCACTGGAAGTCAGAGTATTATTAAATGAAATAGACCAATGTTCTGACTCAGTGTAAGTCAGCCTTCCATCCTAGGCCAGTTCCTGTGGGAATTACATATGATTTGCATTAATTCCTTCTTTGTGTTCCCTGTCTTTTTCAGATTTAGTTCTGTTCTTGAAGAGGCAATCCCTGTAGATGCTGAGTCACCCTTTTGATTCCATTCAACCATCAGCTGGATTTGTTACCATTGCTCCTGCTTCTACTACACAAGGCATACTGTCCATCTCATATACTATTGCTCCAGAACATCTGGTCCACAACTGGCTTTGAGGGAGTGATGGATTCTAAAGGGAGGCTCAGTAGACTCCTGTAAAGGATATTTCCCCATATGGACTTAGCTTATGTACTTAGTCTCTGTATCATTGCAATGTGTCACATCTGTTCTCACCTGCTAAAGGGGTTTGAGTCATGCTGGATGTCTTCAAAGTCAGGGTGTAAATGTCCAAAGCTTGAAAGTAATGAGTTAAAAGTGATGTGGTCATCTACAGCCAGTTTCTTTGGGATAAGGAGGCAGAAATGCAGTTGCATTTTAACAATATTGTGACAGGCAGGGACAAAGGTATTTGGGTGCAGTCATGAGAAACATGTTCTGCTTCTTTTGGAAAGATATCATTTAAGTGAATTATAAAACATTTTGGAGGCCTTTGTCGGGGCTTTTCCCCTCAACCTTTTGTTATTTTCTTCTCAATCCTAAGGCCCCCGCCTGGCCTCCCTGAAGGGAAAGTAAGAGAACAATTATGGGGGCTGGGATGGGGATGGAATTAAGCTTCCAACTCTGAAAATATTTATGCAACTAAAAAACTCACCTATAACTATTAATTTGCCTGCTGAAGCTGGTCAACTGAGACATCACTGCGACTATTTGGACTTCCTTATTGTCAATTATATTGGAGGAGATCAACAAATAGGTGCTCACATTTCAGTGAATGTATGTTTACAGTAAGTGCATCTGCACATTAAGCTTATGTACTTAGTCTCTGTATCATTGTACTTAGTCTCTGTATCATTGCAATGTGTCACATCTGTTCCTTTCATACCCAGATGCCATTGCATTTTAATTATACCCACTAATGTCTCTGCAGGAACCACAAATGGTAAACCAACGCTCCCATGAAGTAGACAAGTTGCTTTTATTTTAGCACAGACAATGGAGCAGAACATCACATTTCAGCCTGGCAGACGTTTGAAGAGTGAGAATGTCTTTGCTATTTAGCAAACTTCAGCTTCACTGCCAGTTAATTTTATTTCAGTAAATCAGCTTTGAGCCTGTGCTGGAAAGGTAGCTTTTTAGCTTTCACTTTTCTCAGAAATGGGAAAAATTGGGGAAGGGGGTATTTAGGGGGCAGGATTACAGTTCCCATCTACCACAGTCAGAACCTTTGTTGGCTGAAGGATTTTGGGAGTTGTAGTCCAAAACCAGTAAATGTTTCCCCTCTTTATTTTGTTTAGTTGCACAATTTATAGGCCATCCTAATAACTGAAACTCTCTACAGAGTTTCAGGCACCAGCACAAACAAAACTACAATAAAACACCAAAAGAAAAGAAAAGCAGTACAATTGTATGTTTAGAAATAACTCTGTAATGGGGAACAGGCAGGGGGAATTACAGTACCAAATCAATTTAAAATTAACAGCAAAGGAACAAAAACTGACTGAAACTCAAACATAATTTAAAAGTCCTGGAAAGAAATTTAAAAAGCCATTTGATGTAGGAAAGTTATTAAAGTGAGAGCCATCTGGCCCTCTTTGGGAAAGCACGGGGCCTCTACTCAAAAGTCTCTTTCAGTCATACCCACTGAGCATGCATCCACACAAAGCAGGAAGGGGATGTAGTGACAGGTCTCAGAAGATGATCTCAGTGTTTGGGTAAGAACATTCAGGAAGACACAATATTTCAGTCACCAAGATCTAAAACATGAATGAAGCACCAGTGGATATAGTATCGATGTAGGAGCTGAAATACAGCATGCATGGTGAGTCATATGAACTGATGAGTTTAGAAGTATAGACATGAATGAATTCAGAAGAATAGACAACTAGAGACATGTCCAGACAGGCATATAGTTCATTATTTGGATCACTTTTGGTGCTGTTCAGTTCAAATCAAATTATCGTATCCACGTATGTTTTGACTTAAAACAATCTATCCTGCTCCTTTTAGAGTGTCCCACTCTTTTTTGGCACAGCACTAGGGTTACAGAATTTTTGGCACAATTCAGAGCATCCCTAAATTAGCCCGCTTCTGTAACTCAGACGGATGGTTAGTTTGCACCCAATAGAACTGTGGGCAGTGTTATCTGAGATGACAATCCTGCAGTGTATTTGATGGGTTGTGTCACTGAAAGGGAGAAAAAAAACACCTCCTCTACTTTTGCTGACTCTACTGTTTTAATTTTTAAAAATATTTTTTCTATTTATGCAGAGCTATTCAGATAAATGAAATATATTGGCATTGTTATGTCATTCCTGTATTTAACAAAAAAAGGGGGGTATTGACTATGGTCTGATGAATGAAGGTCGCAATTAAAGGTGGGAAAGGGGGCAGAAAGGAGATTGTCATTACTAAAAACAAGGACTAATTGGAGTAATCCAAAGACCCGTCTGGACCCTCCTCATTGGAGAAGAATCATCTATCTGTGTGAATGGAAGAACGGGTCAAGAGTGAGATAAAATAAATTGCATTATTTATTTATTTTATTTATTTATTTATTTTATTTATATCCCGCCTATCTGGTCGTGTGAGGACCACTCTAGGCGGCTAACAACATAAGAATAAACAATAAAAATACATATAACCATATTACTTAGCAAAAAAAAAAAAAATAATAAAAAAAATTATTAAACAGGATAGGAGAGCTGTAGGGTAGAGAGAAATCGTCAGGAATTATCTGTTGGGAAGGCCTGCCTAAACATCCAAGTTTTTAATTGTTTTTTAAAAGTACCCAGCGAGGGAGCCGCGCGAATCTCAGGGGGTAAGTCGTTCCAGAGACGAGGAGCCACCGCCGAGAAGGCCCGATTTCTAGTCTTTTCCTTCCGGGCCTCCTTCGGCGTTAGGCTCCTCAGTCTCACCTCCTGGCTCGCACGAGTGACACGGGTAGATCTTGGTGGGAGGAGGCGTTCCGCCAAGTATCGAGGTCCTAAACCGTTTAGGGCTTTATACACAAGCATCAACACTTTGAAGTTGATGCGGAAACGGATGGGCAGCCAATGCAAAGCAGCCAGAGTGGGGGAGATATGTTGGTATCTTCTCACTCCACTGAGTAATCTGGCCGCCGCATTCTGCACCACCTGTAGTTTCCGCAGCAGTCCCAAAGGTAGCCCCACGTAGAGCGCATTACAGTGGTCTAATCTTGAGATTACGAGCGCATGCACCAAGGTGGTGAGGGCCCCGACATCAAGGTAGGATCGCAGCTGGGCTATCCGCCTAAGGTGGAAAAAGGCGGTGCGGACCACGGACGCCACCTGGGATTCCATAGTGAGCGCCGGGTCTAGATGGATCCCCAAGCTGCGGACCCCGTCCCTGGCGGGCAGGGTCACCCCCCCAAAAGTGAGGGAGTTTCCCAAATCCCCTACTGTGGGGGCGCCCACCCTTAGTACCTCCGTCTTGTCCGGGTTCAGCCTCAACCCATTCTCCTGCATCCATTCCAGTACGGTCTCCAGGCAGCGCTGAAGGGACAGAACGGCATCTCCTGCGGTAGGTGAAAAGGAGATGTAGAGCTGCGTGTCATCCGCATACTGATGGCACTGTGCTCCACACCCCCTGATGACCCCACCCAGCGGCCTCATATAGATATTAAACAGCATTGGGGAGATAATCGACCCCTGTGGAACCCCACAATTGAGGCTCCACGGGGCCGAGACACTCTCCCCAAGCTGTACTCTCTGGGGGCGGTCCTCCAAGAAGGAACGGAGCCAGGCCAAAGCCCGGCCTCCTATTCCTAACTCAGAGAGCCTCCCCAGGAGGATACCGTGGTCAATGGTATCAAAGGCCGCTGAGATATCGAGGAGGACCAGCAGAGACATTTTGCCCCTGTCGGCCTCCCTCAATAGGTCATCACACAGGGCGACCAATGCCGTTTCTGTACCGTGGCGCGGCCTGAAGCCCGACTGGAATGGATCCAGGGCATCTGTTTCATCCAGGAGCGCCTGAAGCTGATCGGCCACCACCCTCTCGACTACCTTGCTTAAGAAGGAAACATTGGCGACGGGCCTGTAGTTGCCAATTTCATCCGCCGCCAAGCTAGGTTTCTTTCTAATGGGCCTAATGAGTGTGTCCTTGAGGGCAGAAGGAAATCTGCCCTCAAGGAAAGACCCATTAATTATTACAGTAGCCCATTCCGTTGTTGAAGGCCTGGCTGCCTTGATTAGCCAGGCCGGGCAAGGGTCCAAGGAGGAGGTGGTGGCACGACAGCGGTCAAGTGCCCTGGCCACAGTGTCGGGTGTGACAGGCTGAAAGGAGTCAAAGGTCACCGGGCAAGACGGAGCGCTGGACATCTCTGCTCGACTCACTGTATTCAAAAAAGGAGAGAGGTCCCGGCGGATGGCCTCCACTTTTGATTTAAAAAATGCTGCAAATTGGTCCGGTGAAAAACTAGGGGGAGGCCCATCACTCGGACCAATTCCGGATAGGTCGCGTACTATACGGAATAATTCCGCCTGCTGGTTAGCAGCCTCGCTTATCCGGTTAGCGAGATATGTTCGAGTAGCAGCCTTTACCTTCGCTAGGTAAAGGTTAGTAGCGACCTTAACAGCTATACAATTGAAATCCGTCGGGGCCTTTCTCCACTTGCGCTCTAGCCGTCTCCTGACCCGCTTCGATGTCCGGAGATCCTGGTTATACCAGGGCGCCGGGCGATCTCTGCGGCGGAGAGGGCGTTCAGGAGCGATCGTGTCTACAGCACTAGTCGCGGCGGTAAACCAGCCGTCGACCAGAGCCTCGACAGGAGCGCCAGCCAGGTCAGCCGTAACCCGTCTCATGGCTTCCTGGAATCCAACCGGATCCAGTAGCCTTCGAGGGCGGACCATAACAATAGGTCCCTGCTCCCTGCGAGGGGGAAGAGCCATTTTAAGGGTGCATTTTATTAGGTGGTGATCCGACCATGACAAGGGTACCGACTCAAGGTCAGTCACCATCGGATCACTCTCGCTCCCATTGGTGGAAAAGACCAGGTCTAGTGTATGACCACCCACGTGTGTGGGGCCGTTGACATGTTGGGACATGTTCAAGAAGGCCATGGTCTCCAAGAACTCAAGAGCTGGCCCGGAAACCTCTGCCCCCGCATGCACGTTAAAGTCCCCCAAAACCAAAAGCTTCGGGGAGCCCAACAGTGCCGCGGAGACAAAGTCCGCCAGCTCCGGTAGGGAAATGGCTGGGTCGCGGGGAGCACGGTAACCCAGCAAGATCCCAATACCATCCCTGGCCCCAATCGACACGTGGAGAGCCTCAAGACCCGGCTTTACCACCGAGGAGCGCCTAGCTACCTCCAAGATGGATTTATAAACGATGGCTACACCCCCCCCCGGCCCTCCAGTCTACCCTGGTGTTGGACAGCATAACCGGGCGGACAGATGAGAGCGAGGGGGGGACCCCCCTCTCCGCCAATCCATGTTTCGGTTATGCAAGCCAGGTCTGCATCTTCCTCCAGAATGAGATCATAAATTAGCTGGGCCTTGTTAGATACAGACCTGGCATTCAACAACACCAGGCGTAGAGTGGAGGGCTGACTGGTCTGACTACCTCGGTACTGGGGGTTGGTCTCCGTCTCAGAGCAACGAACAGCCTTTAAGCATCTGTTCGCTGTTCTTCTGACACGAGTAGGGACGGAGCCAACGCCATACCGCCCTCTACCCGTAATCACGGAGATGTTTTGGGGCCCCTCGCTGGGAAGGCAGGCCTTCCATTCCATGACGAAAAAGAGGAGGGGAGGGAGAGAAGGGAAAGAGAAAAGGGGGAAGGGCTAGTAACGTAATGTAAATAACACAAGTAACAAAAGAAAAAATAATTAATTATACAATACAACATAACAAAAATAAAATACATCAGTAAAGAAACATATAAGAAACAAGGTAGTATCAATCATTAATAATAATTAAAATAAATTAATTAAAAAATAAATATTAAATTAACTTAATTTTAAATAATTAAATTTAACAAAAAGAAAGAAAAATATAAATTAAAAACACGATAACAGTCCCCACATATGTTCCAAACCTAAGTTTCTCCACCTTGTAGCCTTGTCCTTAATATCAATGGTGGTACTAATTTATAGTCCTTGTTCATGGGGTGGAACACGCAGATCTTAATAATTAGTTCTAGGCCCCCGATGTTAACCCCGGGCAGGGTCAGAGATACCCTAAGCCAAGATGATGAAGTGCATACCAGTCCAAGTCCTTGGGGTTCAATTTGGGGAGCGCTCTTTCTAAATGCCACACAGCATGCGGAGAGAAGGAGGACAGAAGAGGGAGCCGCCAACATGGCGCCGGCACGCTGGAACTCCGGCGTCCCACCAGTCCCGCGGTTCCCTCTGGCTCCTGGTATAATGCTGTACTCTCCCGGGTCCGGGTCGGCTCCGATCCCCACTCTCCGTCCTCCCTTCTGGGGATCCCGCCGACCTCCTGTCGCCAACCCTTCAGACTCTCCGCAAGTCAGCTCCACCAAGGTATTCCCCAGGGCCGAGCAGGGATCTCCGTGCTGTAGCACACAATCCGCAGGCGACCCGAGCTCCGTCTCCACTCGCCTCCAACCACTCAGGCTCACCCCAGGCAGCACAGCAGGACCTCCAAATTCCCGAATCCCCCGGCGACCGATCAGCCGCGATTCTCCGCGGCCCCGTGGTCTTCCGCGGCTCCACGTTTCGAGCCAGCGCCAGCTCCGCGTCTCGCGCCTCAGCGCCGCAGCGGCTTCGCGCTCCAGGGTCCAGCCGGGTTCAGCCCCGCGCTCCACGTCTCGCCCGGTGAGTTAAACCAGAAAGGCACAAGGCTGTCAGGAGGAGAAGGGGGACAAAGCAAAAAAGAAAAGAAAGAAAGAAAAAAAAAAACGGAAAGGAAGGGAAGGAAGAAAGGAGGAAAGGGGAAGCGGATAGATCCAAGAGGCAGCTGGGGCGGCGGGGAGAAACGCTAACCGCCCGGCACCCGCGCCATCTTGGTTTAGCCCAATTCCCAATTAAAGATAAGAAACTTCTAAGTGCAAAGCAGACCCACCAATTCCCCTGTCTGGACCTGTCCTAGATATGTTTTTCCCTCTCTTCTCACTCTATGTTTAGATTCCTACTCTTAGGTTCCTTCCTTCTTCTTTCTCTGAGATCATTTCCACGTTCTTCTTTTTCCTCCAATTACAGAAATCATTATCTAATGCAATCTAATGGTTTCTGTAATTTACATTTAGCAATTCTTTTCCTTCTGCACTGTGAATTTCCTCTGTGAATTAAAAAAAAATAAGCTTTTTCTTTTGCCATATTATAATCTTCAGACTAGGCCTCCATATGCTCAGCACTAACCCACTGCACTCTTATCAGATGAAATACCAAATAATCCAAAAAATATGTTCAGTCTTGGTTAATAGCCTAGGAATCTGATTTTATAGCAGTTGACATTTCTGTACCATTTGCAGAAGCAGCTCCACAAACAATGCATTGCAGTGATGCAAACAGATTACCAGAACATAGACAACTGAAGCCAGTCTAGTTGCTGTTCACGTATCTTTAAGATCCTGGTTCACTTTTTCACATCAGGTTCATCATTACATCAAGACCCTTATTTCTCCCTGCAGCTCACTAGATAACTATTCTCATCTCTCCTGATTCTCTTTTTGATTGTTCTGTTTTTCTTCCCAAGTTCATGTGCTTCTGCCCCCATCTCTTCCTTCTCTTTACACCTTCGCATTGTCGACTATCTCCTTTGCCTCAAGCTTGTGGTCCCAACCTCAGCCCCACCACCATCTCTAACAATCAAGGCAATTTCCTCTCATCTCCTGAAGCCCTTTTCAAATCTTTCTTCTTCTTCTTCTTCTTCTTCTTCTTCTTCTTCTTCTTCTTCTTCTTCTTCTTCTTCTTCTTCTTCTTCTTCTTCTTCTTCTTCTTCTTCTTCTTCTTCTTCTTCTTCTTCTTCTTCTTCTTCTCCTCCTCCTCCTCCTCCTCCTCCTCCTATCCTGGCAACCATCATTCTTCAGGGTCAGTGTGTGATGCTAATTAACTCTACAGTTTTGCTGCTCATTTCTCAAGCTCTGGATACCAATAGAGGGATGCTAATAAACATTGTGTTTCTGGCTGTCAAACATAGGTAGTGCTTAGATGAGAACAGCCTTTCTAAGGCACTAGATTTGGAATACCTGGGCTATAACTAGAGTAGATAAACTGTGCCTTTCCCAAGGACACCATAACTTAGAGAGTTCTGAAATCTAGCAGTGATTCTATCGGTGAATGTTAGTAAAATAAACAACGGAATTTCCTAGCCCTATTCACCTCCCCTGCCTTTTTTTTTTTCAAAGCATAAACATTCTCTATTCTCCTCCTTTTTCAAAGGGGATCTGGGCAAAGTAAATGTGAAACAATGTTGTTTGCTAGTTATGACTCTGTGCAGCACATCTAAGACTGGATTCAAGTAGCAAATGTTTTTGTGCTCAAGGACAGTTCTTTGGGATAGGCAGTTGTACAGGTCATATGCCAGTGATGGGTCTAGCTGAAAGCAGCCATGCTAGCTCAGAAATTCTAGGAGCAATCGTCAAATAAAGTCCTTTCCAAGCTCTCACTAAATACTGAAATTAAATGTACAGGAGGATCTGAACCCCTGGTTTCACTTATCTCCTGTCTGAAAATATTAAATAAAACCCCCAGAAATACAAGCTTCCAAGGTGTACTACCAGAACTGACGACTAGAGGAAACCAGAGACTATGCTATATATAAAGTTTGCTATATGCAGTTTTCATCATCTGCGGGGAGGGGGGCTTGGAACTGATTCCCGTGTGGTCCAGTTGTATAAACATTGAAATGTTTATTCTATGCAATATGCACTTCTGAAGTCTTAGCTTTATGATACAGAAGATGCTATGGGCTAACAATATTATGCAAGTAAATTAATATTAATTAAAATAATTTAGAGAGCATGTTTATTAGCTTTTTTTCATGTCATGTGGACAATGCACAACCTTTGGTGTGGGAGAATTAAGTCTGGACTAATAGGTCTCGGTTCAGCTACTATCCCTGCCATATGAGGTTGTATTAAGGAGTAAGGACTATAGAATTTAGAGCATCAAAACACATTGCAACCTGAAAGGTCTAGAACAATAACTAGGATAATTATCAAATATATACATTTGATTTTTAAAACTTATCTGAACTGAACATTTGCATTACAAAATGTTCTAAAATCTATGTGTCAAGTATTTCAGACAAGCTTTTATTCATGTGTCACCATATCTCTTAAAGGCGCAAATCTCTCAGATGTATTAATTATAATAGTTATACTTACTTGTAGGAAAGCTGTCTTGCTCAACATAAATATAATTATAAAAGAGAATAAATGCAAATATAAAAGGATGGAAAATATCACTCTAAAAAGAGGGGAAATCCTCACACAAAACTTGGCACATAAATCGTTTCTCACTCTTCTTTACAAATGACCTCTTGTGCAAAATAAATACTAGGTTGACTGCAAAAGAAGAAAGGATATTTGTTTAGGGGGGGAAATGGTAATGCACGTTTTGTATGACGAGTCCTACACCTATATTTCTGAGACTCAAAGCAGGCTGCTGGTTTTCAGCAAGAAACTGGAATAATTTAGTGAGAATAACATACAGAATTGTTTTGTCGATGTGGTTGATAAGATTTATACTTGTTTTGTAAGGATATGGGGAAGGGTACACCAAGGAAATTCCAGAGATCCCACAATCGCCACCAACATGCTCATTGGCTGCTCCCATCACCTTCCAGCCATGTGAAACAGGCACATTAAAACATGACATGTGCTTTGAGTGGTTTCACTTTGGTGTGCAGATAACCTGCAGCAGAAAGCTTACTGTAAGTTATCTGTAAACATTTATTTCCTACCATACAAAAAGCAAGCACAGAACTGGTAGCTAAGTGTTCAAAATGATGCAAAAAATAGGTAAAAGGTAAAGGTAAAGTTTCCCCTTGACATTTAGTCAGTCGTGTCTGACTCTAGGGGGCAGTGCTCATCCCCGTTTCCAAGCCATAGAGCCAGCGTTTGTCTGAAGACAGTTTCCGTTGTCACGTGGCCAGCACGGCTATACACGGAAAGCTGTTTACCTTCCCACCGAGGTGGTACCTATTTATCTACTCCCATTTGCATGCTTTCAAAATGCTAGGTTGGCGAGGAGCAGGGACAAAGCGACGGGAGCTCACTCTGTTGCATGGATTCGATCTTACAATCTTACGACTGCTGGTCTTCTGACCCTGCAGCACACAAAGGCTTCTGCGGTTTAGCCCTGATGCAAAAATACCACTTGAAAATTTTAAATGCCCATGCAATTAGCAGCCATTGTTGATTTTTGTGATTTGCATTATTCCCATATTTGCCCAATTATGCTTAATCTGCAAACTAAACGTGTTTGCATTCTTGTTCACTTGTTGAGAATGCCACAGAACACATTGTCCTCTTACCTAGTGGACAAGATGTGGGTGTACAAGGGAGGGACAAGCTATGAATGTCCTCCATAGTGCTGCCTCTGGGTTGAGTCCCATCACCAGCTTCAACCAATCAAAGCACTATATTAGCCATAATGAAATCCAAATAAAACAGACAGACTTGAAAACATAAAAAACAGATAAAAACGTGATTCAAACCTTCTCAAAGAACGAGAAACAAATCATAACACCTTCAACAACAGCCCATCTGAGATCCCAAACACCTGTATCAGTGAGAAGGTTTTGGCTTGCCAATGGAAGAACAACTAAGAACGACCTTTTCTCATCTCCACCAGCAAGGAATTCTCACCCTGTGAACAACCATTAAGAAGATCCTCTTTCATAGCTCCATTCAACGTGCCTCCAAGGGTTGTGGGAATAAAAAGAAATACCACCCTGATTATCCTAAAACCTGGAGAGGCACAAATCATATCATGTGGCCTCAAATTCTATAAGGATTTATAGATCATAATCAGTGCCTTGAATGCCCAGAAGTGTAACTGCAGTGAGTGCTTCGAGCAAGAGAGTTCTATGTTTCCCATAAATGTATTGACTTCAAGTTTGCTGCAGCGTTCTGTATCAACAAACATTTTTCAATCATTTTTCATAGGTAGCCTCATACAGAGTGCACTCCAGGAATCCAAAAGGAATGTAACAAACACATGTGCCAACTTAGCCAGATCTGATATCTCCAGGAATGAAACCTTGAATATGCAAGCAAATTTCTTGCCACCACTTAAACCTAGACATACAGATTCTACCATAGCACACTGTTAGAATGACCATATTATCAATACACTCATCAGAACTCATTTTGTAAGTGAAGTGGGATTGGAAGTGGTGGATACATGGATGGGAAACCGCCAGGGAATATCAAGGACCTTTAGTTCAGCCTAGACAAAAACTGTGCCTAAAATCCTGGAGAGCTGCTGTCAATCAGAGTTATCAATATTGGCTTAGATGGACCAAGTGTGTGACGTAGTAGAATACGGCTGAATACAAGGGCTGAATGTAAGAGTACACCGAACTGTGGAAATATGAGTTCTCAAGGTGAGTGTGATGCCATTCAAGACACAGTGAATCTCTATTCTTACACCTGCCTAATAAGTATCTTGGGGGGGGGGATTGAAGCTTCAATTCATGTAATTTCATTGAGTCATTTATCAATATCAGTCAATGGATCAGACCCAGAAGGATGTACTGTAGATGGAAATAAGAGATAGAAATAGGTGTCATAAGCATTACAGTGGACCCTCGACCTACAGACGGCTCGACTTACAGACTTTTCGAGTTACAGACTTCTCTGGCCGCAAAATTTAGATTCGACTTGCAGCCGGAGAATCAACTTGCAGACCAGAAAAAAACCAAAATGGAACAAAAATAGAATAAAAACTGCCAGTTATGGGATTAATCGGTTTTCATTGCATTGTAGGTCAATGGGGATTCGACCTACAGACTTTTCAACTTGCAGCTACCGTTCCAATACAGATTAATTCTGTAAGTAGAGGGTCCACTGTACGTAGGCACCGAACATTGAAGCTCAGAACAATGTGCTTTTAATGTAGATGTTAAGTTCCTTGGGAGACAAAAAAGAACCTGGACAGACAGCATAAACCAACAATCTCAAAGCTCATCAATCCAGCAAGGACCAAAGCCACTGTAAAAAAAAGTATCTCAAAATCCTGCCCCAGAAGACACAGTGAAAGTAATGAAGGCTTTCAGTTTCTGGCACGGATCATTCACCAAGCAATAAAAGCAGCCTCAGATACATGATTTGCATTTATGAATGTGAATACACATACTAGGATCAATCTGTTAACACTCAGGTTTTAGTGAGGTCAAAGGTTAGGGGTTGGTTAATAAAAACTGCCACCACCTATCCCCAGCACAATGCAGAATGTCTCTGTTCCCAAAAAATGTCCCTGCAGGAATGACCTATTTGTAGTAGAAACCCTGCAAGGGCTATTTAGGTGTTCCCTATTTGTATTTATTCAACATGTATAGAGAAGAGTCCTCATACTTACCCTTCCATCATCCTTCCATCACACGTCTATACATGGAGGGCAATATCTTTGTAGAGAAACTGTATGTGACAGATCGACATAAATTGAGACCCTGGAAAAACAGGATCTTGACCGATTTGTAGTCTCTACATATAGCGAGGGGTTTTCTCCTTGAAGTTTCTCACCCTCTATGTGTAGAGAAGGTGACAAATCTGGCAATGAAGGAATATGGGGCTATTTGTGGTGAGTACTCACAGTAGGTAGCACCTGAGTAGATGATTTAGTCAAATATTACAGGTATGTTATGACAGAAGCATCTTGATGTTGTTGGTCACCTTTATGAATGCATTCACTTCTTTATTTGCTTTTAAAAGGGGGGCTTTCTTCATCCACCCCCCTCTTCCTTTCCCTCTTTCTCCATTTCAAGTATACGCGTACTGTTTTGCTTTTGTGTGGTGTGTATATTAAATTCTGATGAAATGAATAGATAAGGAGAAGAAAGAAGCAAAGGCAGTTGCTGTAACTGAATTTGCATCTGTGTCTATCTCAGCAGGAGAGGAATTTCTGGAAAGTAGCAGGGTGGGAAATGACAGCATTATGAATGCAAGAAGTCACATAACCACAGCAGGGCCCATGAATTCTGCAGGACTGCAGGTTGTAGTACTATTTAAGCATAATTATGCCAGATTGCTAGCCACCCAGCGAAGTCAGCAATTTTAGACGGCAGCAGAGAAGCTGATTAAATATCTGCCAGAAAGGGTTTGGTGAGGCATATATTTTTTAAAAGGTAAGATAAGATGAAATGCATTTTTCTACCTACTGTCTGAGGCAGAGCAAGCCAGCTTGGGGAATGGACAGAACTCAATGACTAGCAGAAACAGGTGAACTCTGCTCAAATAAATACAAAATAGCATACATTTTGCCCAACACCATTAAGTAGTCTTAAATCTGGTAAGAAAAATCAATCTTTGTATCTGGTAAATCCACGTCAATCAAATTATGAAAGCTAGGTTATATTAATTGGTTTACATGTTTTATACCATGCTGTTATTTTTATACCCTGTGCAAAGAACACCCAATTTCAGCTGAGTTGGGAGACAGGCCTTGAGGCATGGATAGATGTGAAGGGTCACGGCCAGTGGTATGTATTCTGATGACAGTATAGGAGACCTCTTGCTTTCAATGATTAAGTTAGTTCCAATATATATCTTATGTTCTTTTTAGGTTCTTTTTTTCTTATAGACTTACACATATTTCCAAATATATCTCTGTGTCCCAATATACTTGCATGTTTCTTAAAGGTTCTTTCCCCCACCCCCCACCCCCTAAGAAACATAGGCCAAAATCTTATTAGGAACACGCACCAGTGCAATTCAGTCGGTGTAATCTCAGCAGCACGTTGCCACAAGTTAAGTAGTCGGCATCGGCATTTGTTGTTTTGCATCGAGTTGCCCAACAGCAAATACTTATGCTGGCTTCTTAACTTGCAGCAATTTGTTGTTGAGATTTACACTGATTAGATTTACAGTGGTGTAAATACATACATAATAGGATTCCACACATCACATTCTGTGTACATTTTTAAAACTATGAACCAAATCACAAAATTCTCAAAAGTGTAGATTTTGCCAGAGAAGTGCATGGTTCACTTGCAAGATACTTTCACTTTTAACTTTGCGCAGTTCATACAAAAACACAGACCCTGAATTGATATGATTTCCCCTATATCTCTACTTGTAAATCTCTCAAAGAAAAAGAGAAGACCAAACAGGGTGGATTGACTCCATACAGGAACCAAAGGCCTTGAATTTGCAAAAATGGAGCGGAGCTCTTGATGATTTTGGAAGTCACTCATTTATCCAGTCACCATGGATTGAAGACAACTTGGTGATACATAACAATAGCAAATCTTCCAAAACAGCTTAATGAGGTTAATGAGCAATTTTTTTTCTGTTACCTTTCATTTATATCATGTGTTACGTTGTGGCTTCAGGCATGACAATGGCTTCCACATACGGTCCTTTATTCCAAAGACAACATGAGATAGACAAGACACACATTCAATCAATATCCATAACTCCACCCTCCAATCAATCCCTCTAGGCATCACCTCATAACAAGGTCCACCTGTCTCCTACAGCTGTCAGAACCCTCCTTTAAAGTGCCCGATACACCACACCATGAGTTGTGAAGGGCATGAAGTACAGCCAAGGCCTCTCTCACTTAACAGCTGTGTATGTTCCAAGATGTTCTATACCTTGCATTGGCAAAATCCTTACTTTTCTTATTTCTTATTCTTGTTGCTTAAGAACAAGAAACCATGAAATGTTTCTTCTCGGCCACAAGAGAGTGATATATTTTTCTGTTTATCTAGGTGAGAGCTTCCATACTTGCAAGAACAATGGCTAAAGCTATTAACACCGATTGGACATAGCCAAAGATCAATAGCGCCTTCACAAGAGCAGCAGACTGAACTTTGAGTCACCCCCTCATGGAATCAAATGTTTCATGAAAATACAGGCTTCCACCTCTGGTGGAAAGTGCAGGAGATAGAGATGAGGAAGCTACTGTATATGCCTCCATCTGAATCTGTTTGTAAGTCAATCATGCCCTTAAAGCAGTGGTATATCAGTTTCCATCTCCTTCTTGCCAACTACATTTCTTTATTCTTGGCTGAGATTATGGTCTCAAGCCAACCATAACACCTACTAGAGTAGACTCACTTAATCATTGGTACTTACATTAAACTCATGCTGCTTATAAACCACTCCATAGCACTTAAAGCACTCCCTAGGCAGTTGATACATTTAATTATGCAGACTAGATACTGCCCTCTCCCAGCAAGCTTGATACTCAATTTACCAACCATGGAAGGATGGAAGGTTGAGTGAAACTCTAGTGGCTGCCTAGGATTGAAAGAACTACTGGATAGCTCAGTGGTTCAGGTATCTGGCTGCAGAACCTGATGTTGGAAGTTGAATTCTCGTATCTCCTTGACAGGGGCTGGACTTGATGATCCATAGGGTCTTTTCCAGCTCTGCAGTTCTAAATTGATGATGTTGGTGATGATGATCAATCCAGGTCGTGAGCAGAGTTTTGACTGCAGTAGTGCAAAGTTTAACCATTGCACTACAAGGCTTTCCCTGCACATTAGAGTTGATTTAACAAGTTCCACTCATTCAGTGGACCTATTTACCTTTCCCCTTGAGAAGGGCCCAAGGAAGATGCGAGTATTCTTTAGAATTCTCCTTCGTAAATGGGGTTCTTAAATGGATGTTTGTACTTTACTGCTTTGAATGGGCTTTTGGTGTTGCCTTTATTTACTGTCTTTTAGTATGGTAATCGTTTGATCCTTTTTAGTATTTGCACACTTACTGCTTTAGCTTTAAATACTGTCTTATAATGATTTAAACAAGTAGCATACTAACAGACAGTAAATAAAAGCAACACCAAAAATGCATTCAAAACAGTAAAGTACAACCATCCATTTAGGAACCCAATTCAGGTAGCCAGTCGTTAAGGGAAAGCTTGCCTGAAGCAAAAGGTCTTTCTGTGTTTACTGTAAAAGATAGAAGATCCCTGTCCTTTTGAAGCTCCTATTCAAAATTCTGTCAATTAATAAGATCCATTGTTTTCAAGGAGTTTACTCTTGTTGGTACTGAAGTTGGCATTAGCCTCACATCCTCAACCTCATTTAAATGTTTATCAGCAGCCCCATGAACTGTGATTTGGCTGCCTTGTTGCTTCTTCAACCCAGAGACAGCATCGCCCTGAAGTGACAGTACATTTTGGGAAAACATCAGTCTCAGTTGGTTCAATTAAAAATAAATAAATAAGCTTGAATACCTATCTAGCCGCCTAGAGTGGTCCTGACCCGACCAGATAGGCAGGATGTAAATAAAATAAAATAAATAATTAATTAAATAAATATCTACCTTGCAGTTCTAAAATGATGATGATGATGATGATGATGATGATGATGATGATGATGATGATGATGATGATGATGGACATGTTTAGCTTTGAGAAAAGAAGACTGAGGGTTGATATTATAGCTCTTTTCAAATACTTGAAAAGGATCTGTTCTTGATCATTCTAAAGTGCAAAGACATGCAATAATGGGCTCAAGTTACAGGAAGCCAGATTTTGACTGAATATCAGGAAAAACGTCCTAGCTGTTAGAGCAGTATGAAAATGGAACCAATTATCTTGGGAGGTGTAGAGTGCTCCAGTGCTGGAGGCATTGAAGAGAAATTTAGACAATCAACTGGCAGATGCCCTTTGATCTGTATTCCTGCATTAAGCAGGGGGTTGGACCTGATGGTCTTACAAGCACCTTACAACTCAGTCATTCTGTGATTCTGTGCTGATGATTATCTTCCCTTTCAGCTACCAATTTTGGACATTTTGCTGTTGTTATTGTTAACTATGTAGAGATACATTGAAAGTAACAAGGGGTGGATATGCCTATATATTTAGCTGCACTTATTTACAACAAATTTAATTGTACTGTATCTGGGTATGAAAAGCGGCATACAAAGGGTCATCCTTGGTATAGCCATAATAGCTCACTCTTCAAAGTCCTTCTGCAAAACTGGCTTTCAAGTCCTTGTCCTAATTTCAGGGACTGAGAAGGAGCTTGTACGGAATCAGGAAGAAAGTTCTTCACTTTTTGTGAAACAACCACTAAGGGATACGTCTTAAAAGAGATGATGGCACCCCGCTATCGCAAGGCTGAGGATTCCCTCCCACTCCACTTCGCTCTTTCAAATCTCAAATGTTAGCTCTGCAGGCCACATCTAGAAGAAATCACGTGGATCCAGTTGTTTTCTCTCTGTAGATAAAGACTAAGAGCCAAGAGAAAGGCGCTGGTGTCGAGTAGGAGAACAAGACTGACAGGATAGACGGGTAAGGAATAGCACCTGTGAGAAAATATTCTGCAGCTGCCATTTACTCTGCTGAACACTCTTTTACATGAAGCAGTAGGATATATACCTAGGTAAGGCTGTTCCTTACTTAGAAGTACTATACCATTCCTAAAATAGTATGAATAAACTGCAAAATGGGTGAAATCCAAATGACAGATGGAAAAATCTTTCATTTCTACTCCACCCTCTCCTCACATTCAATATGTGCATTTTGGTAAACTTTGATGACCATGTACTGAAGCCAAAATTCTCACACACCCTTAGGCATCAATAAATCAGCCAGTTGGTTGCTTCCTCCCAGTTTGGTAATTCTGATCAAAATGAACAGAAACAAAATTCTGATCCTCTGAGATGATGACAGTATAACTGTGCAAGGTGTGGCCCATTTAAATGAGCAGAGCCCACTGGAGCCTCGTGGTGCAGTGGCTATACTGTAGTACTGCAGTCAAGACTCAGCTTATAACCTGAGTTTGATCCTGACGGAGGTAGCTGACTCAGGGTTGACTCAGCTTTCTTTTCTTCTAAGGTTGGCAAATTGAGTGCCCAGCTTGTTGGGGGATGGGGCAATGTGCAGCTTGCAGGATTAGTAAACTGTAAATCACTCAGATAGTGCTTTAAGCACTATGGGGTGGTATATAAGCAGCAGCACATTTTGCTTTAATATGACCACTAACACATCACCAACAGACATGCTTCATAGAAAAGGGAACAAAACATTGTGTTTGACCGAGTGATCTGTGTATCTGCTGCCCAGCTGCTCCTGGTGGATGGGCAATCATCAGGTCCCATATCTCTCAATTCTACATTATTTATATCAGACTAGCCCTTCAAATGCAGGGTTACGGGGGGGGGGAGGCAGCCTTTCAAAGGGAAAGCTGTCCTTCCTAAAGAGTGCATATGGCCATTCTACCTCTAGACCAATAGAGCCTGCCAAGTATTTGTCATCACTCCTGTTTTATCTGAGCTCCCAGACAGGCTGTAAAACCAGGAAAGTTATTAAGCTTTTTGGCTACTAGCCTGTACTCTGCTTGGTGTGTGACAAATAGTTCAACCCCACCCTGGGCTGTTGTTCAATCTAATATACGTGGTATCCACTCCTAATTTTCCAATAGGCTGAACCAATACTCTAGATCAACAGTCAAATCATGTAATTGCAATAAGATAGATGCCACTGCTGCAGTGCTTCCTATGTGGCAAGGCACATTCCTCAGAGCTCAGAAGCCATAAAGTCTCTTTGAATATTGTTTGCCAAAGGCATGCAGGCAGCAAAAGTGGAGTGATTTACGGGTTTGCTCTCTTAGGAGATGGTGGCAGGTAGCACGCCCGCTTCCTCCAATCAAATCTGCATTGTAATTTCTAGAAATCAATTATATGCAAGAAGCAATTACCTGTTTTTAAGCACAGTGTAATTTGTTTCCCCCTGCAACAGGAGAATGCAAGGATAAGCTTGCTGGCCTGGTTGCTGAGAACAGCAGGAGCCAATTCACTGAAAGGAAATGGCATATTTATCATGTTACATGCCCACAAACAAAGGGTGTGTTTAGGCTTTTGAGGTGTAGCACCTTCATGCTCAAGGGCATCTCTCTTTCTGGCGCAGCTAACATACATAGTGGCCTTGTTTACATGAGTCCAGGCCGGACTACTTGTCTTTTGAGCTCAGTGTCATCCACTCCTTGGGTCATCCTCCAAATGTTGTTGGACTGAAGCTTCCATGAGCCTCAGACACCAAAGCCAATGGTACAATGGAAGCCATTGGCTGGTCCAAAAGCCTAGCAAAGGGCCACCTGCTCCCATCTATGATCTACGCATGCAGGCTTTCCCCACTGCCTGCTGCCTGTTTGAAATGCCAGAGTCTAATCCTAGACTTTTGACAGCCAAAGAATGGCACTCTCAAAGAATGGTACCAATGATGTGCAGAAGGTATATCAGAATCTGTTAGAAGATCTCAAGGCATCCTGCACATGATCACTGAGATTTGGACTCCCAATTTTTACACAGCAGCAATAATAACCGAGTTGTTATTAGATCACGGGACAGAAGAAAGTTTGGGGTGAAAACAGGAAGTGTGTGTGTGTGTCTTTGTGTGTGTGTGTGTGTGTGTGTGTTGTTATAACAGAACTAAGTGTTCTGTTTAATTTATATTCCTGCCTCAAGCAGAGGGTTGAACTCAATGGCCTTATAGGTCCCTTCCAACTTAATGATTCTAAACTAAATTCTTGTAGAAGAACAAATTCTTGATCTTACTGTAAAATCTGCAGTTGGACAATACCTTTATTAGGACCAGCCAACATGCCAAGCCTGACAGTTCTTCTAAACACTTCATGAGACTAGGCAACATAAGAGAGAGAGAGAGAGAGAGAGAGAGAGAGAGAGACAGAGACAGAGAGAGAGAGGGAGGGAGGGAGGGAGGGAGCAGTCTCCTAGCTAATTCACCTAGCCCTGTGCAGAATCCCGGAGAGCTCAAAAGATGGCGTATTTTCATGTCTATCTGCCTGGTTTTGTTTGTTGGCCTTTTTTCAGGTTCTAGTTTAAAAAAACAAAGTAGACCTGCAACTCTAAAAAAGCCTGGCTGACCCTTTATTTCCAATGCTATGATCTTTCTCCCAAATAAACTGTGCAATGTGCCTACCACATAGATGCCCGTTCATTCTGTCTACATTCATTCCATTTGGCCTCTCCACATTCAGGATTCTCACGCACTACTTGAAATGTATTTGGAGCCGTTTACGTTAACCAGTGATGTCAGTGAAATTAGTAATTTACTAGAGTCAGAAAATGAATTTGCTTAACTTGTAATACTAATTCCTCATCTCCAGTAACCGTGGGATGGCTCAGCAGGAAATTGGAAGTCCCTCAAGATCCCTTCTCTTTAGCCAAGAGTGAAGTGAGGAGTTTTCTCTTCCTTAAATATCCCCAGATTTTGTGCCTAACTTATCTGAACAAGGCTTGTCTCATTTCCCCCTGAGAAGCAAATCACACTCACTAACAGAGTAAGCACGAATGGACTGATTCATTAGCAGGAAAGATGGGAATAACACATCCAGTCCTTGAAAATTTTTAATTTCTCTGCAGCAAAGCAACATACCAACACAATTTATGCATTTTGTATGGTTTATACACATTGTGCCTTATATGTATATATAAGGCACAATGTGTATAATATACACAAAAAGATATCCTGTGCAGCATGGGTTCCTAATGTCTAAGCTGTAGGATAACATCCATAGGAAATGTTAATTTAATAAGGCATGCCAAACCCTGCAAGTGAGAGTGACAACTTTATATATATATAATATTCTACTTAGGAGCCCATGCTGCATAGAATATCTTTTTGTTTACCTCCAACTTCGTTTAGTGGATTTATTTATGTAGGGGATTCAATCAAAGTTCTCCACACACTTTGCAATATTAATTATTGCTTTAACATATGACTATTACTATCATATTTTATTAACATTATTCTTAGTTTCTTCTGAGGCAGACTTTTTCTCAGTGACTGGCTGCGTAAGGATGAAAGGCTTTTCCCTACTTCCAGTTTTTATATTGTTTGTTTTACTATTGTAAGCTGTTTTGGATCCTCTTGAAGAGATAGGTGGGGTATAAATATTTTGAAATTTTAAATAATATTTAAATAAATAATATGATTTTTCTTTTAAAAAAAACACTAAAATCAAAATAAACACTAGCTTTAGCTCTAGTAGCGACTTAGAATTTTCCTTTTCATGAAACATGTCCCAATACTAGGACAAGTTAACACGTAGTAAAATGTGTTTCCAGATCCCTAGCATCTCCATACTTTTCCATAGTCATTTGGAAATTTTAAAACACTCACTTGGTGGCAGGAGAAGTTTGTGCAACTCGCTATGACTTACAATCACTGTATAGAATCAAAATTTGGATAAAAATAATAGCTCACTGGTTTAGGTATTTGGCTTGAAGCACCAGAGGTTGGGACTTTAATTCCCCACCTGTGCCTCATGTGAGCAGAGCCAGCCTGTGTGGCCTTGGGCAAGCTGCACAGTCGCAGGATGCAGAAGAAGACAATGGTAAAGTGCTTCTGAGAATTCTCTACCTAGAAAACCATGAAAAAGGTCGCCATAAGTCAGAATTGACTTGACAGCGCATGGTGATGATAGGAGTATGGACGTTTGAAACTGACATGTTCATATATCAGTGATCTATGAAACAACTCTAAGAGAAGAGGGAAAGTCCCATTGCTCCCTTTTGGAGACCTTGTATATGGCCAGGCAAGTCTGAATTGCTTGGAGGAGGAGAAATGCCATTCTCCCTACTGTTTACCACTAGAGGTAACCATTTCCACACACTTGAAAGGTCAAACTAGATAATGTGCTTAGGACTTATCTAGAAGAGATGTTCCTTGAAGTGGTGAAAGGTGTATGTCATAGCACATTATTTTCATTAATGCTGCACCTTAAATTTATTTATTTATGTTTGTTTTCTGGCTGGTCACAGGAAGGTAAATGTGGATTTATTTTGCAAGTCTGATTGCTCACAGAAATATTTCTGAGGAACTCTCATTGTACGTATATATATGTGGCAGGGATGATGTAATTAGAGGAAAGGCATGTTCCTCTCAGCATATTGTTTGACCCTCAGATATGCAGTTTAATCCAGGATTAGTTTTTAATTCATTAATGAGTAAGGATAGCTAAAAATAATAATGGAGAGCTGCAATCCTATTTACATGGGGAAAGCCTCTCTCTATATCATGACGAAACTGAAACTGTCATATCTGGGGCACAATTTGCTGGGGAAAAAGAAGACAATAATGCTGGGAAAATTTGAAGACAAAAGAAAAAGAAATTTGAAGACAAAATAAAGTCGAATATGAGATGGGTTGACTCCCCTAAAGGAAGCCACAGATCTGAGTTTTCAAGAGCTGAGCAGGGCTGTTGAGAACAGAACACTTTTTCATAGGATTACAATTAGAAACGGGCATGAACCAAACAATGAATCCGGGGTGGGGGTGGGTGGGAACTGGGTTGGTTTGTGGTTCAGTCGAACAGGGTTCAGATCCCCGCTTCATCATGAAAGCTCACTGGGAGGATGAAACCGGTAAAAAACTACTCCTTTAATATCTCACTTACTTTGAAAGACCCATTAGGGTCACTGTAAGTTGGTTCCAGTTTGACCGCACAGAACACACACACAAGATGGTTCATGGAGTCTAGGGGATTTTCCGGCTACAGTCCCCTATACTCCAGGGAGATAAACAAATCATCTCTGTGTGAATAGAATGATCTACTGTTATGTGCTCTCAAGTCCTTTCCACTTATGGCAAATCTATACATTAGGAGCTCCAAAAGCTCATGTCATTAATAGCCTTCCTTAGGTTTCATGAAGTCAAGTATATGGTTTCCCATACTGTGTCAATCTATCTCATATTAGATTATAACAATAAAGCATACTGCTTATATACTGCCCCCTAGAGATTAAAGCACTCCCTGGGCTGTTTACAATTTAATTACGCAGGCTACATACTACTCAGTTTGCTGACCTTGGAAATATGAAAGTCTGAGTTAACCTTGAGTCGGCTACTTGGGATTGAACATAGGTTGTGAGCAGAGTTTGGGCTGCAGTACTGCGGTTTAACCACTGTGCCACGAGGCTCCTACAACATAGTCCAGAAAGAGAGGCACAGAAATAAAGAACTGAGGTTTTTGATGACTGTGCTTAAGGGTGCTCTCTATTTCCCCTACAGATCTGATCTGGGATTAGTGAACTTTGATTGTCTCATCAAAATGTTTTAAGTTTTGCCTGTATGTATGCTCCAAATATTTCTTTGTAAATAAACTCAGATATTACCAAATCTCACTAAACATCTGGCTATTACCTTCTAAAGAAAACTACACCTAGAGAAAGCCTGCTTTTCTCTTCTAGAGAATCTCACTGTTCGAAGAAATGAACTGAGCATAACCATGTGTGTTCAGTCGTTTAGTCGTGTCCGACTCTTCGTGACCCCATGGACCACAGCACGCCAGGACCTCCTATCTTCCATCGCCTCCCGGAGTAGTGTCAAATTCATGTTGGTTGCTTCGATGACACTGTCCAACCATCTCATCCTCGGTCATCCCCTTCTCCTCTTGCCTTCACACTTTCCCAACATCAAAGTCTTTTCCAAGGAGTCTTCTCTTCTCATGAGATGGCCAAAGTACTGGAGCCTCAGCTTCAGGATCTATCCTTCCAGTGAGCACTCGGGGTTGATTTCCTTTAGAATTGATAGGTTTGTTCTCTTTGCAGTCCAGGGAACTCTCAAGAGTCTCCTCCAGCACCACAATTCAAAGGCATCAATTCTTCGGCGGTCAGCTTTCTTTATGGTCCAGCTCTCACTTCCATACAACACTACAGGAAAAACCATAGCTTTGACTATTCGGACTTTTGTTGGCAAGGTGATGTCTCTGCTTTTTAAGATGCTGACAAGGTTTGTCATTGCTTTCCTCCCAAGAAGCAGGCGTCTTTTAATTTCAGGGCTGCTGTCTCCATCTGCAGTGATCATGGAGCCCAAGAAAGTAAAATCTGTCACTGCCTCCATATATTCCCCTTCTATTTCCCAGGAGGTGATGGGACCAGTGGCCATGATCTTAGTTTTTTTGATGTTGTGTTTCAGACCGTTTTTTGCACTCTCCTCTTTCACCCTCATTACAAGGTTCTTTAGTTCCTCCTCACTTTCCGCCATCAGAGTGGTATCATCTGCATATCGGAGGTTGTTGATATTTCTTCCGGCAATCTTAATTCCAGCTTGGGATTCCTCCAGTCCGGCCTTTCACATGATGTATTCTGCATATAAGTTAAATAAGCAGGGTGACAATATACAGCCTTGTCGTACTCCTTTCCCAATTTTGAACCAATCCATTGTTCCATATCCAGTTCTAACTGTTGCTTCCTGTCCCACATATAGGTTTCTCAGGAGATGGATAAGGTGGTCAGGCATGCCCATTTCTTTTAGGACTTGCCATAGTTTGCTGTGGTCCACACAGTCAAAGGCTTTTGCATAGTCAATGAAGCAGAAGTAGATGTTTTTCTGGAACTCTCTGGCTTTCTCCATAATCCAGCGCATGTTGGCAATTTGGTCTCGAGTTCCTCTGCCCCTTCGGAATCCCGCTTGTACTTCTGGGAGTTCTCGGTCCACATACTGCTGAAGCCTACCTTGTAGGATTTTGAGCATAACCTTGCTGGCGTGTGAGATGAGTGCAATTGTCCGGTAGCTGGAGCATTCTTTGGCACTTCCCTTCTTTGGGATTGGGATGTAGACTGATCTTTTCCAGTCCTCTGGCCACTGTTGAGTTTTCCAAACTTGTTGGCATATTGAATGTAGCACCTTAACAGCATCATCCTTTAGGATTTTAAATAGTTCAACTGGAATGCCATCACCTCCACTGGCCTTGTTGTTAGCCAGGCTTTCTAAGGCCCACTTGACCTCACTCTCCAGGATGTCTGGCTCTAGGTCAGCAACTATATTGTCTGGGTTGTCCGGGATATCCAAAACTTTCTGATATAATTCCTCTGTGTATTCTTGCCACCTCTTCTTGATGTCTTCTGCTTCTGTGAGGTCCCTTCCATTTTTGTCTTTTATCATGTCCAACTTTGCACAAAATCTTCCTCTAATATCTCCAATTTTCCTGAACAGATCTCTGGTTTTTCCTTTTCTGTTATTTTCCTCTATTTCTTTGCATTGTTCATTTAAGAAGGCCCTCTTGTCTCTCCTTGCTGTTCTTTGGAAGTCTGCATTCAATTTTCTGTAACTTTCCCTATCTCCCCTGCATTTTGTTTCCCTTCTCTTTTCTGCTATTTGTAAGGCCTCGTTGGACAGCCACTTTGCTTTCTTGCATTTCCTTTTCTTTGGGATGGTTTTTGTTGCTGCCTCCTGGACAATGTTACGAGCCTCTATCCAAAGTTCTTCAGGCACTCTGTCCACCAAATCTAGTTCCTTAAATCTGTTCTTCACTTCTACTGTGTATTCGTAAGGGATTTGGTTTAGATTATACCTGAGTGGCCCAGTGGTTTTTCCTACTCTCTTCAGTTTAAGCTTGAATTTTGCTATGAGAAGCTGATGATCAGAGCCACAATCAACTCCAGGTCTTGTTTTTGCTGACTGTATAGAGCTTCTCCATCTTTGGCTGCAGAGAATATAGTCAATCTGATTTCGATGTTGCCCATCTGGTGATTTCCATGTGTAGAGTCGCCTCTTGTGTTGTTGGAAAAGGGTGTTTGTGATGGCCAGCTTGTTCTCTTGACAAAACTCTATTAGCCTTTGCCCTGCTTCGTTTTGAACTCCAAGGCCAAACTTCCCTGTTGTTCCTTTTATCTCTTGACTCCCTACCTTAGCATTCCAATCCCCCAGAATGAGAAGAACATCCTTCTTCGGTGTCAGTTCTAGAAGGTGTTGTAAATCTTCATAAAATTGTTCAATTTCAGTCTCCTCAGCAATGGAGGGAGCATAACCATATGAGTGAGAAATTCCTTCCTTGTTTTATTCTTGTGCATGTGGATAAGAAACTGCCCATTTTTCCTCCTGGCTGTGAGATTTTTCTCATGCTGTGGATGAGGGTTCTGCATTTCTGGCAATGTCTTCCCCCCACCCCCCACAAATTCAATAGATTGTGCAAATTGTATAAAGCACATACATTTAGTAAAGTGTGAAGTACTATGGTAGCTGCTAAGTTTTGTGTAGAATTTTTAAAATGAGAAAAACCCGATAAGTTTCTTTGCATATTTCTGATCAATCAGCCTGTTCCTTTGTGTTGTCTCTCTGTTTGTGTGTGCTTTGCTTCACTGAGAGAAAAGACCAAAAAAAAATTATGCAGCAATATTTTGTACAAAGTATTAATGTGGATTGGAAGCAAGAATTCTTGTAGAGGCTAACAATTTCCTGTGACTAAACGGACTAATATTGAAGCTGTACTATCTGCATTTGTTGAGAAATAGGTTACCATCTCAGTACATCAGGCATTATGCATAAAAACGCTTAGGATTGGTCTAGAGCTATTTAGCACCGTTCAGCTTCCCAGGTAGACATGGCAAGAGATGTTCGTTTTTCTCTTGAAAAACCAGTGCTGAATTATCAAACTGGTGTGAACTGCAGTCAAAGGTAGCTGGCAACATCGGCCCTGGAACAGAAAGGCTCTTTTAGCACCTCTTTAGTAACAAGAGGTGCTCCTTGAGTGAGCAATTAAAGAAGAGTGCTTTTAGCACTCCATTCACACATTGTAATAACAGTCTTTCCAATGAGTAACTCGTTTGCCTTGGAATCTGTTCTGACAACATGTGAGGGGAGTGCTAGAAAGACGAAGGCCCAGCCCTATCCCACTTCAAGCTGCAAAACAATGGGGAGGACAACACGTCGCAAGGATGATCACAGAAGAACAGAAACAATCCAGTCATTAGAGATTAATGGGAGACTAATCCTCAGAAATCCACAGCAAACACACACGCACACAAACACACACACACCTTTTTAGTATAATAAATAACTCTCAATAAATAACACTGCCACCAAGACTAATTTGTAACAGTTTCTGCACATCAGCTATAAGGTGACAATCACCCTTTAAGTTCAGCATGGCAGTACATAATGGGTTTAAATCCAATTGCTACTTTCAGCTACAGTAACTCCATTGAGTCACTGGGATTTATGTGAATGTTATCTTTCCATTCAGAAGTTGATCCAACAATCCACACCAGTTGGGGCTAGCAATTAGATTTTCTGATCCATATGAACATAAGTTATATGTGAGATCAGGACTAGAAGCAAGGGAGGAAGTCACAAGGGTATCGTTTATATAGGGGATTTGTGTCAAAACCTTATTCAAGCCTTTGTATTAGAGCAGTGGTTCCCAACCTTACTTCCCCAGGCATTCTTGGACTAACGGTGTCTTCACCGTTAGCTGTGTTGGCAAGGATTTCTGGGGGTTTCTGTAAATTGGTTCCAGTTTGACTGCACAGAAGTTGGTTCCAATTTGACGCCTTCACCGTTAGCTGTGTTGGCAATTTGACTGCACAGAACAATCTGGGGACTCAACATTAGGTACCACTGCATGTGAGAATACTCACCACAAATTCAAGGAATGTGCTAGCCCCACTTTCCTCTGTCTCTGGTTTCTTCCCCTAAAATGTGAAAGGAGTGATAGGTCTGGAGGAAAGATACTCTCTTATTCATAGTTGCTTTCCACATGATCTGGAACCCTGATTTTTCCAAGGTTCTACTTGATATGAAAAGCCCCAAAGAGAATAGGACATCTCTTGTTCATACATTCAATACGTTCAGGTTGATAGAAAAGATGGTAGAAGGGACAATGAGACTAAACTGCTCTTCTTAAATGTTTGGTGAGTATTTTCTACTATGGATGTCTGAGTAGGTCTTAAATAATTAATTCTAACTCTTGGTTTCACTGCATTCCAAACCTGCATTGAATATTTGCCACATTTTGCAAAATTATCATTCATTTAATGTACAGTAGAAGAGGCCCTGAGTGCTGTTCCCCCCCCCACACACACACAACTCCGTAGACAATGCTACAGCTTACTCATTTGCATCTTCTCATGCTTAATAGTCCTTAATTTAGACTATTATACACTGTGGCATTGTCTAATTCAACCCTCTCCCCCTCCGCTATGTGCCTTCCTGAAAAAAAGAAAATCCATACTTTGAATTCTGCTGTGTTCTACTTCTTGGCAAGTGTGCTAGGAAAGCAGATTTTTGGAAAACATTCAAAAAGTATCTTCTTTGCAAATGGCCTCAGTGTGGTTAATGGAGCACGGAGAGGTTCTGTAGAGGTCAGCTGCGCTCAGCGTTTGCACCTGCAGATCCCCTGAGGTCTTGGGCAAACTGTTTTAGAAGATGCAAGCGTCAATAGGAACTTATCTGAGGGGGGTGACAAGTGCCACATTTGCTGTTTTCCAGATCCTTGGGTGCTAACATACACGGGTCACCCAATGAAAGGACACAAACTTTCTAGAGTTGATTATCTTTACTGTAGCACTCAGCTCGCAAAACGCGCTTTAGTTTTTAATTTTACCATCTTCTGCCACATTTGGTGCTGGCTCTGAGCCTACTGCTCATGAATCAAAAGCTTGGATTCCACTGCCCTCACATCACTATCTCGGTCAAGCTGCATTACAATCTTCTGGTCCTGCCTTTCATTTACAGCTTGAGAAAATTCATTCTGGTAATTACATTTTGCAGAATCTCACAGCCAGTGTAAGCATGATCACTGTGTGTGTGTTTTAAAGCAGTGGTCCCCAACCTTGGGCCTCCAGATGTTCTTGGACTACAACTCCCAGAAGCCTTCACCACCACTTCTGCTGGCCTGGATTTCTGGGAGTTAGAAGTCCAAGAACATCTGGAGACCCAAGGTTGGGGACCATGGTTTTAAAGGGTCCTTTTCAAATCTCTGCTCTAATACTTTCCCTGTTGCTCTTAATTAATAAAATCAAAGAACTAAACCTCTATGGTTGACCTCATAACAGATGTGTTGTTAGTTCTCTTTATTATTTCTTTGCCCTGACATGTGATGTATTTGTGCCATGAGTGATTTGGGAATCCAATGCTATTGAATCTCTGCAATCTTAAATTTCACAGCAGTTATATTCCTGTTGTTGATGATATTTTTTGAAAAGTATATGCACAGATGTGACTGCATAGATGCTTTTTCAAAAGTACATCTGCCAACCAGAGTACACCTTTGATCTAGATGGGCGGGGCAGAAATCTAATAAATAAATAAATAAATAAATAAATAAATAAATAAATAAATAAATAAATAAATAAATAAATAAATAAATAAATTCTTGATTATATGTATTTTGCTCTAATAAAATGTGAATATATGCACTGTAGGTTCAGCCTGTTTAACATTCAGGATGAATTGAAATTACTTTTGTATTTTTAGAGGAGTTTGTAACTGTTCCATACATAGGTAGAGATGTGTGGCTTTCTTATTTTAAATATTTTCTTTCAATGTATAGATTTAAAAACAGCAACAAGAATGACAGCAAAACCAACAAGCACTGCTGTATAATTGGCCCTGATCCGTAGTCTAGCTTTTATATTCCGAAGTAGCCTGAAGTTTCCAAATAGACTTCCAACTGAGACTTACATTGAGGTCATGTGCATAATGCAAATGAGCACATTCAAATATGCCTTTGATGGAGAAGGAGGAGAGGGTCTTCTCTGTTGCTGCTCCCAGATTCTGGAAGTCTCTTACTGCTTTGGATGTATTTTACGTTGGTTTTGTTTACTGTCTTTTAGTGTAGTGTTTGATGTAGTTCAACAGGAGTGGCAACATGCATTCAATTCCCTAACTCAATTTCTTTTCCAATTATTAGCAATGAGAATCTCACAGCCTCCAAATCTAGAGGGAACTTTGTACTCCACTGTGAATGGGTGAGCCTGCCAGATAGCTGGCACACTCACAACGGGATGCCTGGCCCCTTTTAAGCAGCCTAGGAGAGATAAGGCCAAGAAGAATGCTAAAGCGAATGAGAGAAAGGGAGGACAAGTGATGGAAAAGAATCAGCCTGATGATGAGCATCTGGCCAAGGCAGGCTGGAAGCAGATAAAAGAGGGAAAGCAGGGTTTTGGCTGAAGAATAAGAAGAATCTTGGCTAGATGCAGGGGAGGAATTGCTGATGGCCTGATGAGGAGGAAGAGGTAGTGTGTTTCTCCCAAGTCAGAGAGGCAGCTGCTAACTGACAGAGGACCTTCTACCCATGTGTCCTCCTAGACAAGAAGGAGGAGAGGGAAGGGCCGGACTGGGCTGTTTAGCCAGAACTCTTGCCCGTACAAACTTTCCTGGTTATGTGTCAGATCACACCCTGCTGGGCTACTTTGGGGGAACTTAGAGTAACTGAAGACCTTGGGGTGGTCTGCTTCTAAGGTGAAAGGGAACTCTGCCCAAGTGTCTTATAACTTTGAATACAACTCCTCTATGCCTTAAACATGCAACTCTGCCCATAGATTCTTTGCCAGAGGACCCCGGCTGCAGCTGGCTCCTTAGGGCACACACTAGACATGTGCTGGTTTTGTACTCATGGCACCACAGGTGCCACATGTTCCCTTCCCCTGCCTCCTGACCAATGGCTCATTCACCAGTCCAAGTGCACTTTGCTCCTCTTCCTCTTTGGCTGTTCAACCAGTCTCTGGCAGGAGCAGGAGTTTGCCTGTCCTGTCTCCTTGCCTGAGTGGGCGATCAGCCAAGGTGGTAAGGCAAGGAAGCATGTGCTCCTGCTGGAGACTGGTTGAACAGCCAAAGAGGAGGAGGAGGAGAGGAGAAGTGTGCATGGGCTGGGGAGCGGGACAGCCAGGAGAAGGGAACATATAGCACCTGTGGTGCTGTGCATAGGTATCAGCACAAACCTCTGGACCAAGGTGTGTGTGCCTATCTCTAGTGCACGTCCACCTTGACACTTTTTCTGCAAAAAGTTAAGAGGTTACAAACGAATTAATAATGCATGCACTGTATTAGTGTATCTGCAAACAAGCAGGAACCAGGCTCGCCTAATTCATCTCCAGACATTTTTTTTATATTCCAGGCTTCGCAATGCTCACTGCAAAACTAAAGTGTGAATATGGTCAAACTCACTGCTTATTATTATCAGCAGTTCATATTTATCAGCAGTTCATATTCTATGTGAGTAGGAACAAGTTGAAAAATTATAGCAAACAGAGCTCTTTTATCGGCTAATGATGGCTTTCATCAGCTGGAGTAAGTGTACTTCTTCATATCTTTTGACAGTAAACCTCCATTTCCCAATTGGAGAGAACATCACTCAAAAGTGCCATCAAGGAGGACAATTATTTCCCTATCAGATGATACAGGGATGAGGGATGGGAAGAGACAGAGCTGGATTCAGTTGTATATATTCAGATCTTTTTTCCCCTACATTCCTTATTTCAAAAGCAATACTGCCACCAGAGGCATTAAAATAGCTCTGGAAGCACTTTCATTGAGATAATCAGGGGATGGACTGACTATGAGTCAACAGATGGACTCTACCATTATACTACAGATGGAATAATTGTTGTTCTTTTTATGGTGCCATCAAGTTGCTTCAAACTCATGGCGACATTAAGTGATGGCCAGAATGTCCTGTTGTCAACAGCCCGACTCAGCTCTTGTAAACTCAAGCCTCTGGTTCCTTTAGGGAATCAATCCATCACATATTTGGTCTTCCTCTTTTCCTGCTGCTTTCAACCTTTCCCACCATTCTTGGCTTTTCCAGAGAATCCTGTCTTCTCAAGATGTGCCCAAAGTAGGACGGCTGCAGTTTCAACATTTTTTTCAGACTTGATTTGATCTAGGACTCACTTGTTTATCTTTCTGGCAGTCCGTGTATCGACAAAGCTTTCCTCCAGCACCACATTTTAAATCTTTTTTCCCCTCTCAGCTTTTTTTACTGCCCAGCTTTCACACCCATACATAGATGGTGATTGGAAATGTAGATGATCGTGGTCTCGGTCTCTAATTACACATTATTCATTTGTTCGTAATATTTCAATATGGACTTTCTGCAAAAAGCATCAATGTATTGTTCAGGGTATTAAAAAAAGCAACAAACAAAAAGTAGTGAGAAGATGCTTGTTCTGAAAGATACATTATGTAAAGAAATAAGCTCATCTTTAAAATGAGAATGACAAACCAAAAAACATTACTTTTCTTCAGTATCCCCATGCAAGCATCTTTTCCATTGGCACAGCTAAGCATACATGCATGGCAAACAGAAAAGGACAGGTTTCATAGGCAGGAAAAGAAGGTCTCCCATTATCTCATTGGAAGACAAATCAAAACAAAAGAATATCTACACCCTAAAAATAGCAGAATCAAACGCCCATTTTTAAATCTCTGAATCATCATCATCATCATCATCATCATCATCATCATCATCATCATCATCATCATCATCATCATCATCATCATCATCATCATCATGTGCTGTCAAGTCAATTGTGACGTAGGGTGACCCTTTTCAGAGATCTCCAGGTAGAGAAAACTCATAAAAGGTTTACTAGTCTATTCTTCTGGGACGGCACAGCTTGCTCGAAGCCAACTGTTCTCCCATGAAGCAAACTGAGGAACTGAACACCCAGCCTAACTTACAGATGCATCCGGATGGTGAAATGCTAAGGTGAATGACGATGGCCCAAACTGCACCTTTTGAAAACAATATTCTGACGATCCTTTAAATTCTGAAGTATTTATAATGGATTTCACACTTATGTACCATAGGAATGTATTATGTTTGTATTTATAATCATATATTTTAGGAATATACATAACGCTATGTGTACTTTGTACTATTTCTTCTACTTGCAGTTGTCTATTTCATATGTGCTTTATGAATAGGTTTTCCCCAACAGCAGAGTCGCTGTATTGTCCAAAACATTTTGTACATGTTTTAATGGCAAACACAGGAGTTTTGAGAAATATGCTCCCCTCCTTGTTTATGTTTGTTTTCATTGCTTTCCACCTTTTCTCCTCTCTTGCTTGTTAATTAGTTTGAAATCATCTGGCTGGTAAGTGCTGGAAGCATGATCCTGGATTAAGTGCACTAGTTCAGTGGTCTTCAACCTTGGACCTCCAGATATTCTTGGACTTCAACTCCCAGAAATCCTGGCCAGCAGAGGTGGTGGTGAAGGCTTCTGGGAGTTGAAGTCCAAGAACATCTGGAGGCCCAAGGTTGGGGACCATTGCACTAGTTCATCTAATCTAGTACAGTTCTGCCTATGTTTTTATGTGAAACCCAATAATGGACCCTAGGAACTGTTATTTTCTCTGTCCTCCTATATGGAGTATAATAATGGCCAATATTATAAAATGTTAAACTGGCTGTCCAGTCTATTTCCGGGAAGCTCATAACCTATGTGTCTTAACTTTCAGTCAAACCAGATTTCCAACAAACAGGGATAGGGGACGACACATGTCCACTTACACTTAAAATAGATGGCACAGTCAGCATGTCGTTAGAAATGGCAACCCCTCAAGAGTTAAAAGACTGCTATTCCAGCATGAACTTGTCTCATTTTACATATTGAAAATTACCTGGGGTTTTTTTCCTGTGTGATGGTCACTAAATGGCAAATATGGACCCTATTAGTAAATCTGACTTCTCAAGCATGGAGCTTGGAATAAATTATGTATCTGGAGGGAATTGTTATAATATCAGGAAATATATATGTCCCTTAATTTGTGATTTGATCCTCAGAGGAAGTAATCTCCTGATCAATTCAATAAGACATATCTCTAGTAAGTGGACAGAAGAACACAGACTTTAAAAAAAGTTCTTGTTTATTGTAGCCTTGGGGAAGAATTGGGAAGGAAGAGGAAGTCATTCTGAATGAGTAGTTTGGGGTCAGCTCTAATGCGAGCTGGCACTGAGCCTCTAACCTCTACCCAATGGAAATTTTTATTGAGGCACAAGTCCATTTCCATCTATCATCCTAACTGCACTTCTGGCAAATTTATTTGCACCTTCCTGAAAACTGGTGAATTATTGCTAGTGAGAAGCAATCAGAAAGCTCATCACACAGACATAGCTTACTATAAGACATTCCTGTTTTCCCTGAAGGGATGTCTTCACCCCAGCTTCTAAGATAATGAGGAGTTCCTCCAAAGATGAAACAGACACATATCCTTCCATGTTGTTCATTACACAGATTGAACAACCTATGTGCTTATTAAAGTGATAGCCATTGGTAGAGGCCTTTACCCAGAATTGGATGGTATGCATATAATAAGCATGACTAGTAGCCTTCACAGTTCAATGAACAATAGTGAACATTACATCTTGTGCAAAGATGTGAGATGTTTCTGTTTTTTTCAGCTAGATCTCTCAGAATCCCATTGCCTGCATGATCAATGGGTAACTGGGAATCTGGGATTACAGTATGAAAAAACCAACAACCCACACCTTTTTCTGGTGCCGTCAACATAATCAGCTCTATATCTTCCAGAAGGGTGTCAAAACTCCGAGAGGTCCCCCCTCTTCTCCCTATTTCACTTGAAAAGTCATTAATTATTCTATTTTCTTGGAAGTTTAGTGTAAAAAGAAAAGAAAAAGACAGAGTTCCTACTCCAGTCCTCTGAAGATTCAGGCCACAGAGACTGGCGAAACATCAGGAAGAACAGCCTTCAGAACATGGCCAAAGAGCCCCAAAAACCCACAACAAACAAAAGAAAAATAAATGATTCCCAGTTCTTAAATAAAGGAAGCTTGACTGTATATTCTTTTTTTAAAAAAAAAATCATAAATCCAGAACAGTTGCCAGAATCTTACTGATGTCCATGTACACCTGTGTAATGTAGCGTAGCCAGTGGGTGTCAGGGCACATCTCAGTTGTATAACTGGACACATGACCAGACATACAATCAAGATGAATCCCAGCACCTTCAGCTCCAGCTATTGGCAATTTACACAAACACATGAACAACACGATTCTAGCCAATAAACTACTTACTGCACAGCTCCAGATTCTTCTAGGTCTTATGGGGTGGCTATTATTATCCTTTAAAAGTTTTACTCTGCATCAGAAGCTGTTTTATGAGATCACAGGAACTGTTATATTTTTTTAATGGGCCAATTGATTACTCTTGAATCTTTTATTGCTCAAACATAGAACATTTCTTTTCCTTTGCACAGCATTTCTGAACAATAAAGTCAATTTGAAGATTTTACTGCATTGGCCCCGAATTAGTAAATACTCAGTACAGAACAAAGTAGGTAAAACAAAATAGGAAAAAAAGAAATAAAACAAAACTGCCCGAAACCTCAGATCATTTCAGTAAATGATATTTGATAGATCTTTGGTATATATTTAGTGCTAGTACAAGAGATTAGATACACCATTCAACATGTTACAACATATATTCCTGTACAGTACTGAGTTTCTTTTAGCTTCACTTAAGTGGTCTGATGTGATTGTTAATTGCAACATATGATCAATAACTTCCTTGACCCATTTCTTTTTGACAACCATTATACAAATCTATGAAAAAGATCCAGTCTCCAGTAGCTGGAAGAATAAATGTTATGAACTAAATCTAATTGTTAGTCCCAACCAGAGTAGACATTGATTGATTGATTGATTGATTGATTGATTGATTGATTGATTGATTGATTGATTGATTGATTGATTGATTGATTGATTGATTGATTGATTGATTGATTGATTGATTGATTGATTGAACGAACTTCTAGACTGCCCATCTGACCAATGGTCACTCTGGGCAATGTACAATGGTAAAAATATACTATACAGCACACAGCAAAAATATACAATACAGTAAAGCTAAATTTAATCGGATGGCTGCAGATGTTAAAGTTGAGTGTTTAACAATGGCATAATTTAGAAAGCCTGCCAAAACAAGAACGTTTTTAAAGACATGTCTGAATAGTGTCAAAACTTATGTAAATTCAATAGACTTTGTGCCTCTGTTTAGTTGAGACTACCAACTGGATTCAGACTTACTTACATTTCTGAAAAACTGTGGCAGATAAAATAGATGGAGAAATTTGATGTAGCTTTTATATTCCTTGTAATATTTTTTTAAAATGTTTTTATGTCTTTAAAATTATTTGAGGATGAATGTTATAATATAAATCCTTTAATTATTTTGTTTTAATTCCTATTTGTTTTCAGGACTCATGAGCCTCCTTTATGAGGACACAGGTGGCATAAAAATGCAATAAGTCCATCAGGTAACAGTTTAAAGCAACCTTTCCTAGGCTTCTAGACATTTTATAGAGGGGTGGGGTAAAAAATCTAATAAATAAATAATCTCAGGCTGTCATTCTGGATGCTATGACTGCTATTCTATGAATGCTGAATGGCCATTTCAAAAGGTTTACTTATTAGTGACATGAATGGAAACAGGAATGGAAGATGGAGTTGCTAACCTGGCTAAGCAGGAACAAAATTTCAATAATTACCAATGGCACAGATGTGTTTATAACACCAAAGACATCAATAAGAATTTTCCTACATTCTGTGCAAAATTGTCAACCCAAGGATTCCAAGCTGCAAATTACCTCCCGAAGTGCACTTTTATCAACCAAACATTATTGTTGCCAGGAAGGGCAGAGTCAGGTCTATAACATGAATTCTGGAGGTAACAGTTCTCAAATGTGTCATGAAAAGTGATTAGGCTTCTCTGTCTTCAAGCTAAGGTGGGAGATCTTTGTTGCTCTATACTTTGGAGATGATGTCTAAATTTCAATGCCACCTGTAGGATTTTGGCCTCTTGATCTAGGAGCTGGGAAGTGGTTTCCTTTTCCTCTGTGGCCTACTGCACTCTCCACTCTGATGGGGAGATATGGAAAAGGCATACATATGGATACGACAGTGGCAGGCAGTGACAGACTTTATATGTGGAGCCCTCGTTGCCATAGCTGCTTTGTGACGAGGATTCCTATCACAAAAGCATTGGGATGAAGTACCGGTGCTCTGTCCCTCAACCTGCCATGGCTTGTTCTACTGGGAAGGAGAGGGGCATGGGGTCACATAGCCAGCAGTGGAAGTGCTGGGATAGTAGAATAAGAAAGAAGAGAACACTGTATCAGCTCAAGTTAATTAGGGGAAACTACAACATACCACAGACTAATCCAAAGAAACAGACATTTATACTTACCTGGATAGGGTCGGGGTTCGGGTTTTGCAAAAAGAGCAGCATTTTCTAAATCAAGAGATAACAGAAAATGAAATCAAAAAAATAATCACTATGCTAAAAATAAAATAAATGCTGAAGTACCAGACTTAAATAACTTTTCTGGAGATTTCTAAAAGCAAGTCAAGTCCTTCCTGGTGTCACCTTATATCAGTTCTTAACAGCGTTTTTTTTTGTTTTTGTTTTTGTTTTTTTTAAAGAAGGAAGGAGACTTGAGTTCAGATAACAAGATGCCAGAACATTTCATAGTAATATCCACGTCAGGAGAAAACCTGTGCTTGGTTTTTATTAGCTAAAATTTTAGTCTTTCCTATGCAATTCTTGCTACTCAACTATGCTGAATTAGGGTAGATGAACTTCTACACAGAGAGCTCATCTATTCCATTTTTACTAGACTTATACATTCTAATATATATGTTATTCATTGCATTAAAGTAAACAAATTCTGTCCTCAAGGGTAGCAAACTTCTGCTGACAAACAGCTTTCTTTGGGGATTTCAATGTGTATAATGCAACATTGTTGCATTGTGTACAATTCACGTGCATCCTCAAATCACATTTAATCAGTGTCAGTTTTTCTTTAATCAATGGTGATTTGCCTTTGCTGACAACATCATCCCCTTTGTGGGTGTGGAGCTGTGCAACAGCATATCAACCACTAGAATGTTTGTTTTGCTTTATTTACCCCACTTCCCTAAAAGCACGTACCACACAACAGTTGGAAGCCAGTAGTAAGTCTCAATAACAGTAGGTTCACTTAATTTATAGAACTTACAGAGGAGTTGACTCATCAAGTCTCCAATGGGCCTACTCTAGTTGAGACTTACTAAGTTCAGCCAAAATTTCGGTGAATAATGAAGCAATTCCAGCAATCATGTTTGTAAGCATAAACTCATATAACTTATCAACCAAAATCCTGTTGCTTAGGACACTCAATTGCAGTAGAAAAGATCCATTGAATTAATGGCGATTTGGTGAACCAACTCCTTCATAAGTTTTATTGAAGCAAATGGCCTACTCTAACCACAATTTTCTAAGCTAATATAAGTCACAACTAGAGTTTGGCCCATTTAATAAACAGAACTTAAGGAGGAGATGACTCACCAAATCCTCATTGATTCAATGGGCCTTTTCTAGAGCACTTTACTGTGCTAATCAGCAGGATATTAGCCACTATGTGCCAAATTTATTATGAGCACCAAAAATGCCTTCCCTTTTCCCACTATTATTTGTCATCTTCCTGAAGTCTTCCACAAGACTATTTTAAGTGAACACATTAAATAGGAGTCTCACAATGTATGGTCACAGTGATGCTACAAGCTTCCTTGCAAATGATATATCCCTGTTAAGTTTCAGGCATGCAACTTCTCAACTATTCAAACAATTAAAAGAACATAGAGCCATTGCTGGGTTAACAATCAACCAGTAAGAGATACTATATATACAAATAATATAATACTTGGAACATGAACACTTGTATGGCAAAAATGGAATGAAGTAAAATAAAATAAAATAAAAAGTTGGGGGGAGAGAGAGACAGATTTCTCTTTGTGAAATGAGACTTAGGTACAATACATAATTCTAAGGTATAATAATTCTGAAAAGGTAAGTTTAGAAGAAAGTGAAATATAATTATTTGAAAGAACACAATCATTGACACAGTGAGTAGAGATGAATTTAATAAAGCATGACTAATCTTATCTCTTTTCTTCTCTGGACACTCCCAATTAGAGGTGTGACTCTTTCAGCCTCTCCTTCTCAGTGATAAATGGAAAAGGAACCCCTTACAGCAAGAATTCTCAGAACAAGCCTCCCTCCTGCCACCTCCACAAGAAATCTCATGGGATTTCTCAGAATGAATGGATGGATGGATGGATGGATGGATGGATGGATGGATGGATGGATGGATGGATGGATGGATGAGAATTGCAAAGCTAGAAGGGTCATCAAGTCCATCCCCTGTCAAGGAGGCACAATGGGGAATTGAACCCCCACATTCTGGCTCTGCAACTAGAGACCTAAACCACTGAGCTATCCAGCGGTTCCTATTTCTCCTTCCTTTTTTTCCCTGAAAGAAATTCCAAGCTGTTCAAGATAATTGCAATTCCTATGCTGAACAGCTTCTTTCTTGCTCAGGATTTAACCAATTAAATTATTTGGTAGTTTGGTCATTTTCTATTCAGAAGTAGAGTCAGAAAATGAAAAAAATAAGGTGGGTGAAGACCAGCAGGTTTTTGTTTGTTTGTTTGTTTAATGGCAAGCCAGGAAATCTTACTGACTCAGAAAGCAAACTCAAAGGAGAGTCTTGGATAATCACCAAGAAGGATTTTTCTCAGTACTCATCATATCCCTTCTCCCAGTGACATTACCATATTATGCTGCTGTTCATTTGTTTTCATAGAAAACTCAGGTTAAATAAAATGCAATGTACAAGAATGTCAAAAGAGGAAGAAGAATGGGTAACGCTAACTTAAACAAGAATAGCCCAACTGGATCAACATGGAGTTTCAATTCACCCCATGATCCAGCTTGTAACTTTGACTAATGAGATGTCTATAGGAACCCCACATCGGGCATATGAGCGCAATACCCTTTCCCCTTCCATTTCCTCCAGCAACTATCCAAAGGCATGCAACTTATGATTCAAAGTTTAGAAGTAGCAAAGTCCTGTAGCAGCCTGTAATGAACTATTCTCCGCCCCCCCTTCCTGGCAATGAGGGCACCAGAAAGTCACATTTTTAAAATAATGTGACAGGTTAGAACAATGTTGCTTTATGGGTACCACAGGCAACATATTGCAGCTAATTTCAAAACCTGATTTTTAAGCATTTGGAAAGGAACAAGCAGGCAATAAGAGTTGTGATGAATAACACAACCAGTAGCTATTAAAAAGCATTATCATGAAAAGTACAAAAGAACAAATTCCTTTTTTAAAGCACTGTAATGAGCCATGGAAATGAATTACTTCTCAAAAGGAACTTTCCAATATTTACTCTATTCCTAAATTTAGCATAGATCCAACATGACTAGAAGCTCTGATAAGCCTTATCCAATACTATGACTAGGGGGACAATTTCTATGACATTTCATTTATTTATTTATTTATTTATTAAATTTATACCCCACCCCTCTAGACCATGTCTACTCGGGGCGGCTTACAACATAAAATAAATCAATATAAAATATATATAATCATAAAAATAAAAATTTCACACACTCTCTGAAACTTATACTTGAACTTAACAAGCAAGAGTAATCAGACCTTTCTCACCAGATTAGTCATAAACACATCCAAACCCACTCATAAATTCAAACATAGGCTGCAGAAAAAATATGACAGGTCACAGAAATCCTTCTCCTACTTATGATGCTTTCTAGGGACAGCCCTATCATTAGTCAAAATAAGGGAGCAACATCAGGTGGTATGAAGTCAAAAGGAGCATCTTGAAGACTGTCAGATCCACCTCACTGGTCACTAGCATAGCTTCCTTATTAGGAAGATGAGGTCTTCTGTATGAAACTCTGCTTGGTCATATGGAAATTCTTACACTAGGGAATGTTCCAAGCCAGTGATTACCAACCTTGGGTCCCCAGACAGTATTGGACTAAAACTCCCGGAAGCCTTCTCCACCAGCTGTGTTGGCTAGGATTTCTGGGAGTAATAGTCCAAGAACATTTGAGGACCCAAGGCTGGAAGCATGGCTCCAGACAATAGTCAATGAATTATTTCTTTCTGTTGATCAAGCCTATCTAATGCCAAAGAAACCTCTTTCTTCATAAGGAATTTTAAAATCTTGTGCCAACTTTGCCTACAGGCAGGTGTGATAGAAAGGATACCCTTTTCCCAATAATTTGAAGAAAATGTCTCAGTTCACATAAAATACACAAACACGTGCACATTCACTTTGATAAATAATGCAAAACACGCACAGCAAACACAAAAGATGAGCTAGTTGTTAAAGATGATGACCACCTCATGATACTCCTGGACCTTAAAGTCCATGCAACAGAATGCTGAAGCTAGTACCGCTACATAAATACGCATTATTTTCCCTCAAGCTTTGTTTACATGAAATCGTTATATACACAACAATGTCAAATTTTCAGCAAAGTTTGCTCTTGTTCTCATTGATTTTGTTGTTGAACGTATTATAAAATAACTCTGATAAGACAGGGCAAGGAAAAAAGATCCTGTGGTTCCTTATCTTCAAATGTGCAGATGACCAGTAAGGATTTACATCCCTCCTGTGCACACATGTGTTCATCATTCACACATCCACGCCTTGGAAAGTTTTGCAAGTTTTTACTTCTGTAATTTAGAGCTGGAACCGTCCTCTCTCCCTCTCTCCCCCCCCCTTCTCTGTGTTCAAATTATATTAGCACCAGAGTAGTAAACCCACAGAAGTATGAAAGAAGATAAGAGTTTATTTGTTTGTGTAGGGGGAACAGACACAAAGAGAAAAAGCTTGTTTAGCAGGCTCCCTCTGGCTACAGATTTTTATTTCCTCACTCCACTGAGCATGTCTATGGGAAGTATGTTGCTTTCATTATAGCTAATGCATGAGATTGGAGCCACTTCATCACTTTTTGATTTGTTTCAATCTAGGAAATATAGATTACATTTCTCATCAAATCATTTGACGTCCATCTGTATACCATAAAACACCTGTGCACCTGTCTATTAAAGCACCTTGTCATTGAGACTGTACAGTTGCTGTGGCAGGAAGGGTTCCCTCCTGTGCCTGCAAGATATTTCTTTTAAATATTCAGAATTAACAAAATGTAATTTATAATGAAGAACATACAAAAAGGGAAAACCAATACAATTATTTAAGGAATGGGATCACAAAATAAATTAGACACAATATTAGTAATATACCGCTCCACCCTTGTTGAGATGTCAGTTTAGATGTGGCAAGTGATATATAAATTAATTACATATTTGATTTTTAAAAAACGGGGTGATAGGAAGAGGTGTGCTAGGTAGATAAATGAACTTTTAATGGCATTTATATATTTACTTATTTGTTGTACAGTTCTATATACAACTATTGAGAAGCATACTTCATGGAGTTCAATGGAATGCGCTTCCAGCAAGCATGCATAAGACTGCAGCTTAATTTCCTAAATACCTGTATCACATTTATCCCAACAAACTCAAATCATTTTAGAATTTTAATTAATTATTTAAATTCAGGCATGATTAATATTTTTTTAAAAATCAAGGAATAGGGAGAGGAGAATAAGGAAGTTCAAGTATAACTTCTTACATTTATTATTATTATTATTATTATTATTATTATTATTATTATTATTATTATTATTATTATTATTATTATTATTATTATTATTATTATTATTAGCCATATCCCACTTTCCGTTAACACATTCAATTCAGCTTGCATAGGTCTTCTCCTTCCCCATGTTTTTTTTCCATCCACTTCGTGACGTGGGCTAGACTGAGAAAGTTTGTTAGCCACTGGATTTCATGAATCAGTGAAAACTAGAATCCAGATCTCCTAAATCAAACTTACACAATCAGAGCATCATTTTATACTGATTTTCATATGAGTATAGTCAAACCAGGCAGGATGCCTTCCGAGCTGCAGGGATACAGATGAATGGTAACTGCTAGGAGAAAGCTCTGGAATGGGGTGGGATATCTCAAAGGGGGAGAGTCTCACCAACAGAATACATTTTGGCAATCTTTGGTATAAGGTGCACACAGCTAATTTATTTGATGGCAGTCAATTACATGCATTCACTAGAGAATGCTCTAGACAATTAAAAAACTACTGACTCCTAATTCTTTAGCCTGTCTCATTCTCTGGATTCTTTATATTTGCACGCTTTGTAGAACAAGGGCTGATTAGCAGCAAAAGAGGAGCCTATGTCTTTCATACTGAGAAAGTGATTTTCAAAATGGGTTGCATATATTTTACAAATTACCGGGAATAACTTCATGAAGCTGTTCCTCAGAGAAACTGGTTCACAATTTCTCAGTTAGCTCTGCTTACTCAGACTGTATTCTGAAGTAAATGAATATTCAAGTAGGCATACTATCTTAGAAACATCATCCCTTCTCCAGTTCTACAGCTTGGGATACCAAGAATACTTGGAAAATATCTTGTCCTTGGCAGCGTTCCCTGCTGAGATTTCTTGGCCAGACTTCTCCCTGCACCAACCAGATTTTTTGGCTACTCCCAGTCTCGTTCCCTGTTCATGTCCACATTTTTTTAAAAAAATCCCTTTATATTATTTTATTTCTGCCCATTTAATTGCACAAAAAATGTCAAATCCTGTGTGGCTCAATGCCTTTCTGTGGAATCTTCTGCAGGAAAAATACTATTGGGGTGCAGGAACTGGTGCTCCCACCACGTTCACATGTCCCTAATATTTTTTGGGGGGGTTAGGGTCAAAAATTTGCCTTGCAGTCTTTAGGGGCATCAGGGCATTATTGCTGTATTCTGTCTCCACCCACCAGATTTTTTTCAGCTGAGGAAGGTCACTCAAGAGCAGCAGAACAACGAAAGTATGGAAAGATTCGGATAACAGAAAGAGGCTTTCTCAGACTGTTTTTTTAAAAAAAGTTGAGAGGATTATTTGGGGTGTTTGGGGTGTGAATGGATATAAACCTCCAATTTCCTGGGGCAGGAAATAATAAACCCCCACTCCTCGGATCTCTTGAAGTTACCTATCTCTGTTCCACACTGTTATTATTATGCATTTAACCTTTCAGTTTTGCAGATGCCAGAAAATTCTCATGCAGTTATTGACTGAGAAACACATTAGAATGCACAAAGTTTAGGATAAAATTAAAGGCATAAATCTTGAATTTTGAAATGCCATACGGGTACTGATAAAATTTAAATAAATGCTTCACTCTTATTTTTAAAGAGTAAACTCCTGCGAAACACAATGCTGTTGACTTACAAATGAATATGTGCAACATCAGAAAATAGCTTGTTCTAGTCTAAGAATCTTCTTTCCCAAGTAGGCAACCAGATGTGTTTGGGGGGCTAACAAGGAGGACTAAAAGGCAACTGATTTCTCCCAGTGTTGCTCCCCAAAGGCCCTTTCAGTATATATAACAAAAGTACATCCTGTGGTACCCTTCAAGCTACATTCCATTATTACAATTGACTTCTTCACCTATGGGACTTGTGTTTTTTCTTTCTTTCTGTTTTTGTTCTACATTTCCTGAACTTTATATTCTATAGCATACTTCAGCTGAACCAGAGCTTGGAAAATGTGACAGCTTTGGATATGGAATCCCACATACAGCATAGCTGCTGTTGTGTTGACATCTGGATTCTGGAAGCCATGGTGTAAAAAATTTACATTTCCCAACTTCTATTCTGGACCTGGAAATTGCACGTCAAGACCAGAATCCATTCATAGACTTTGCGCATTTGTTTACTCATCCCAGGGGTCTCCAAATTTTTTACAGTGAGAGCCACGCCTGATCTTTTCAGTTCTGAGGGCCGGAGGAGCAGGAATTTTAGTGTGCATGCACGCGCATAATGTGTGGCCACATGGACATGCCCACCCCACCCCTGCATGCCCACCCCACCTCCGCCCTCCCGCACAAATACACGCACCACCCGCTCCACACATGCACACTCCTGCCTGCCCCACACACAGACACCTGGACACACACCATGCAAACACACTGCATGCACACACCCTCCACTTGCCCCCACATGCACGCATGGACACTCACATGCATGCACCCCCAGGGTGGCCCATGGGCCACAGTTTGGAGACCCCTGAGCTACACAATAACATTCAAAATATTTTTTACAAAATGCATTGAATGAATTGTCCAGCCCTACACAGCTCAAGTATAGGCTGGTTTTTCTCCTAGGAGCTACAGTGAGGTATTGAGCACTCAACCTCTGGCTCAGTACCAGGGTACCTAGTTCCCTGAATTATCCATAATTGCATTTCCTTAACTCGCTGACCATTCCAGGAACTCAGTGGGTAGGGACAAGGTCAACCTATTGACAAACAGAGCCTATCACTTTTATTTTTTTTCACATCTTCACAGCTTCTTAATCTACATTTGAAGGTCTTTTAGTTCTTAAATAGCAATGAAGAAAGGCTGGAACATATTTACTGGCATTTTCAATTTGATCACATATCTTTACAGTTTACTTCTTGTTTTACTATGTATATTCAACAAGCTATTCTATTTTGTATAAAATTTGTGGAGGCATGAGATAGAACTTTTATTTTGCATTTCACTTTGTGTGTGTGTGTGTGTGTGTGTGTGTGTGTGATTATATCCTGTGCATCGTTTGAAAAAGGGCCTGATATTTATCAAACCTGAAACTCAAAATAAACAGATTGAAATGGGAAGTTCTGGATAGCTCAGTGGTGTGAGTATCTGACTGAGACTTTGCAGAAATGTGGAAGCTGGCATCGTATTGGGAAAAATAGGCAAAAAGTACTTCAAAGAACTGACAAAAAAGTAAAAAGCTACCAATCCATGCTATCTCAACTCAATGAGACATTCCAGCAACAAATTTAAATGCCTGATAAGATTCTTTGCCTCTGGGCTGGTCTCATTCAAAGCATTGTTTTTTCTCCTAAAGCTCTCCATGAATTGTACAAAATACTGTATATGCACAAAATGAATGTCCTTCCTCCTTGATAAGCAAAGCATGTGTACAGGGACATGCATGCATGCACACACAGCAAGCATAAAATGACTAACTAATGGCTAAGAACGATTTAAGCAATGAATCCAATGCTTCGGATTGTTACATATCTATGAACCAAAGGGGCAGATGTTCTGGGTTTATCCAAAATGTGCATTTTTATGCAAATAAAGTGGGCAGTTTTCAGAAAACTTCATTCTCACTTCAGGAAAACAGTACTGAGAAGAGCTGTCTTTTAAAATGAGTATTGCAAGCACAATGAAGTGTTTTGATTTGAAATACTGATTCACACATCAAAAACCATAATACAAAACCCAATCTTTAAGGCCTTCACTCAAGGCAATGAGAAACTAATTCCTCCTTTAGAGGAATATAGATTCCTTTCCTCCTAAGCTTCCTTTGTCTCTTACATTATCCCATTGGCTAAAATATATTTGTGTGTTCTTTTTCAACTGTACACTTTTTAGCAGTTCCAAGTTTGCAGTGTGTACATTGTTTTGTGTGCACTTTAAGCTACTTTTCTTAAGGCTGACCAATCCAAGAAAATCATTTTCTGTCACTAGAATGAAAGACCAATAGAACTTGTTCACTAAATTTTTCATTGTATTTATATTTCTGGGGTAAATCCTTGAAACCCTTTGTACAAATGTCTACAAAGGACCCAGGAAAAGGTCTTATACCTCTCAATGTCATGATAAGGCTTTTGAAAAGGTCATTCTTGAGACCACATCCTTCACGCAAGGTAATCTGTCTTCTTCTGACATTATTAACATTTCATTGTCAACAGCATGTTTATGAGGCTTTCTGGAACTAGGTGTTATAGGGTATAAAGACATTTCCTCATGCCAAGGGGGAGGAAGGTATTCATTTACATTTTTAATTGCCTAACACTTTTCTGCTAAAAGTTCAATTCATGCCATGCCTCACCTGTCTAAGTTGCATATAGCCCTGACAGCTGAATTCAGTTCTGATGAGCAATTCTCCCTGCTGAAAGAAGTATTATAATATCTTAGCACCACAGTGTTGGCTGGAGAGCTCAATGAGGTGGGAACCTGTCTGTGGTAGACGATACTGAGATCCACAACTGACCAAGAAAGAGACTTTGTGCATTTGTGGGTAGATAGCTGGATGAAAGTACCTACCCAGTGTGCAGCTGATAATTTTTTTTTTAAAAAAGCAAACTACATATGCTGAGTATAAAGCAAAGTGTGCTGCTTATATACCGCCCCATAGCGCTTCAAGCACTCTCTGGGCGGTTTACAATTTAATTATGCAGGCTACACATTGCCCCCCCCCCCAGCATGCTAGGTACTCATTTTACCAACCTCGGAAGGATAGAAGGCTGAGTCAACCTTGAGCTGGCTACCTGGGATTTGAACCCCAGGTCATGAGCACAGTTTTAGCTGCAGTACAGTGGTTTAACCACTGCGCCACGAGGCTCTGTATAATCAGAAAAAAAAACTGAAAATAAAATAGCCAGTCTTGTACTGCCTTTACTGCTAACATACTTAAAATACGGTATTTAGTTTTGCTGATCACCATGCAAGAAGGTAACCAAAATGTTCAAGCAATGCCTCTAGGATAACTATCACCCTGGGCAAGGAGAGCCTTTGTCTTCCTCCTCCCCCCCCCCCGGTCAGTTTTGCAGCTTTGCCTTGCCAATTCACAAGTAGACTTACTGCATGTATGGACTGCCTGGGAGGATTTTTGCCTGCAGCTCCAGCTTGCCTGGGATGAAACAGAATGGGAAATGCGTTCTATTTTCAATTTTAAGTGAGTAAGGATCAGGTAGTCCCTCTCTTGACTACTGCTTCCAAAAACTAAGCCCTTTCTGTCAGAGCTTCTTTCTGCTCCATCTCTCAGATCTTCCATCCTTTAGCTGGTCTTCATCTTTACTTAGAAAACATTAATCCTTTAAAGCCTGACCAACCCCCAGTAACACCTTTGCGGGCAGCTGAACGTAGAGAAAAATATGACTGAAGGGAGACATGACTATTTTTACACCTTTTGTATAGAACTACGCATGGTGCGGAGCAAAGATGGACAAAATATAATCTGCAACACCGCACGGGGGCTACTAGTTGGGAAGATATATCACCACCAGGATCAGAAACAGTAAGGCTCTGTTTAATCGTTACTGGGGAACATGTATACGTATCAGGCTTGGCTTTTCCTCAGACAAAACGTGATCCCAGCTTCTACTCCTTCTACTCCTGCCTGTTAGCTTTCCTTTGGCTCTTGGTCATGATCCCCAGGCCTTACGTCTCCTGAACACAGAAGCAATAAGCTTCATTTTCAATCAGTTGTTCAATTTCACAATCCCATTTCAGTTTATATTATTCGATGCCTCAGTAATATCCAGTGCCAATTGGCTGAATTAGAGACATGCATTCACATTAAGAAACTGAAAGCTTAACATCTAAGGCAAGGGGCTTAAATATAAAAAGAAGTTGTTCAGCAGGACATTTCGAGTTTGTTTCTTTTTTTAAAAAAAAATTAATGCATTAAGTATTTCTTCCACATCAATTCTGCTTACAACACTGATGGCCTCAAGATGTCACAGTGGCACAGATGACTTTAAAAGAATGACATGGGGAAGCCAGCCAGCTAACAATAAGCAGGGAGACTATTGTGAAGTTTATGCAATCATATTAACAGAAGAGTGGGATCACAAAGGGACGTGGTGGCGCTGGGGGTTAAACCGCAGAAGCCTTTGTGTGCTGCAAGGTCATAAGACCAGCAGTCGTAAGATTGAATCCATGCAATGGAGTGAGCTCCCGTCGCTAGCTCCTGCCAACCTAGCAGTTTGAAAGCATATAAAAATGCGAGTAGATAAATAGGGACCACCTCAATGGCAAGGTAACAGCATTCCATGTCTAGTCGCGCTGGCCACGTGACCATGGAAACTGTCTTCAGACAAACGCTGGCTCTACAGCTTAGAAATAGGGATGAGCACCAGGCCCTAGAGTCGGACATGACTGGACTAAATGTCAAGGGGATCACAAAGGTTCTCAAACATATCCATCAGTGCCAACAGCAATTACGTCACAAGAAGAAGAAAAAGAATGAAGTTGAACAAAAACTGTCCATAGCTATGTCCAACAGCAAGATACAGTAATTGTAATCTCAGTTGTCAGGAGGCTGTGTTCATCTAGAAAGCATTTACAACAAGGAAATGTAGCTGTCCAGATTGTTTGACTGTAATTCCTAGCATTCCATACCACTGGCTATTCTGGTTCAGACTGTTGGAGTTGGACAGCAATGTTTTGCCGATGCTCGAATTACTGGTAAGAAACACACAGCCTTCATGCCACTGGAATGCTGAAATCAGCAGGTTCATCTCGGAATCTCCGTTGGAAGGCAGCTTGTTTGGGCTGCAGTTCTCCCCTGAGTCACCAAAGAGATAGATAAGCTGAATGAGGTAAATTCTAATCAAAATGAAATTCTTGCCCATCCCTATTCTGAGCACCTCTACTTCCTGAATTTAAAGGACCTTTTCACACTGATATCATTTCTACAGAGTTTTCTTCCCCCTCCCCCAAGCCTACAAAGTCATTTCTGCAGAGGCCTTCACAAAAGATCCTACAAGCTTTTTAGACAGTGAAATTGGTATGTGTATGTGTAGGAGGCATGGTTGGTTGATAATTTAAGGTGAGAGACTCTGCATCCATTCTAGCTCTTTTTTTGGTCATCACCTTTAGACGGACGGACGGACGGACGGACGGACGGACGGACGGACAGACAGACAGATATAGATAGATAGATAGATAGATAGATAGATAGATAGATAGATAGATAGATAGATAGATAGATAGATAGATAGATAGATAGATAGATAGATAGATAGATAGATAGATAGATTTAAAATCCAGTCTCTTTCCCAGATATAGAAATAGATATAAATATAAGCCGGGCTTAAAAAATAATGTTCATGCATTGATCTAAATGCAGAAATATGACAATTGTTCACAAGTCTTATTTCTCCTTCTCAATGAATTGTACTTGTTTAATAGGTTGTATAAATTGTTAGGGAAGCTCTGACCATATTTTTTTAAACCACCATAAAGCCTTGCTTGTTCACAAAACCGCAGGCAGGCCTTTTCCAGGAATTATACAGCCACTGAAAGCTCAGTGTTCAATACGAACACCTCCTATAATTACCCTGGTAATAGGACAGGTATGAACAGGCTTCTATTCTTCATTTCCTCATTATTCACTGTATTTTTACCCCATTGTGTGATTTAATGACATGTCCCTCCAATTACCTGTTTAGATTCATTTGAATAAAGGAAACTTGATCATTACAATTAAGAGTTCGCAAAAAAAAAGAGAGTGAGCAAGAGCAAGAGAGAGAGAGAGAGAGGCCTTCTACAACTGTAAAGAAGAGATCTTGAGACATGCTTATTTTTAATCTTCATTTTAAAGAAGTAAGACTTTCCACCAGAAAGAATATCCTGGGCATTGTTATTTCTCCTTTATTGTGGTGCATCTCTAAATTCCACCTCCTCTTATCCACAGAATGAGATGGGAAACTGTCAAGGCGCTAACTTTGGCGGGTGGAAAATTAATTTGGGTCACTCTATAGTGGGGTTGCTATGGCAACGGCATGCAAAATGCAGCACGCAACAGCTTCATCAATGTTAATATAACATCAGGCATCCTCCACGAATTTTTAATCAATGTAAACTATAACACAACCTTCATAACTAAGACTAAGTTGAACAGTAAAGCTCTCAGCTTCTCCTTTGTCAAATCCTCAAGCATCGTTATAATCTCTTCAATTTCTTTACTCTACTATATTAAACCTCCAGACTCTTTTATGACAGAGGTATCTTTTGATCACAATAATACACCTGTTTTCAGCATGGTTTGAAGAAAGGTTCCCAAATTCTTCCTTGCTAATAATATCCCATAAGAAATAATGCTATCCCCCACAACAGGAAAAGGAAATATATGAAGTGAGTGGGAGAAGGTCATCCAGAGATGTAGAGTATAGGTACAGTATAAACCTTCATTTGTTCTGTTCTTGCAATTTTCCTGCCCCCATTCAGCAAGATTAATAGAGGGTGGGTTTTTTTCTTGGTTTCATTCATAAACATGCATTTGTATGCACACACACCCCCCAAAAAACCCTGGTATTTTGCAGAAAAATCTAACATTTCTTGCAAAATGCAAGGGACTGGATCGTAAGTCTTTTTTTACACACACAAGCACACAAACCACATTTTTGCTGATGCTGCAAATGGTGAAAAAAGAGGTGTGGTTTATACTGCTTAAAATGTTGCAAGTTGCAAGGAAATCTAAAAGCAACTCAAGCTGGCATGAGTAAGAACTGAAAAATCAACAGAACTATAGAGTGGAGTGTTTTACATAGCTTAGGTAAAGCTCACCTAAATGCCCAAGCTTATGCTCCCGAACATGTACTACTATAATTTTGGGTGAAAATTATAAACTCAGCTAAACTTCGCAATTCTATTTTTGAAAACTACTTTGTATTTTATATACATATTAAATAAGGCTTTTGCCTAATTTTATATTGCATTCCGTTAATTTCATTGTGGTGCTCATGGTACACATAAAGAAGACAAACATTTTTACTGATTATCCAGATGCAAATACATACATTCTGTTTGACATTTTTAATTCTTTTGACTGAAAAAGAGGACCTGTTATATTTATCAGAGAAGGAAAAAAAAGAAATTTGGCATCTACTTGCTCTTTAAAACTCAGGCTGAAACAGCTTTCAGCTGTTCCTGGCAAAAGGAACACTATGAGTTTGTTATACCTTCTTCACTGGCTAAAAGAAGAACTGTCTGGTGAAATATCACACTGAGATAATTCAGACAGTATTTTTTTTAAGTGACTCATCTCTTCCTTGGACAAATCCTTGCAACAGCCTCAGAACATGATTTTACTGTTCAAAATATGTTGGTAGGTAGGCTTATGGTGAACACACTTATCATGAGTCCAATGTACATATTAATTTAAAAAGAATTTGAAAAAGATCAGACGTCTAAGCAGTGCAGCTACAAATGCCAGTCCTTTTTTTTTTTTTGCCTTTTGCTTTTAAATGTATACGCCACCTCATTATAGTATATTGTTTGTTTGTTGATGCTGCTGCTCCTGTTTTAAAAATGTAGTGAAAAGAGGTGGGCACTTCAACCAGATGTGAATATTCCCTACATATAAAATGAAAGAATAAAGCAACAAAGTCAGCAAGAAAGCCAATGTAGGTTTACATTCACCAGCTCTTTTGGTAGACGGGGAAAGATTGCTATGCTATGTTTTGTGTTGTCAGTAGAGATGGGATATTCGTATACGAATATCAACCCCATGGGTGGAAATAATGAGGGTCCAGCCCCATGGGGCTAGACTGTCCATTCACTATTCCGTCGCTGATGCCAGCTCGAATACGAATACCCCCATCTCTAGTTGTCAAGTCAATTTCACCTTATATTCACCTTAAAAGGGCTTCCAAAATATGTAAGATCGAAGATTTGATGGAAGAGAAATCATTAGATGTTAAACAACAGTTAAAGGAACCTGTATTAACTCCAGAACTGTGTTTATTGAGTGCAATGCCAGGTAATATAGATGGGATTAAGTGTTACCCAGTAAGCTATTTAGCTATAACAGTTAGAAAATGTGAGGTTAAAAATCGGATTACTGTCCTAGATTCATCCTTCTCTTCCAAAAAATGGAAGAAAACAGAGCCAAGGAAACAAAAGAAGCATATTGAGAAAAAAACGGAAGTGATTGAAATGTATACTTTTTCAGGCGTGCTGAATGTATGTCCAAGACAAAAGGAAATTGAAAGAGGGGATATATTTTACAATTGGTCTCGGTTTCCTGATAGTGTTGGAATAACTTAGATTCAAACCAAAACATAATTGTAAGTTGAAAACTAGAGGGTAATCAAACAGTTTTTTTTAAAAGTAGAAAGTTGATTTTTTTTAATTGAAAAATGAATAGATTGGATGCTTGTATACTTAATATGATTAGATTGGATGACTGTATATTCTGTGTTCGCCTGTCCTCAAACCCTTTTTTCCATCCCCTCCACTTCCTTTTACCCTTTGTATTCCCTAGTAGTTTAAAAAAATATGTAAGATGTTACAGGAATGATTTATCACTGCAACTCCTTCTTCAGTGCATTTGCTAGGCTATAGAAGTATTTGAACCCAGGTTTTTGGACTTCTAGCCTGATACTTGGTACATTACATCACACTGGCTCTCATGGGCAGAACTACAAAACTATTATTCAATACGACCTTTCAGAGCCAGATGGAGTGATGAGGTTTGTCCAAGCACAAGTAGAAGAGGATGTACTCTCCAGATTGTGAGCTGGAAAATCAGAATCTGGAACAAAATGGGGCCTGAACTGCAGCAGTCAGGAGATAATGCTCTGTTAACCACGGAAATGCAGAAAGCCAAACTCCTGTATTCATAAAAGATCTAGTAAGATCAGAAGCTGCATAAAGCAAGCATTATCACAGGAAACAACCTGACATGTTGATATTCCCTTTTGCACCAGAGGAGATTTTGAGGACCAAGGGCAGCACATTCACCCTAAGCCAGCCATTCACAGGTGTGCAGGTTCAGAATCTCATCTGCTCTGAAAAAAATATTTCAAAAAGAAGACTGAAGGTGACAAGCAGTCTTGCTTCTGCTTTTGGAAAAACTGGAGCAGCACAAGGGGGATCCTGAAGTTATTTACAGTTTGAATTACTGCCTCTGAAGATGGCAGCACATCTTTTTTTTGGTAGGAAAGGTGAGGCTGAGGAAGGATTTGGGCTGTAAAACCAGCAGCCTCATGTGGATGCAACGCAGCAATTTGCCAAGTCCTGCCGTATACACAGTTAACATCTATTTCTATACAGTACAGTCCCCATCATACAATTCAACATATGTTTCACTATACCAGCACTCTCTGACATATCCCTCCCACGTGTTCAGCTGTGACTTCCAGAGTGGCCATGTTCAGTGAAATGTCATTTTCCAAACATCTATTGTTTTAAAAAGGACAAGCTATCTCAAAAAGAACAAATAAATTTGTCCTGCTGATGTTTTGCAGTATAATGCTCCTGAACACCGAGAGTCAGTTAATTACGGATCATAATCATTGATAGACCTTCTCTTTCCAGTCCTCCTTTTGATTATCCCACCGTGTGGCAATTAATTCAATCACTTTACACATTATGTAAAAGAAGTGTTCTTCTTCTGTATATCCTGCACTTAGTGCCATTCATTGGATAACTTCAAGTTCTAGTATTATTGGAAAGAAAGAAAAGAAATCCTCTGTATCCTGAATTTTGAAGACAACATATCGGTTTTGTTTGGTCTTCTCTTTCAGTCTCTGGACAAGGTGAGGTCGGAGTGCTTGGGTACCAAACCCAGCCTTAGGGTGCCCCACATTGCTCCAGGGCTATACCTCCATATCATGAATTAATGTGTGGAGTTTTTAATAACTTTTAATGATAGATTGGATTAAATCCTGCAATGAATGGGGCAAATTAAGGCTCTGCTTTTAAACTTGACTGACACCCAGTGAAAATTAGGTCCTTTATCATCACACAGATCAATTTCCACCAGTGCATCCCCTTCTTCTTTTTACTTCATGCATCTAGATGTAGGCATCCTTCACTCTCAAGAAACTATGGTAACATGCTCTGAATAGAGGTCTTGGAACAGCGTCTAGTGTGGCTGGGAAGGCCAATTCGAGAGTGACAATCCCTTCCACACTGAAGACAAATACAGTCTGTCCCTTGTCCAGCTCCCTGATTTTGCTGGTTTGGGCACTGCCTCTTTGCCTCGGCCAGCTGGACAAGGCTCTCTTCAAATTGGGAGAGGCCATAATACACTGCCTGCCTCCAGGCTGAACGCTCAGTTGTCAAGGTTTCCCATCTGTTGAGGTCCATTCCTAAGGCCTTCAGATCCCACTTGCAGATATCCTTGAACTGCAGCTGTAGGTATTCCTCTGGGGTGATTTCAATGCACTATACAGGAGCTCTTTTGGAATCCGTAACATCAGCCATTCTCACAACATGCCCAAGCCAACACAGACGTCGGTGTTTCAGTAATGTATACATGCTCAAAATTCCAGCTCATTCTAGAACTACTGTACTCTATTTGGAACTTTGTCCTGCCAGGTGATACCAAAAATGTGTCAGAGACAACGCATATGGAACGTGTTCAGCTTCCTCTCCTGCCGTGCAAATGCCTCTGCTCAGGACACAGGATCTATAGACCTGGACCTTGGTATATGCTGTAAGCTTCTTATTAAGCCATACTCTGTCTAGAGAACATCGTAGCTGCTTTGCCAATGCGTTTATCCAGCTCAACATCTAGAGAGAGGGTGGCAGAGATTGTTGAGCCAAGGTACACAAAATCATGAACAACCTCCAATTCTTGTGTAGAGGTGATAATAGAGAGAGGTGAGTCCAGGCCCTGGCACATGACCTGTGTTTTCTTCAGGCTGATTGTTAGTCCAAAATCTTGGCAGGCCTTTCTAAAGCCATACCTGAGTTTTTGGAGGTCTTCAGCAGAATGGGAAACAATAGCTGCATCATCAGTGAAGAGGAAGTCCTGCATGCATTTCAGCTGGACTTTGGTCTTCGTTCTCAATCTAGAGAGATTAAAGAGCTTTCCATATGATCTAGTCTGGAGATAGACACCTTCTGATGCAGTTCCAAAAGCATGCATCAGCACAACAGCAAAAAAAGATCCCAAACAGAGTCAGCGCAAGGACACAGCCCTGTTTCACTCTGCTTCAGATGTCAAAGGATGTGATGTTGAGCCATCAAAAACTACACTGCCCTTCATTTCCTCATGAAAGGACCTGATGATGTTAAAGAGTCAAGGTGGACATCCAATCTTGGGCAGTATTTTAAAAAGGCCGCCCTGCTAACCAAATCAAAGGCCTTTGTGAGATCTATGAAGGCCACAAAGAGTGACTGTCGTTGTTCCCTACATTTCTCCTGCAACTGTCTGAGGGAAGATACCATGTCAGTGGTGGATCTATTAGCTCGAATTCCACACTGTGATTCTGGATAGACTCTGTCTGCAAGCACCTGGAGCCTCTTCAGCACAACACGGGCAAGCAGCTTCCCTACAACGCTGAGAAGAGAGATGCCATGGTAGTTATTGCAGTCACCCCTGTCTCCTTTGCTCTTATACAATGTGACGATGTTTGCATCCTGTGGTACTCCACCTTCCCTCCAGCAAAGACAAAAGATTTCATACAGCTCGGTGGTTACGGTCTTTTTACAGCACTTCAGCAGGGATGTTATCCTTCCCAGGTGCCTTGCCAGAGGCAAGGGAATCCAAGACCGCTTTTATTTCTGTTAAAGTTGGTTCGCTGTCCAACTCTTCCAAGACAGGCAGGCACTCGATGTTATTTAATGGCTCTTCGGTTACTACATTCACTCTGGAATATAGCTCAGAGTAGTGCTGCACCCAGTGTTCCATCTGTTGTGCACGCCTATAGCAGACTTCAAGGGAGCAGATTTCTTCTGTATTGGACTTAAAGCCTGCTTGATACCGTCATACATTCCCTTGATGCTACCTGTGTCTGCTGCTATCTGTATCTGAGAGCAGAGCTGAAGCCAATAATCCTTACAATATCTCCTGGCAGTCTGTTGGACTTTGCTACGAGCAGCTCAAAGAGCCTGCAAGTTGTACTCACTAGGACAGGCTTTGTATGCTACTAGAACTCTCCTCTTTTCCTCAATGGTTGGCATCAACTCCTCCAAATGGGCTTCAAACCTGTCTGCTATCTTTTTTGGTCTTCTTGCCAAATGTGTACAAGGTGGTGTTATAAACAGCATTTTCCCCCTTGCACCCACAACTCTGCCCTGTAGGACCTGCCAACCTTATGAAGTAGATCTTGGATAGTGAAGAGGAGTTCATCCCCTGCCAGGCAGAAACAGCTAGATTTAGTCCTGTGTTTGTATCCAATCAACTGATGTTTTATCCAATGATAAAAAGCACAACGTTGGTTCATTTTTGCAATGCATGTGTTGACAGACAGCTAAAGATTATCTAAAAATAAAAAGAATAACGCCTGTAGTAGAACTTTTCACTGCATTATTGACACAAGCATATAAAAATATCTCAGTGCAGAGACCTTAATTGCTTTTCTGTTCCTGAGAAACCAATTAATAAACTCACTAGGGATTGGACTGGAGAAAATTTGAATTTTATGTTTTCGAAATTATGCTGCAGATCTACAACTGGCTTCAGATACAGCTAGCAATATCTTCAATTTCTACAATGTATATGTCCCCAGAAAATGCTACTGGGTTCTTTCTCATCACCCTTTTATTTTTATTTTTTTCCTGAGGGGAAAGAGAACACATATTTCTGCTATACCCGCAGTTCATAAATGTATTTTCATAAAGGGTAATTACAGGTTGCCAACAGCATTGTCAAAGCTGGCCAAGGATCTTTGAGGGGGTAAAAAGGGGAAAATAGCGGCTTTGTTTTAACATAAGCAGAAATGGAATGTGAGCTAAGTATGATATTTTGCATACAAAATGTCAAGATGTTCAGTGTCCCTGCAAAATTTCCAAATGTAAAAAGGGAAAAGAAATTTGAGAGGGAGGCCTTTTGAATGAAATATCAAGGGAATTTCATAGTAATTTTTATAAGAGAAGCATTTTTTAAAAGGGATGTATAGATCTGGGTGACAGGAGAAAAACACTTTTAAGTATTTTGTAGTTTTTTCAGATACTGCAAGACCCTTTCCTGTTTTGGGTGCAGCCCATGAACATAGGGTATTTCTTTGTCCTGTAGAAATTCCTACTGCATGGCATTGATGCCTAATGGTACTCCATGTGTAAGTACAAATATGAAGTTGAGATTTTACAAATCTGAGGTACTAACACCCTGATGAAGGGGAGAGAAATATTTTACATTGTTAAGTATTTGAAAGTGAGACACCCGTATTGACCTGACACAAATCATTTGGCAATCAACCACTAGAGTCTGATTGATCTGCTGTTGAACATATTTATGCCATCTTTTTTATTAAAAAAAATCATATGGGTACTTCAAATGTACCTCCCAATTCAGAAATTGTACCCATCACCATTAATTACATCATATGCACTGGATCATATTGTCTTTAGCTTGATAGGTATAAGAGTACCACAAAATATCCAGATCAGTACAGGTAATAGCACTGCTTTGTTTTGTTTTTAGTCTAATATCATCTGGATTATTGTGTCCAGTACTGGGCACCACCGGGATATTGACAAGTGTCCAGGAGAGGGTGACCAGGAAGATGAAAGATCTGGAAATCAAGCCCGATGAGGCTGATGGAGCTGGAACGTGTTTATCTTGGAGGTAAGAAGATGGAAAAGGATCTGAAGGTCTGTCATATGGAAAGTGGAACAAACTTGTAGTCTGTAGCTCCAGATGGTAGGACATGAAGTCATTGCAAGGAGATTTCACCTAAACATTAGGAAGAATTTCTCGACACTAAGACCTTGTTTGGCAATGGGATGGCTGGGTGGTGGGATCTCCTATCTTGGAATTTTCTAAAGAAAGGTAAAATTGTTGCTTGTCACATGCCAGAGTTTAGCTATGGATTTCCTGCTTCAGTAGGGAGCTGGACTCAGTGACTTTTGAGTTGCCTTCCAGCTGTACAGTTCTATGGCGAACATTAAAATAAGGCATAAAAATATTTAAATGGGTCACCTGGACTAGCTTATTAATAGAATACTGGCAATTTAGTGCAAGCTGTTTGTCTGGAGTACAACCTAATAGTGTGTAATTACTTGGCATGAATGTACTGTATTAGAAGTGAATAAATGCCAAAGCAGATTTCTTTTAGTGACAGCAGAGATTCTTTAATAAGAGACAATTTGTCCGTTGCAACTGGGAAATGTTTTTTGATAGTTAACAGCCCTAAATGAAGTTACTGCTAAAAACAATAAATAAAGCCCACCAGCTGCCAGACTGCCGGAATATTAGAAAGAACAGAACAAATGTATTTAAAAAGACTTATCTTTAAAAAGGTCATTGCTGAAATATATTTATAGACTTTCACAATCAAAATTATGTGTGTGCAGTTTTTCTTCTTTGAAAATTCTCTATTATTCTTGTCCTACATTAAACTTTTTGGTTTTATATCGTACTGACACTGTACAACATTAACTCAGTCCTAATTTTGAAGTAGAACACGTCGCTGTAGCTGTGTTGACATAACTAGCAACTGAAGCAATAAAATTCTTGCGTGACTTTAAGATGCAACTGTAGGGCAGGGTTCTGAGTGCTAAATAATCCTGACACATGAAAGATTGAATGTAAACCAAGGTCCTTCTAGAAGTCATAAACAAGTCTGGATAGTTCTTCCTAATACGGTAACTTTCTATGAATAGGTTTGTTTTGTGAATGCATCCGGGTTGCATTCATATGCACCATAAGTCATGATTTACAGTACTTAGTCACAACAGACAGGATACCAAGGTACTCTGGAGGCACTACTTACATACTGGTATAGCATGCACAATACTATACTATACTGGTATAGTATTGTGCATGCTATACCAGTATGTAAGTAGAGATGTCATTTATATATCTGGCCTATGCTTGTGCACGGGATACTGGATGTGTGCTGTACAAGCACTTCACTTCTGTAGGAACTTACTCCTTGTAATGAAGAGTGTAACCTACACTAGCCAAGATGGCTAGTGACCAGCTGAAGATGTACTGAAATTATATCCCTCCCAACCTAGGGACATTGCCAGTTACTCAAGACTACATTCACCTTGGCCTAATCCACCATAACAGTGTCCCTGAGCTGGGCCAGATGTCTCAATGTCACCCTATCACGTGCCCCTTTTTTTGGTCTTCTGCAGGCTGATTTTAGCAAGCCCAGTATTTTGAGAGCGCACTCTTTTGCCAGCAGATCTTTGAGAGCATTCACCACAAAGGTGTTCTGCCGGCACAAGGCCAGGTCTAGGCAAATTCTACTACATCCAGCTCATCTTTGACTTAAGACTGCACTGCAACTGGAGCTGTAACTTGTTCAATATGCTGCCTCTCGACCCATGTGTATTATGTACCATCAAGTCAGAACTAACTCAGAGCAACCTGAATAGGGCTTTCAATGTAAGTGACATATTAAGGAGTGATTTTACTAGTTCCAAAGCTCCCTTCCATGTTTCCAAGACCAAGTGGAGAGTTGAGCCAACATCTCGTGAGTACTAGTTCATTACTGTATCTACTACATCTCACTGGGTATTTTCTTCCATTGCCTAGGCAGATGTGTGATCAGGATTTTAGCCACTAGGAAAACCCCCTGAAAAAGCCTATCATAAATCAGAATTGATTTGGTGGCACATTATTATTGTAACAGTGGTGTCTCGCTTAACGGGCACCTCGTTTAACGACAAATCCGCATAGCGATTAAGTTTTTGTGTATGGAGGATTTTCACATAACGGTGAGGTTTTTGCCCATAGGAACGCATTAAACAGGTTTTAATGCATTCCTATGGGCTTTTTTATTTCACATAGTGACGAATCCACATAGCGACAATTTTTCCGGAACGGATTATCGCCGCTATGCGGGGCACCACTGTATTAATATAACATAACATACTTCTTGCTTGAACTGATGGGTTCAAGCAGCACAGTTTTGGTTATACATGGATTTCTTTAGTTAGCTAGCTAGCTAGCTAGCTAGATGATAGATAGATAGATAGATAGATAGATAGATAGATAGATAGATAGATAGATAGATAGATAGATAGATAGATAGATAGATAGATAGATAGATAGATAGATAGATAGATAGATAGATAGATAGATAGATAGATAGATATTGTGCCTGTGCCCTCCCAGAACCCCATGAGTTCAACACTATACAGTGGTGCCCCACATAGTGACGTTAATCCGTTCCGGATTAATCGTCACTATGCAGAAACATCGCTAAATGGAACGGAAAAAGCCATAGGAAAGCATTAAACTTCGTTTAATGTGTTCCTATGGTTCCCAAACTCACCGTTGAGTGAAGTTTCTCCATAGCGCCGCCATTTTCGCGGCGCAAAAACACTTGCGGCAGCCATTTTGGGCACCCGGCAGCCATTTTGGAAATGCCGATCAGCTGTTTAAAAAAAATCACAATGTGAAGATCAGTAAGCGAAACGCTTACCGATCATCGCAATGCAATGTTTTGCCTATTCAGAACATCGCAATGCGATCGCATTAGCAATCTAAAAAAATAGATTGCTATGCGGATTTGTCATTAAGCGGTGCATTCGTTATGTGAGGCACCACTGTATTTCAAGTGTGGTGGTGCCAAAGCAGTATTTTAAATCCTTTCCCAGAAGCAGCTTTATAAGATTGTAAGAGAGGCATACCCTGGTCCATGGGGTCACGAAGAGTCGGACATGACTAAACGACTAAATAAGAACGAAGAGAGGCATTGACAACGCTCAAATAACTTCAAAAGAATTCTGACTGACAGCACTGGAACCTTTTCCCCCCATTCTATTTATACCGAAGAGTAAAACAAACCCAGTATAGGCTTCTGTTGTGTAAAACAAATATACAGTAGAATTGCTTTGACTTGGAAACCTTTGAATTTAGGATTTTAAGAAAAGGGAATGAAGCTTAAAGCTCCCTCTATTTATTTTCATATGATTTTTTTAAAAAGAAAGAACTCTGATCATTGCAGGCAGCTGACTCTTTAAATTCCCAATTGATTTAAGTATTTTGAATGAATATGACACATATGCATAGCCTGATTACAGAGTAATATTTCTATGATCAGTTAATTCTTCTCTGGTGTCTCATCATGGCCAGATTTATTTGTTTGTTTCATTTTTATACCACCCATTTTGCCAAAGGTTATTCTGAGCAGTATATAACAAAAACAGGCAATAAACATGGTTAAAATGCAAAACAATCAACACAACAACAACAACAAACAAACAACAATACAATTTACATACATTGAAATACAGATCTGGCAAAACTTTTAATATACTCTCCCAGAAACAGAGTATATATATTCACAGACAAAAGGATAACAAATGTTGATGAAATTGAAGATCTCGATGGCATAACAAAATCACTATAAAAACTTCAGTGATAAGTAAAGAGTTTTTTGTTCATTTATTTTTTGATTTTGAATCTTGAATAACTCTTGCCTATGTACAAAGCACATGTTTATGCTGCATATTCATTGCATTAATTTTATTCTGTATTAAGAGTTTCTAGCGTAAACGATTCTCTAGGATATAGGTAGCCATATCCAAATTAGCACAGCACATCCCAGCGCACTGTCTGCGCTTTGCAAGTTAGCATTGTTGCAGATAGAACCAATTAAGTGAAAGATGCACAATAATCAAAATGTCTGAAATATTTATGATTGTTTTGGTCCAGTGTATGCTCACTATCTTTAATTTCAACAGGGCAGAGAAACAGCAGAAAGAACAGGCTGGTAGATTAAGATCAGATGCTAATTTTACAGCAAAACTAGGAAACAGATCCAGACCTACCATCAACCAAAATTACACAGTGCCCATTGAGAATGACATAGGATCAGGGATTTTAGAGCTCTGTGTTAAAATCAATTTAGGCTTCCTCAACTTGATGAGACATTTCAAAGAATAATTGTCAAGTACTGTGAGATTCCTTTCATGGATTGCTGCTTTGTTGTGGTGAAGGGTCTTGAGTAATTCAGAATAGCTATGGGCAGGGACACCCCAGACGGACAGGTCATAGTGGAGAGTTCTGACTAAACGCGATTCACCTGGAGCAGGAACTGGCAACGCCACTCCAGTATTTTTCCAAGAAAACTCAATGGACAGAAACTAAAGGCTAAAAGATATGACACTGGAAGGTGAGCCTCTCAGGTCAGAACACGTCCAACATGCTACTGAGGAACAGCGGAGGACAAGTACAAGTAGCTCCAGAGCTAATGAAGTGGATGGGCCAAAGCTGAAAGGACGCTCAGCTGCGGATGCACCTGGAAGTGAAAGGAAAGTCCAATGCTGCAAAGAAAAATACTGCATAGGAACCTGGAATGTAAGATCTATGAACCTTGGTAAGCTGGATGTGGTCAAACAGGAGATGGCAAGAATAAACATTGACATCCTGGGCGCCAGTGAACTAAAATGGACGGGAAGGGGCGAATTCAATTCAGAAAATTATATCTACTATTCTGTGCAAGAATCCCATAGAAGAAATGGAGTAGCCCTCATAGTTAACAAAAGAGTGGGAGAAGCTGTACTGGTATACAATCTCAAAAATGATAGAATGATTTCAATACGAATCCAAGGCAGACCTTTCAACATCACAGTAATCCAAGTTTATGCATCAACCACCAATGCTGAAGTGGGTGAAATTGACCAATTTTATGAAGACTTACAACACCTTCTAGAACTGATACCAAAGAAAGATGTTCTTGTTAATATAGGGGACTGGAATGCTAAAATAGGGAGTCAAGAGATAAAAGGAACAGCAGGTAAGCTTGGCCTTGGAGTACAAAACGAAGCAGGGCAAAGGCTAATAGAGTTTTTTCAAGAGAACAAGTTGGTCATCACAAACACTCTTTTCCAACAACACAAGAGGCAACTCTACACGTGGACATCGCCAGATGGGCAATACCGAAATCAGATTGATTATATTCTCTGCAGCAAAAGATGGAGAAGCTCTATACAGTCAGCAAAAACAAGACCTGGAGCTGATTGTGGCTCTGATCATCAGCTTCTTATAGCAAAATTCAACCTTAATCTGAAGAAAGGAGGAAAAACCACTGGGCCACTCAGGTATAATCTAAACCAAAATTCCTTATGAATATACAGTGGAAGTGAAGAACAGATTTAAGGAACTAGATTTGATGGACAGAGTACCTGAAGAACTATGGATCGAGACTCATAACATTGTACAGGAGGCAGGAACAAAAACCATCCCAAAGAAAGGGAAATGCAAGAAAGCAAAGTGGCTATCCGACAAGGCCTTACAAATAGCAGAGAAGAGAAGGGAAACAAAATGCAAGGGAGATGGGGAAAGTTACAGAAAATTGAATGTAAACTTCCAAAGAATAGCAAGGAGAAACAAGAGAGCCTTCTTAAATGAACAGTGCAAAGTAATAGAGGAAAATAATAGAAAGGGTGAAACCAGATATCTGTTCAAGAAAATTGGAGATATTAAAGGAACATGTTGTGCAAAGATGGACATAATAAAGGACAAAAATTGGAGGGACCTAACAGAAGCAGAATTCATCAAGGAGAGGTGGCAAGAATACACAGAGGAATTATACCAGAAAGATTTGGATATCCCGGACAACCCAGGGTGACCTTGAGCTAGACATCATGGAGAGGGAAGTCAAGTGGGCCTTAGAAGGCATGGTGAACAACAAGGCCAGCAAGTTTGGAAAACTCAGCAGTGGCCAAAGGATTGGAAAAGATCAGTCTACATCCCAATCCCAAAGAAGGGCAGTGCCAAAGAATGCTCCAACTACCGCACAATTGCACTCATTTCACATCCTAGCAAGGTTATATTCAAAATCTTCCAAGGTAGGCTTCAGCAGTATGTGGTCTGAGAACTCCCAGAAGTACAAGTTGGATTTTGAAGGGGCAGAGGAACTAGAGACCAAATTGCTAACATGCTCTGGATTATGAAGAAAGCCAGAGAGTTCCAGAAAAACATCACAGCAAACTATGGCAAGTTCTTAAAGAAATGGCAGTCCCTGACCACCTTATCTATCTCCTGAAAAATCTATATGTGGGACAGGATGCAACAGTTAGAACTGGAAATGGAACAAGTGATTGGTTCAAAATTGGGAAAGGAATACGACAAAGCTGTATATTGTCTCCCTGCTCATTTAACTTTTATGCAGAATATATCATGAGAAAGGCAGGACTGGATGAACCCCAAGCCGGAATTAAGATTGCTGGAAGAAATATCAACAACGATATGCAGATGATACCACTCTGACGGCAGAAAGTGAGGAGGAATTAAAGAACCTCTTATTGAGGGTGAAAGAGGCCAGCACAAAAAATGGTCTGAAGCTCAACATCAATAAAACTAAGATCATGGCCACTAGTCCCATCACCTCCAGGCAAATGGGGGGGGGGGGGGAGATATGGAAGCAATGACAGATGTTACTTCCTTGGGCTCCATGATCACTACAGATGGTGACAGCAGCCATGAAATTAAAAGACACCTGGTTCATGGGTGGAAAGCAATGACAAACCTAGACAGCATCTTAAAAAGCAGAGACATCACCTTGCCAACAAAGGTCCGCATAGTCAAAGCTATGGTTTTTCCAGTAGCGATGTATGGAAGTGAGAGCTGGACCATAAAGGAGGCTAACCGCCGAAGAATTGATGCTTTTGAATTGTGGTGCTGGAGGAGACTCTTGAGAGTCCCCTGGACTGCAAAGAGAACAAACCTATCCATTTTGAAGGAAATCAGCCCTGACTGCTCACTGGAAGGACAGATCCTGAAGCTGAGGCTCCAATACTTTGGCCATCTGATGAGAAGAGAAGACTCCCTGGAAAAGACCCTGATGTTGGCAAAGTGTGAAGGGAAGAGGAGAAGGGAACAACAGAGGACGAGATAGTTGGACAGTGTCATTGAAGCTACCAACATGATTTTGACCCAACTCCAGGAGGTAGTGGAAGACAGGAGGGCCTGGCATGCTCTGGTCCATGGGGTCACGAAGAGTTGGAGACGACTTAACGACTAAACAACAACTATGAGTTTCCTTACCCCCAAGTGGGAGGGATACAAGGAGCACTATTATTAAGTAGGTCTTGTCATCAAAGCCTCTGTTATTTCAGCAAACAGTTGTGATATAAAACTAGTGTCCTTTTCCTTTGAACCAGAAAATACACATGAACAGAAAGCACAGAACAATTGTCTGATTGCTTAGAAACACACAAATAACCTATTCAGTACTTCTAACTCTTAAAGGCAGCAATCACCTTTTTGTTCAACGTGTATTGTTTGCCTTAAAGCATTATTTGTGCTATTTTCACAACTTTGCTTAATTCGCATAACTTGTCACAAATGTCATTCATCTCTCTCTCTCTCTCTCTCTCTCTCTCTCTCTCTCTCTTATGAAATGCCTCAGAACACCTTGGCCTCTTACTGACTGAGGAAAACAATGTTACTGTTCATCATCCTCACATTCTAGAATGACACAAGAAACTATTCATCTTGTACATGGAGCATACGAACAGTCACATTTACTTTAGTATTATATCAACTTAGACTTTTACTTTCAATAAAAATCCTAACAAGGTGGATGATGAAGAGTTGCTGAGGAGTTTGTTGTTTGTGATCTTCATCCCACCTCAAACAAGAATTCATAAATACAGAAAACATTTTGGAGAAAAGGAAAAGAAGATTATAAGTAAAACAGAAAGAGAAGCAAGTATCTTAGTTTCGTAAAAGGTGTTGTAGTAAGATTTTTGGAGGATTTTTATGACCATTTTCTAGACCATTTGAAACTAGCAATGATCTTGCTAATCCAGGTATTATGCATCGGAAGTGGAAATCTAAGTTCCACAGTAAAAACTAGACATGGGCACAACGTGTTTCATTGAGATTTGGCCTGATTCACACACATGGCACCACAAATAACACCTGTGGTGCCACATGTACATATTGGGCCAAATTACAACAAAACACTTCATGCCCATGCCTAGTAATAACTATGGATAATAATTGAAAAGATTTGAAGTTAAAATAATTCTGATGATGAATTAGATGAATTCAGAGAATTCAAAATTTTGGCTCTCTATTTTGTATCCCAATCTTTTCCCCAACACTAGTTCTCATAAAACTTCACAATGTATTTTTCCCCCTATGTCTAATGAGGTGGGCTAAATCACTTATTTTTAGTTGGTTTTCACAGTAGTCTGTAAGTCACTGATTCTATCAAAAGCTCGAGCATGCTGCCTTTAGCAAGTTTGGCTGAGAAGAAATTTTCTGGGCTGGCGTGACTGTCAATCTAAGAGCCCCACCTCTCTGTTCTGTCTGGTGTTGAAAGCAGTCATGCTTTTCTGTTTGTTGTTGATCTGTAAGTAAATGAAATATTTTTTATTATTATTTCTACTATGTCTCAGAGCGAGTTATTGAGACTGTAAGTGCCAATTAATAAAAGGCAGGTTTGGCTACTCTCAGGAACCTGAAGCTATTCTCCTCTGTGAATCCCTGCTCTCCTGCTGCACAGCTAGAGGAATTCAAAACTCTGCCACAATTCTCACTTCACGGTTGCAAATGACACACACACACAGACACACAGACACACAAACAAACAAAGGGAAATATTTTAATAGAAAAAAATAAAAATTTAACATGCAAATCACAACTAAGAAATATTCAGCACAACTTTAACTTAGAATGGGTAGCCTTTGGTTTATACTGGTTCACAATTCTTTGCAATATATATCTACCAGAGAGGTCTTGGCCAGTTGTGAAACACACACTAAGAGCTCAGTGTCTTGTGTTGAACAGAAGGGGTTGCAATGTAGTTGATCGAATAACTTTGCCAGCTAGACTCCTTTACTACTGTGCTGGCAGGCAATTCATCTTTCAAACAGCAATATTAGAGTGCTGGTTTCATGGTTGCTAGGTAGCTGTGCAGCTTAAGGACCCTGAAGGCAAGACAAGCTCTGCAAATTAGTGGCATCCAATCAACAGTCAATCAGCATAAGGTCCATTACTTCTCATTACATTATTTTACCATTACTTACTTTCCATTAATTCAGACAGGAAACCTAAGAAGAGAATTGGCTGAAAGGGGCCAATTGAATTAAGGTCTTTCAGAGCCAATCCTACTCTCATCTTGTGTATAATTATACAATCTAAATCGGAAATATGAACACAATTTGCAATTCATACTGGCAAGACATTTGTAACTTTACGCTGTCTGGGCAGGAATGTATTCTCAACATGAGTGGATAAAAGAGAAAAGATTGGTACTCTCTGTGAACCAACAGTAATGTTCACTACATGGAGTCATACATTTACAGAACCTGTAGGGATCCGATATTTACCAGCAGCTGCAGCCTGATCCGTCGCAGCTGCAAAGGGGAGAGATATACAGTACTGAGCTCTACATCACCAATACAGTAGGGAGGACAGCAGCTAATATACAGAGTCTGCCTGCATGTTGTAGGTCTTATGGATTTACTGGTTTCGTGAATATCTATAGCAACCTTCAGCTGCATACTTGCTGTATAACCTCTCTGAAACACCAGATTACTATTGTGCCTTAAAGGAATTCTTTAAAGAAGAATGTAATATCAGACTTAGAAATGGAAAGGGATTTCATAGGATTCAACAGTCTTCATGAAAACAGCAAGTTTGTAAGGCTTCTGCATCTTCTGTTGATATAAAATGTTCACAGAGTAATGCACAGGTTTTACAATTAGCTAAAAGCTCAGGAAAAAAGTCATTTTCAAAGGTGCACAAATTCCCACTTAACTGCTCTCTCTGTGGCTGAAATCCTGATGCTTAGAATAATAAGTTGCAGCTACAGAAGATCCACTGAATCAATGGAACTTATAGAAAAGTTGGCTCACCAACTCTCCGCTAATTCAACAGACCTATTTTGGTTGCAACTTACCATGCTGCCAACAGAATTTCAGTCTATATGAAACAAGAATGGGACAAAAATGAAGCTCAGATTCAGAAATGTACATCTAACGTGAGACCGACATGTTTCCGTAAACCTATTCTTCAGGAAGACTTTGTGTTCCCTTTGAAATGGAAATCACACTCACCTATGACAAGTACAGAAAGACTGGGCTCATTGTTTTAAAATAGGACACAAACCCATCTCATGCTTCTAATTTTCAAAAGTGCATTCCATTCCAATTGTTACAACAGGTTTGCATAAGTTAAATTATTTGTGCAATTGATGCACTTTACTCAAAAAAAAATTCTTGCCAATGTGAGAACTTTCATCAACACCATCATAAAATACTGAACTCTCTCACAGGGCAAAGAGAAAAGAAATGGTTACTGATATCCAATGATGCAACAATAGGGTATATTGTAACCCCACAGAGAACTCTCTGTTCCACCCGAGTAATAAAGATTCATTTCAATGAAGGGGGCTCTTTCATACATGCAGAGGAATGGGAGGAATAGGAAAAGACATTTGCAAGCCTCAGTCTTGCTGCATCACACTGTAGTTATCACTTTTCAAAGCTCATCAGCTGTGGTGAGGAACTTTGGCTCTTTTCTTCATCACACACAATCTTGTTTTATGCAATGAGGAGGAAAACAAGAGCTTCCCCCACCCCCCGTGGCAGGAAGGGGCCAACCTTGTTGTTCACAGTTATTGAGAACCTTGCATATGAAATTATCAGTTAAAGGCTGAGATAAGAACCTTAGCATTGCAGAGCTGGAAGGGAACCTGTGGATTACGAAGTCCAGGCCATATTAAGGAGGAATAGTGGGATATCGAACTCCCAACACTTCTGGCTCCACAGCCAGATACCTAAACCACATCCGCCAACAGATACCTAAACTACCCAGCACATCATAGGATCTGGTCATTGGCAGCAAAGATGTAGTCACAGGCAGGATCATATTGGTTCATGTTCAGAAGACCATTCTCTTTTGCTGCTCCCGGACTTTGGAACTCTCTCCCACAGGAGACCAGGCTGATATCCTTCCTGTCCTTCCACAAGCAGGCAAAGACGTTTCTCTTCAGGCAAGCTTTCCCTTAACGAATGGCTGCCTGAGTGGGGATGTTTAAATGGATCGTTCTACCATACTGCACCGACTGCGTTTTTCACATTGCTTTTGTTTACCCTTTCTTAAGAGTGGTATTTGTTTGATCCGTTGCTTTAAAATGGATTGTTGTGCCTTACTGCTTTCAGTGTGTGTTTTTGGTATTGCTTTTGCTTATTATCTCTGAAAGCGGTATTTGTTTGACATTTCTTTAGTATTCGTACACTTGCTGTTTTACTTTTAAATATTGTCTTATAATGATTGTAAAGCAAACCGCATTGGGTCCTTTTTTCAGGAGAAAGGTGAGGTGGGTGGATAGATAAATGAATGAATGAATGAATGAATGAATGAATGAATGAATGAATGAATGAATGAATGAATGAATAAATAAATAAATAAATAAATAAATAAATAAATAAATAAATAAATGAAAGCACATTCGAATGCATGATAATTATTTTGGCAGAGCAATACAAGTGAGGATGTTGAGAGTGCATCGTGGAGAGACTGCCAGTTCCTAAACTCAGTCAGTCTCACCATGAATAATCTCTTTCTGTGTGTTTCTTTCTGTGTGCCCTTTTCTGTTTTAATGCTAAGGAAAAACAAGTTGCTTGGATGGCATACTCTTTTCAACATTTCTGTATTGGTAAAACAAATGGGATTTGGCAATATGCCTTCCACACTCTTCCTTCTGCCCTGCTGTCATATAGACTGATGTGAGAGGGGAACTTCAGTGACACCTTAGCCAACTAGGATCGCTCTCAAGGAGAAGCTTTAAAGAGAACTGAAAAAGAATACAGTAGGAGTTTTAATTTTCCCGAATTCTGCTCATGGTACAAGTACTGTAGCTTTGTCAAATAATAGGGTTTTCTTCAGTAAACTGTGTACGAGATTTCACGAGCTCTAGCAGTGAACTTGTATGCAAGAGCTTTAATGTGTTCTACGCAGGGCTGTCCATCAGTACCAAATTAAAACTTCAACTAGTGCAGAATGTGAATGCTAAAATTTTAACCAGGTCAGAATGCTGGAATAATTGATACTGAGCTTGCAGTCATAGTGACTAGTAGACTCTGATATACGTAGTTCCATGAATTTCCCTAATATCTCATCCCTGCCCCATTTATTCGACCCTAAGACCCAGACAGCATACCTAAGGTGTGGCATTTGTTAGGCTGGTGCTTTCACCTCCTATTTGCCTGTGATCTTCAGGTTCAAATAGAGTTCTCCTGACCAGGTTTGCCCCCACTAGTAATTGGTACTGAAGGCAAACTGTTATGTTTGGTTTACCCCGTCCCTAGGGGTATAGGGATACCAAGTTTTGGTAATATTGGAGGTGCCTTATGACTATGTTAAACATATGATCATATATAAAGGTAATACAATCTTACGTGTTGAATTGAAATTAAAGTGTGTATGTCTATGCGTGACAACAGATATAACATGGTTTTTGTGGGTTTTTCAGGCTCTTTGGCCATGTTCTGAAGGTTGTTCTTCCTGACGTTTCACCAGTCTCTATGGCAGACATCTTCAGAGGACTGGAGTAGGAACTCAGTCCATGCTCTGTGGACTCAGTTCCTACTCCAGTCCACGCACAGAACATGGACTGAGTTCCTACTCCTGTCCTCTGAAGATGCCGGCCACAGACTCTGGTGAAACGTCAGGAAGAACAACCTTCAGAACACGGCCAAAGAGCCTGAAAAACCCACAACAACCATCAGATCCTGGCCATGAAAGCCTTCGAGAATACAACAGATAGAACCTTAGATGTTTAAAATGCCCCTATTGATAAATACTCCTCTCCCCACCAAAGTCTCATTAGATTCATATGTTTGCAGGAATTTCAAGAGTGTGAGAGGCCTGGAGACTCAAATGATGCTAGTTCGGAAGCCTGGCTCTGAAAGTTAGGTTTTCACAGTCGCAGCACTCTGATGAAAGTAGAACAGGAAAGAACACCAGTCTTTTATGGCCAAGATGTGTTACTGAAAACATTTTCACAGTTCAAGTGCCCTTAAAACTCTTTAGGGCATTCCTGTTTGGTGTTTCTCAGCATGGCACCAAGTCATTGGCTTTACCTTCCTTGCACTTCCACATTTGTCAGCCTCAAGCGGCTTGAATGAAATCCCAAACTGGCAGATTGATGTACCTTTGTCAATAGAACAGCCTCTAAGTTCATCGACCTGTAATCAGGTGTGAAAGTGCTAATGGGCTCCTTCTCTGCAGCATGCTATAGTTTGGCAGCTTTCTTCTCTTTAAAGAGCGTTGTCTTCCTGTGTTCTAAAACAAACAAATGACACAGCACATGCAAAAATCCTCCAAGCAGTTCTGGGCTTGAATCTGAGACTTTGCAAAAGTCATACAGAATCATGAAAGAGGCATTTAAGGCCATCGTGTCCACCCCCCTGCTCAGTCGAGGAATCCAAATCATAGTATGTCTGACACATGGTTGTCTAAGTGTTCGCCACCTCCTCAGGTAATCAGTTCCATTGTAATACTAAGACATTTTTCCTGATATTCAACCAAAATCTGGTTCCTTGTAACGTGAGCCCTTTATTACATTTCCAGCACTCTGGGATGACTGAGAACAGATCCTGCCCTTCTTCTATACAACAACCTTTCAAGTATTTGAAATGTGCTATCCTATTTCTCATGTCTTCCTTTCTTAAGGCTAAACATGCCCAGTTCTTTCAGTCTTTCCTTACTGAAAGGTAAGGAAACCTTTCATCCTTGTTGCCATCCTCTGAACCTGTTTCAATTTGTCAACATCCTTCTCGATGTTGGACACAATACTCAAGATAAGACCTAACCAGTGCCAAATAAAAAGGAACTAGGACTTCACAGGGTTTAGAAATTATATTTCTGTTAATAGCTTTTGCTCTTTTTTTGCAGCCACACTGCACTCTGGGCTCATATTCATCTTGTGACCTACAGCAATTCCAAAATCCTTCTTACTTCATAATTATTATTGTACCAAGTAGCTCCCAATTTACAGCTGTGTGATTGGTTTCTTCACCTAGGTTAGATCTTTGCATTTATCCCTGCTAAATTTCATTCTGTTGTTTTAAGCCATGTGCTGGAGTAAGAGATGGGCACAAATCAGAAAAACGGCAGTTCGTGGCTCGAACCACAAACTTTCCAAATATTTTTAAAAAACAAACTACAAACCAGTTCATTTTTTAAAAAAAGTTCATGCCTGGGGGGGACTAAAACAGCCACCCACCTGCCCCCTTCCCACTGCCCTGTTACCTCCCTATCTGTTCTTCCTACCTTCTCCTCCTTTGTTGTCCTTCCAGCTGCAAATGGGTGATCCAGTGCTGTGCGGCCCTGATCCACTGAGGCATGGGCATGCAACTTACAAGGAATGTTGGTCCCAGCTGATCTCCATGATCAACTGGGACCCTGGTACATGTCCGGAGATAGGAGGCCCTGATCATGGAAGCCAGGCCACTGTCTCTGTACATGCCCATGCCTGTCAGCTGAAAGGTAGGCCCATGCACAGAGACAGCAGGACCAGGTCCTAGAAAGGAAGCGAGTCTTCTGTCTCTGAAGATAGTGACAGTGCAGGAGGAAGAGAAGGAAGCAGCAGAACAAGATAGGGAGGCAATGGGTGCAGTGGGAAGGGGGCAGTGGGGGTGGAGGGTAAACAAAGTTTGTTAGATCATTGGAAAATGTTAGTCATTTCAGTTCATTTTGATTAGTTGGTTTTGATGAACCTGGACCAAACCAAACCAATGAACCAGTGGTTTTTGACAAACTTGTTGTTGTTGTTTATTTAGTCTTTTATTCATATCCGACTCTTCGTGACCCCATGGACCAGAGCACGCCAGGCTCTCCTGTCTTCCACTGCTTCCCGGAGTTGGGTCAAATTCATGTTGGTAGCTTTGATGACACTGTCCAACCATCTCGTCCTCTGTCGTCCCCTTCTCCCCTTGCCTTCAGACTTGGTCTCTAATTTGACAAACTACCAGGTTCTTTTTTTGGTTTGTGCGTATCTCTACCTGTAATCTTTTTGAAATTTGTTTCTGTCTTCCACCAACTTTTCTACCCAATTTAGTGTCATCTGCAAATTGGATAAACATTATCTGTACCCCCTTATCCAAGTCATTTATAAAAACATTGAAGAGCACCAGACCTAGAATTGAGCCTTGTAGTACCTCATTTGTTACTCAAATTGAGAAGGAGCCATTTGCAAGCACTCTCTGGATCCACCTGACAGTTGTTCTAACCAGCCCGCATCTAGTTAGGCCACTAATCAGAATATCATGGGGTACTTTGTTATAGTCAAGCTATATTACATCTACAACATTCTCACTGTTTATCAGGAATGGTAACCCAATCAGAAAATGATATAAGTTTAGTCTGGCAGGATTTGTTCTTGACAAATCCATGTTGGTTGCTAGTTTTTACTGTTTGTTTGTTTGTTTGTTTTCATGGTGGCTGCAGAGTGATCACTTTATAATCTGCTCCAGAATTTTCCCTGGGATTGATGTCAGGCTGACTAGTCTGTAGTTCTTCCTTTTTGCTCTTTTTGAAGTCAGAGACAATATTAGTTTTCCTCCAGTCATCCAACCCTGCACCTATCATCCATTACTTTAAGAAAATTATTGACAGTGATTCTGAAAGTTCTTCAATCAGTTCCTTTGATACTTCTCTTTTCTTTGTCATGCCTACGTTGAAGGATTCTGGGGAAGTCTCTGCCTTTGCCTCATTGGCCTCTTATTTGCTCTTGTCTCTTCCTCCTTTCCTTACTACCTTTTCTTGGGAGTTTGATTCCCCACTGTGCCTCCTTGACAGGGGTGGAACTCAATGATCCACAGTGTTCCTTCGAGCTCTGAAGTTCTAATATTATTATTATTACTTCCTAATTCCAGGTGTTCACTTGCTCATTCTAATGGACAGCCAATGCGTTCTTGCAAAAAGCAAAGTGTGCTGCTTATATGCCACCCTATTGGGCTTAAAGCACTCTCATGGCGGTTTACAAGTTAATTAAGCAGGCTACACATTGCCCCCCCCAGCAAGCTCAGTACTCATTTTACCCACCTCGGAAGGAAAGAAGGCTGAGTCAACCTTGAGCCGGCTACCTGGGATTGAACCCTGGGTCATGGACACAGTTTTGACTGTAGTACAGCAGTTTAACCACTACACCACAAGGCTCTTGCACATGGCGGGTTAAGGTTAACTTCACTCCCGTGTTCTCTGTTCTCTATCCCCCTTCCATCATTCGCAAACAGTTTCATACTGTGCTACATTATGGGTTACACTCTAAACTGTTTAACAGTTAAAATAAATCTAACAGTATGCATTAAGTGCTCTTGAAGAGAAACAAACAAATCTTTCAGTTCATTTTTTCCTGACATTTCTTTTCAAGATATCGTCCATCAAATGTATGGAGGAGGAGGAGAGTGTGAATTTCCAGAAGTCCTTATTAAACAACAAAGTGAACACTATTCTCATTCATCTGCTGTTCACATTCAACAGGTGCATTTCTTTCCAGTATGGAAACAATTGTATTGTACCTTCCTTTTATTTGGCTGTTGAAAGGGAGAGATGTCAGAAAAAAAACAAACGGCAGCCCTACTCTTGCTACAGGTACAAATACACTGAATACATATTAGTGTCTGTGAATCACTTGAAGACTTCTGCCTGGATGAGCAAATCTGTAAGCTTCATCTTCTCCTATGCTTACTTTAAAAAGAAAAGAAAACAACTCTCAAGTTTAGCTCATGGAGAATTAATTAGAAGTTATCCTCACCCATCACTACTCTTCTTGCTTGAGAACTTGACAGGTGACTTAGTACAAGATTGAAGTCCTTCTAATTCAAGATTCTTTAGAAAAGTCCCAGCAGTTAGCAGATGCTCAGTGGCTCAATGGAAACTAGCCAATGATCTGCCATAGTCCTTGGCAGTGTGGGCAAAGTGCAGTCCTCAGTTGTTCTTCGAGTGCAATTCCCAGCTGTTCTCCCTATTGACTATCCTGGCTGTGCCTGCTCTAGAACACTAAACTTGGAGTGGATTCACATTCATGCTCAGCTGCGAAGTCCACCAGGTGACCTTGTGCCAGGAAGCCCCCTTCTCTGTACTTAAACGGTCCTGAAGGTGTTGTTAATATAAACCAGGTGAATATCCTCAAGTTATTTGGTTGGAGGATGGAGTCAAAATATGATAAATGAATAATGTTGGGAAATCAGAACCATGGCCACACAGGATCCAGTGGTATTAAGCTGGACTTTATAACTTATGCTGTGGTTGATATGTGTCACCAAGTTGCATCTGACTTAGAGCAACCTACATGGAGGTTTCAAGGTATGTGAGAAATTTTATGAGTGCCTTAAACATTGTCAGCCCCCAGTGAGTTTTCATGGCCCAGCAGCAATTGAATCTCAAAAACCTGAGTCCTAGTCTAACACTCTGCCCACCACATTGCACTGGGTCTTCCTATCATATGAATTAATTATGTGCCATCAAGTCAAATATGACTTATGGCAACCCTTGTCAGGATTTCCTAGGTATATCCAAGTTTCCCAGGTATATACCCAGAAGTAGTTTACCATTGCCTTCTTCTTGGAGATGCTCAGGGGGTGTGCAGGTTGCCCACCTGGCTACACAGGCTGACTCTTCTTTCCAGAGGTACAATGAAGAATTGAACCCCCGACCTCTGGCTTTGCCCTTAGTTAATCAATTCACTGATCAACCCAACCTTATAACTTATAGACAGGCTTAAATGGGAAACACTGGTTTGACAGGGTTCTGAGAGCCCTGGAATTGGCCATGGAGCACCATGCCCCACGGTAAGTAAGCAAGTGGCCATTTTCTTTCTTCTTTTGCCTTAAAGATCAATTGTTCTTTGTAGGGAAACACGTAAATCAAGAATTTGATTTCAAGCTAAAGATCTCTACCATTATCTCCCACACTATCCATAGAGTGGACACATTTTCCACTCTGGATACCAGAGGTCTGTAATTGCTTATTTAGTGACTACTCCACTTGGCCTACTTGGCCAGCTCTGGGGTAAATTTTTGTTGACGGACAAAACCTCACTAAAATCACAAATTCTGTTACTTGTAATGAAAGTGAGAAGACAGGAACGACTGGTGTTGGCAAAGGTTTCTTGGGCTGTATTAGTATTAATATTTGTATATTGATTTCTACAGTTTAATAATACTGTGCTGTTGTTGTTGTTAGCTGTCGACTCAATTCTGATTCATGGCTACCCTATCCATGATCTTCTAAGAACAGAGGATTCATAAGTGGTTTACTATTTTATTTTTCTGGAGGCACTCCAGGACTGTACAGCTTGCCCAAGGCTACACAGGCTGGCTCTTCTCCTGGGATGCAGAGTGGAGACTCATTCTAACTCCCCAAGCTATCCAACCAATAATAAGCATGATAGGATTCTTTTGGCTTGCTTTCTTATCTGTTGACCTATATAAACAGTCTTGCTAAAACATCATGGATTCCCTATACTGGTAGAGAGCTGCAGATACAGCTGAAAAAATGTTTGTATTTCAGAAGTGAAGCATACAAGTGGTGTGTATAATTTAAACATGAAAATATTTGGGCAAAAAATAATCAAGGACATGAATCCATCTCTTACCATTGAAAGATGTGATGGAACTGGACAGGTTATTTTATATTAATTGTTTTTATTACGTGTTTTGTGAGCTGCCCAGAGTAGACTATGTCTAAATGGGTGGCATATAAGCTCAATAAATAAATGAATGAATGAATGAATGAATGAATGAATGAATGAATGAATGAATAAATAAATAAATAAATGGGCCAGGCATAGACTTTGGAGAGGGAAATGTCTGTAGCTGTGGCTGTACATATACAGACATTCTTTATTCTCTATTTTGAGCTCCTTATCCTCCTCCTTCTTCCTAGATTGCAAATTTTATGTACTGCCTGTCAGGCATCATGATTTTCATTTTTTTTAAATGTGTAAAGCAATTACAGCCTCCTTTAAATAGAGCTCTGTAATGAGAAAGCGCTTCCCATAATTAAGAGGGGAGAGGAATCAAGAACTTCCTCATAAAATGAACTCAGATTTCTACTTTTCAAAGGGGGGGGTTGCTTATTAATTAAATACAGAATGCTGACATCTAAATGAAGATTAGAAGTGCTTACTCATTCCTCCATATCATGAGCTTAAAGATTTCCCTTTCCATGTATACAGAAAGATGCTTATTCCTCTCCCTCCATCTCGCTTGCCTATTAGTCTATATCAGCTTTACTCTCAACATTCATATCAGTGCAAAAACAAAACAGTAAACAGCTGTTTTGGGTTTCCAGTGCAAGTAAATGAGAGACCAGCAAGTCAGTTTGGATTTGGTGCATAAGTCAAACTAGAAGCAACACTGGTTACTCAAGGCGAAATCAAGAGACTTCCAAAAGCTCTAAATTGTCCTCCAAACAGAATTAGGGGACTCGTGCACAGCTGTAATACCGAGCTGTTCATAAAATGGCTTGAAAGGCCAAGAGTAGAGGAATGCAATGTTGAATTATCCCTGATTCGGAAATTAAACCGTGATTCTCTGTGATTCATATGAGTGGCATCATACAGAAGATCTTTCTTCCTAATTCCATTAATACTATATTGATACTATTGCTTCCTGTAGCTTTTGGATAACTTTGAATGTTGAATTATGCTTGGATAGATGGATCTGATGCATAAGGGACCTCAAGGTTTTATTAATAATACAAAGCTATATATACTAAAATATTGATGCCTTATTATGGCATGAAAACTCTACCTTTGCTTTGATCTTATCTTATTGGCATGCCTGTCTTGATGCCCGGTTATTATTCTGAACTTACTTTTGATGTAACATTATTCCTTTAATATCATATAACACTGCTTTTTACAATGTTAACATCTGCATTGTATATTACAGAGTGGTGAGAAATTGAAGAAGGAGGACAGAAAGAGAGAGAGAGATTAACTTTGGGGAGTTCATTCTTTTGATCACATTATGTTCATCCAGAAAGTCAGGCATTCATAAATTGTTGGAGTAATGTTCTCAATTCCAAGCTTAATTATTGGCTGCAAAAGTTTAAAATGTTTCTCGTACTTGGTCTCATTCTGAAAAAGCGGGGAACGCTTTATTCATTTTCTAAATCAAGAACATACCAGGATATTCCTCATGGCTTTGAGGATCATTTGAATTTTGCCACTCTAAAATTTTTCTAAATCTATATAGTATGACTTTTTCGATGGCTGGAGTTAAGCCATTAAAGTTATGCAGATAAGTTTATTATATTGCACAACCTGCATATTCAATAATAAGTATTATCTAAATGCAAACTGCACATTTGGAGGCTTATGGGACATTTTGGAGAAATCACATGTAGAGATGAAATGATAACGATTAGAAGTTGCACAATTAGGGAGATTAGAAGTTGTACAAATAGGATAAAAATACATGATATGAAACTAAGATGGCAAGAAAGTGCAATCGAGATTTGAAGAAGAGCAATGAAATCAAGATGGTGAGATATTCACTGATCCAGCTACCCCACCCTCTCTATTCTGAACCTTATAGATATACAGGGTAGACTGGTGGAAGAAGCATCAATAATTTAAGATAGGTATATGACACCATCTTACTGGGAGAAACAGCAATGACTTGAAAAGGGGGAATGAAAGAAGAGATATCAAAGCAGGATTGCAGCTGAATATTAAGAAGAAAAAAAATCACTACTAGAGAAGAACTACACAACTTTAACAATGACAATGAAGAAACTGAAATAGTTACAGATATGGTATACCTTGCCTCAAACATCAATCCAAATGGAGACTGCAGCCAAGAAATCAGAAGAAGGCTGGGACTAGGAAGAGCAGCAATGAAGGAACTAGACAAGATAACCAAGTGTAAGGATATGCCATTGGAGACCAAGACTAAGAGCAACACCATCCATACCGTGGACAGGAAAAGCATTGTTTTGTTTGTAATGTGATGCTGGAGGAGAGAGCTTTGTGGATACCCTGGACTGCTAGAAAGACAAACAAGTGGGTCCGAGATCACATGTAGCCTGAACTATCTCTGGAAGAAAATACGTTAAAGTCGAAGTTGTCCTACTCTGAGCACATTTTAAGAAGACAGGATTCCTTGGAAAACACAATAATGCTGAGAAGGGTGCAAGGCAGCAGGAAAAAGAAGAAGACCAAATATCAGATGGCTGGAATCTGCATGAACTGAGAGGGCAACTGAGAACAGGATATTTTGGGAGAGTATTCTTTCGTAGGGTTGCATGAATCAGAGATTACTTGACGGCACATAAAAACAACAGATAAACTGGGATACTTATTTAATCAAAGCATCATTTCATATGCTCCTTCAGTATTTGCATGTATATGAACAAGTCACACCTGCTTTGTTCTAATAGGCTTTTGATCTTTGATGGCTGCAGTGTTGTATTCATGCAATGTGATATTTATTAACTTCAATATTTAAGTTTTATGATTTGTTGTTTTCACCAGTTTGCAAGCTGAATATAGATGACAATCTATCTATCCATCTAGTTATGTATCAGTCTATCTATGAACATACATGTATATCAGTATCAGCCCAAACAAGTGAAAAAGGTGGAAGTTGAAATATCTTGCCATAATAATTTAGTTTCTCTATTTTGCTAGTTACTGTATTAGTAAGTTTTAAGTGACTAAATCACATGAAAGCAAGATATGGAAATGGAAATATTTCAAACAATAAAAATGAAATAAGTCATTCCATTAGGAAATATAAAGGCCATCTTGTGCTCCTTTCAAATTTATAAATTCCCTATTGTACTGAAGTCCATTTCCGCAAGCTGAATTCTTCCATTCAGTGGGATTATGATAGCAAAACACTCAGACACTGTCTACCCATTAAGAGCTATTTCCCTGAGATGCTTGCAGAAAAAAAAAATACATTTCTCTACAAGTTTGTGCACTCTTATGGAGACCTTCAGTAATAAGAGGCAAATTGCTTCCAACTACTTATATTTACAATAAAACAAAGGCATTTCAACATGACAGTGTAACTCAAGGGCTGTGGCTAATATGAAATTAATCAGATCCCTTGAGCTCTTTGGGCACTCAACTGCTTCTTCTCCTTCATAACAATTAACCATATTTCTTAGTATTCATCATCCAGCTGATACCTACCGCCTGTGCATTTTTGGCAGCTAGCTAATCTATTCTCACAGCACATTCAGGTTTAGAATACAGGGTTTTAGAAAATGTATATACAGCTATGGTTTAGCATAGTAATATGTAGAACGGTAGGCCCATTTGAACCCATGAAACCTATGGAGATGTTGACTCACCAAGTCTCCATTGATTCAATGTGCCTATTCTGGTGCCATTTACTACATTAAATAACAGGATTTCGGTCATTATATCACAGAAATATGAAATCCCAATAGAGGCATAACTATTGCCATTGTGCAAGTTATGATCTCAGTGAAGAAAACCCAATCTCTACTTGTTTATCTGGAAGACCTGTAGCTTATTGAGGGTCTTCCACTAAATCTCATGAGACCAACATCATTCTATATTTGAAATGACCACTGTTGTACTTGAGACAGAATATTCTGGAAGCGGGAAGCAATCAGACATTTCATCACCCACTGTGCACCAGAACGGGCTCACAGAATCAATAGAGACTAGGTGGGCATGATTCCTTGCGTGCAAACTATTTACACAACTGTCCAGTGATCTCTTGCCTTTGTTATATGAGAAATCTTGCTACGAATCACATTTTTTTTTTCAGTTCTTTTTTTTTCCAATATATTTTTTATTTATTTATAACTATAAGACCAAATAGCTCTTGGCCGAGGTACTAGGCAAGGTTGTCCTCTCTCTCCAGTTCTGTTTTGCCTGGTTATTGAAATGTTGGCAAATGTAATTAGGAACGATGATTTAATTGAAGGTATAGGAGAAAAGAAGATAAAGATTAATTTATTTGCGGATGATTCCTTATTGACAGTGAAAAACCCGTTAGAATGTATAGATAAAATTAAAACACACTTAGAAAAATTTGGAAAAATAACCGGATTAAACATAAACTGGCAAAAATCTGACTTAATGTTGTTTAATTATAGTAGAATAGAACAAGAAAAGTTTACTGAAAAACATGATTTTAAAATATGTAAAACAATTAAATACTTAGGAATAGATTTAGCGAAAAATATTCAAAAGATAAAGGATTATAATTATAACAAACTAAAGGAAGTAATTAATAAGAAACTACAAGAATATGATAAGTTCAAATTATCTTGGTTTGGAAAGATTGCATTGGTAAAAATGAAAATTTTACCAAAAATTAATTTTCTATTCAGAATGTTACCAATGCAGTTAACAGAGGATGAGTTGAAATATTGGCAAGGAATAGTTAACAAATATTGTAATGGAGGAAAGAAATCTAGAATAAATAAAAAGTATTGGTATAAAACAACAAAAAAAGGTGGTATAGGTTTACCAAATATAAGAAACTATTATTTAGCTAACCAACTGAGGTTTATTGGTGAAATTATATATAATCCGGAAAGGTTAATTTGGTGGGAAATGGAATCATCAGAATTACAAGGAAATATAGAAAAATATTTATTTGCTAAAGGTAAGAAAGACAAAATAAGTCAAGTTAATAATCCCTTTTTAAAGACACTGTTAAATATATGGTATAAGTATAAAAAGAATTTATGTTCATCATACTCTCCATTTAGATTAGTGACAGAAATAGAAGATTTTCCTACCAATATGAAGGTGTATATGGATTTATTTAAAGAAGAAAAAGTGATTAGACTGAAAGATTGGCTGTATAAAATGAGATCGATAGATCAAATGAAACAAGTATTTCAAAACAAGACTATTTCATGGTTGAACTATGTACAACTGGAAAGATGGACTAAGGAATGGGCAAATAAATATAATAAAGGTAGAGAACACACAAAATTTGAGCAATTTTTATTCTCATATGAGGACATTCAGATGACTGACTCAGTAAAAGGTACAGTGAGTAAAATTTATTCACTTCTTAATTTAGAGGAAGAAGAAAGTGAGAAAGAAGGATTGAAATTGGTGTGGGAACAAGATATTGGGAAAAGAATAAATGAAGAAGAATGGAGGAGGATATGAGTGGTCCGTGCGGACCAGATAGGCGGGGTATAAATCAAATAAATAAATAAATAAATAAATATGGAAAATGAGGATTTTAAGATTGATGTCAGTAAGAATAAAGGAAAATTTTTTTAAACTTAGTTTAAGATGGTATTTAACACCAGTAAAATTAAACAAAATCAACACCAGTCATCCGAATGTCTGCTGGAAATGTGAGAAAGAAGTTGGTACATACTTTCATATGTGGTGGGAATGTGAAAAGGTACAAAGTTTCTGGAGACAAATTTTTAAAGAATTAAGTTGTATCTGTGGAAAAGATATAGAATGTAAGGCTGAGATTGCTTTGTTATCAATATATGAGAATGTGGAATATGACAAAATGATTAAAGAATTGATAACTAATTTAATAACAGCAGCTAGATTGATTATTGCTAGACAGTGGAAATTAAAGACTGAATTACAAATTGAAGAATGGTATAAAGAAATATGGAATATAGCATTAAATGATAAATTAACTTGTAATTTAAAGATGAAGAAAGGAGAGTTGAAAAAGAATAATTTTTATGTAATATGGGGCAAATTTTTGGAATATGTGTTAATAAGGGGAAAAGGGAGAGCTCCAAATCAAGAATCTATGCAGTTCTGGAGAGGAGGACAATAGAAGAAGAAGAATGAGAAGAAGAAGAAAAAGAAGAATATGGCAAGAGGTCCCGTATATGGTGGTGGGGAACACTGTTATTGTGTTGTAAGTGTATATGTTTTATGTATATGATTTTTTTGTTATAGTTATAAATAAACGAATCACATTTTGTAAAAGTTCCATACAAGTTTTCAAGGATTAAAAGAGAGACAGGGAGGGTAACTTTGCCTTCATCGTGAGTTGTGCCAGAATTTTATTAATTGCCATCTGCTCTATGTAGGAACACAAGGTGGGGGAGAAGGACAGCATGTCACACTCTGAAGGTGAATAGTGTGGCCTTGGAAATGAATGTGCCCTGTCTTGAACAAACAGCTACGTTCAATTAAAGAGAAGCATTTTCCATTTTCCTGTTCCTTCAGATTGGGTGGAGAGAGAGCAATTGCCCTCCAGCCGTTAATGCTGTTGTAATTGGCGCTTGAGAATTGGAACCATATGACCTTGGCTGCCAAGGCAGAGATCACACAGAGTTTGGCAGGCGTACAAGACTGGTGCTTTGCCAAGGATGACATTTGATCATCTTTTTTTAAAAAAATGCTATTGAAGATCTCGCTAAGGTGTTAACAAGTTTCCAATCAATATCTCATCATTCACTACTGTATCTATAATATGGGACACAGAGGAGTGGGGCTAATTGTCAGGCATAGAGAGTAATATGAATCAAGTGGTGATGCTGGACTTTCACCCCATCTCTAGCATGCCTTCCTTGTTCCTTGGTGCCCATATTTCCTTCTGTTCTTTTTTAATCTGGGCTGCTCACGACACCATTGCTCAAGGAAATGAATCCCTGCCAAACAGCTTTTGCCTGGCACAGTAGAAAGAAATTCTACAAAGTCAATTGAATCCTTTTAATCTGAGTTCCACGTTACCACCATCTTTCATTAAGTTACATAGAGGGGTTATTTCCTCTTTACTGACATTTAGACATGGTGATTCTTCCCCTGTATCACCTGAGAAGGTTAATAAATGATACGGGAAACAGGTTACTGTCTCACCCAAGAATAAATGTCATGTTTGTTCTTAAATGGAGAAAGATCAGAATATTAGTGATGGTGCCACTCTTGTTGCTCAAGAAGCTGGAATCAAGAAGATACCTGAAGAACCATCTTCCACAGACAGATTGCCAGCCAAGGTGTAATTCAAGGTACGTTACCTTTTGAAGTCAATTAAGTAGGAAGTAAGCACATCAGTTGTCTCTCAAGATACTGTCTGTGGAATACCTTCTCTCAATTATCTTTCCCTGGGGAGTACTATATTTTTTTTTTACATTCTGCCAAATATTCAAGCTTTTTTATTCACTCAAGCTTTCAGAAAGACATAACTGTACTGTCTAATGGGATAAGTCAGTTCTGTCACTAATGTTAGTCGTACTGTATTTTGTTCTCAGTTTGGTGGAAAACCCATTGCTTAGTGTAGTAATCTGCACTAAAATAGGCCCATTGAATCAATGGGGATTTGGTGAATGAATGAATTCCTCCATAGCTTCCATCAATTAGAATGGGCCTATGCAGGTTGTGATTTGCTAAGCTGAAACTACGATTTACTAAGCTAAAGTAAGTTGCACTTAGAGCAGGCTTATTTGAATCAATGAAGCTTATGGAAGAGTTGACTGCTCAAATAACTACTGCTTCAATGGGCAACTTTAGTGTAAATCTCCCTATAGGGAAAAAGGCAGCACAGAAAGCAAAATCTGCTGCTTATATACCACCCCATAGCATTTAAAGAAATTTCTGCACAGTTTATAATTCTAATTACACAGGCTATACATTCCTTGGAAAGATGAAAGGCTGAGTCAACCTTGAGTTAGCTAGCTTAATCTGTGAGGATCGAACGAAGATTGTGAGCAGAGGCTTGACTGCAGGACTGCAATTTAACCACTGCACCACAGGGTTGACATTACAAATAAATAAATAAATAAATAAATAAATAAATAAATAAATAAATAAATAAATAAATAAACACACTTGTATGTTGTATATAGGGCTGCGGCAAACTGCAGATAAGTGAAACTGGATATTGATCTCACGGATACAGGGATCCTACTGTATAATCTTTCACCCACTCAACCTTTAGGCAACAATGTATACTACTCTCTCTCTCTCTCTCTCTCTCTCTCTCTCTCTCTCTCTCTCCCTCCCTCCCCCTTTCATATAAATAAGATGTAGAAAACAAGGCATAACTATAATATCATCATAAAATTTCATAAGACAGGAAGAATATCATAGGAATTACTGTATTTTTCCATGTATAAGACTACTTTTTTCTAAAATCTTTAGACTAAAAATTGAGGGTCGTTTTATACACGGAAGTAAGCTGAGCAGAGAACAAAAATAAGTGGAAGGGAAAGCAGGGATCAAAGTGATCCTGCAGGGCTTTGATCCCTGCTAAGCCCCACTTAGATTTCTTAATTTTGGGTTAGAAAAGTGGTAGCGTCTTATACCTGGGGGCGTCTTATACATGGAAAAATACAGTAGTCTCTTATATTGGAAAATGTTAGCCTTTTATTTTAGGTAGTTTCCTCTATTTTCTGGCAAGTTTATGGGCTTACTAGCATATTAACCTAAAGGAAGGGATGCTCCCAGCACCAAGTTCCAGCTGAACTATGCTACTGTGTCCCAAAGTCAAGTAAATTCCTTCATTCTAATCCCCAATATCTCCTTGTGCATCATGATCCTTGGTTCTAGTTCCTAAGGAGGTTTGATGCTACCTATGGAAAAATAACATCTATTTTATATAGATTTTTTTTTTAAATGGATATGAGTCGATTTTCCGCATATTCTTTTTCCATTTCAGCCAAAAGCTTCATTTCACATGAAGTTCCAAGCTGGAAAAACAAAATCATCTGGCCTTAATCAGCAGCAGGAAGCCTGAAACCAATACAAGTGTTTCACACGAAGAGATTAATAATGCCATGCTTTTGGAATGTGATAAAGCAGATGGAATGATATTCTGCAAAAATGGCATTCCGAGGTTTTACACCACAGGCAAATCAGTTAATAACACTCGGAGCAGCAGAAGGATCAAAAAGGAACATTTTTCACCCAGCCTACTGTCTGGTAAACAACTGCTTTCCATGGTTCACGAGTTCCATTTCTCTAGATGTTCTGCTTTCGCAAAAGTCAATTTGCCTGAAAAATATAGCACAGTGAGTCAGCTCAAGGTGTTTGCCATCCCTCTTCCTGGGAGGGCTGCACATCAAAGATTTATAGTGGATTATGAAAAACAATGTTGGACTCACAAGACACTTCCTACAAGGGAGTGGCTTGCCAATCGAGCAAAAATTAGATCATTATTAACTCCAGAGATGGGGAAAGGGGGGGGGGAAGCAATTACACCTTTACTGCAGGTCATAAAAATCTGAAAAATGTTTCTGCAGAGTTGCTGGAATGTCACATAATATGTCAATGGTGAAAGGATCCTTGGTGTAGTTTTGTTTCAGAAAGGACGCATACGGTTAAGAGAGAAACGTTGCTCTCTGAAGCAAACTGGCTTGCAAAAAGAGCTTGTCAGTATGCAAGGGAGCTAGAAGGTAATGAATAACAATTAAAGGATCACTCTTTACTTCAAGCTAGAAGGGGAACAAGAAAAACACACTGTATGAGCTATTAAGATCATATGATACTATAAATACGTGATACATGTCTGCATTCAGGTTACTGTACTGATTGCTTTATCGAATAGAAAGGAAAGGGCGGGAAATACACAACAAAGAAATAATAAACTGTAGTTTTCGACGAGGTAGCTATGTTAATCTGTGGACGTACACCAGGAAAACCCAAAGTAACAAAACAAGTTAAGACAAAAACACGTGGCACCTTTGAAGACTATTGTATTTTAATGTGAGCTTTTGTGGACAAGTCCACTTCATCAGACATATGGAAAAAATGATGGTGACAATGGTGGTGGTGGTGATGATGATCATCATAATCATTATCCTCTTGAAACTGCAGAGCTGGAAGGGATAGATCATCGAGTGCAGCCCTGTCAAGGAGGCAGTGGGGAACTGGACTCCCAATCTCTCTCTCTCTCTCTCTCTCTCTCTGGCTCCACAGCCCAGATGCATAAGCCACTTGAGCTATCCAGTAGTACAATTTTGTAGCACCTTAAAAATTGCTAAGCATATGCTTTTATGGATTGCATTCTATTTCATCAGATGCAATGGGCCCAACAACAATATTCATAACTTCTATATTCTCCTCAGAAGCAAATGGCCCAAAGTAAAAAGGTACACTAGTAGACATTGTAGGGATGGAGACCAGAATTGGGCGCTACCTTGGTTTACACAGCTATTAACTGGATAGTCCCCAGTTCTCTCTCTTTTTAAATTATTATTCTTGCCCTAGATTCTATTTGTAGGTTATATGAGCCCACGATATAAGATTGGGAAGGGGTGCTGGGCCAATCTCTTGCAGAAAAAAAAAACAGCAAAAACATATTGTTCAATGTTAATTAAAGAGTAATCAATGTAACCTAGTGCAATTCTTTTTGTAGACCTGAGACCATTTTCTTCCATGCCAATCACGTTTCCTGTTTCAAAACACTACACCATATGGTTGCCAAATCAAAGTGGTTAGCAGGTTCAGGAAACCCAATTAGGTGTTGCTCATACAACCCATCAATCATGTTTGGAATTGACTGCCACAGAATTTTGCTGCAGTGGCCACTAATAAAGATATATTTCAAAATCCTAGAGAGTAAGTCTATACTAGACGTGACAGTTAAAAGAGGACACCCATATCCAAGGGATGTTAAGTATGAATGTTGATAGCTTAGCTCTTGAGTACAAGGCTGGATCAACAACTGAAGTCATAAACCCTATGCTGTGATATGGTGCAGCGTTACTCCTGTCTCTGAGCAAAGCTAGTGTCTCTTTCACTTGGTGAAACACAGCAAGCTAAACAGGCCAGGCTGAGAGTTTACAAGGACAAGAAACCCAGCCAGGACTACTATTTTTACTAGTCCAGCCAAACAAACACCAGTTACATTGCATTTTTCCAACTTGGCTTATTTTTTTCAGAAATATGCAAAAAGCAGCAGCAAAATGGAAAACCAAGCTATGCCAATCAGGCATGTATGTGTAGTTATTTACTGAGTAAGAAGGAAACAAGTTAGGATATACATCCCTATTAGAGATGGGCATGAGCTACCAAAATGGGTAGTCCATGAACCACGAATCACAAATTTACAATTTTTCCTGAACAAACCATAAATCAGTTTGTTGGTTCGTTCAGGATTTTTTTTTTGACAGCCCAGTGGCTGCCTAAAAAACAAAAAGCCAGGCTGCCTGCCCACCCCCACAGCCTGCTCTACCCCCTTCCCACTACTCCTGTTGCTTCTCTGCCTTTTCCTGCCGCCTTCTCCTCCTCCGCTGCAACTCCCACTGACATCCTAAGGGGCTGCTGGCTCCATTGGGCCAGTGGCTGGGCTGCCTCTGTATGCGTCCCCACCTCTCAGTGAGAGGTGCAAACATGTCCAGAGGATGCTGACCTGCAGCAGCTGGCTGCCTCTCAAGATAGTGGCGGTGGTGGTGGAGGAAGCCTTGGCAGGAAAAGGTAAGGAGGCGATGGGGGCAATGAGAAGAGAGGTGGGGGCAGCTTGTGGGGCGGCAATGAATCAGGAAGTTTGTTAAATCACAAGAAAGTCTGTTGGTTTGGGAAAGTTCGGATTCTTGGTTTGGATGAACCCGAACCAATCCAAATAAATGAATTAGCTAATTTTTTTATGAATTTCCTGGTTCATTGTTAACTTCCTGCCCATCTCTAATCCCTATCTGTATGACAGAAAATTAAAAAAAATGTTTATCACAATCAATATTTTGACCCTCCTTACTTGGACATTTAATTGATAGAAATATCATCAAATATGGGTGAAATTAGATTAAGGATTGAAATAATTCTAGTACTATATAAGGTCCTCTTACAAGGAAGACACATTTTACTGCAGGGCTGTACTGAGATGCCATTGTCTGTTTCTACTCATATCTAAAGTTCAGCATAAACAGACTCAGCTGGAGATGCTTGTGGCTTTCTCTCTGCCGTTCCACTGCCCAAATACAGCCACATTTACCTTCTGTATTAATTGGCATGCTCAGTAAACATTTATTCAAGATGTTTGCGCAAACATTTTTGAAGGTTTTACTAAAGTGGTATGCCTAGTTTTAATGCATAGTACATATCATAAAAACACCTTATCTTTATTGGAGCAGTTAAAATATTTCATCCCTGACTGCAGCCAGTTCTAGAGGTTGCTATGGGAGCCCAGAAGCAATAACAGAGCATCACTCTTTGCAGTTTTACAAACCTGTAAGGAGAGCTCCAGTACATTCCCTGGATAAGACATTCTTCTGATTAACAGGATGTCAGGTTGCGATTCTAAGCAAGTTTTCTTAAAACATTGTTTACAACTGGGATAACAGAATGGCCAATAAAGTCTTGCAGTGGCGTAGTCCATATATCCTCAATTTACCAGCAAATATGACATATATTTGAAATAAAAACATATGAATTCATAATCTGGGGAAATAGCAAAACAATTCAGACATGAGGGAGGAAAAATTTAGATGTGGGGTTTGGCATATCCATGTCTGTCTGTCAGACTAATTTGAGCAAAAAGCAAAATGGATGGTATTTTTACCATGTGCGACCCATTAAGAAGATGTGAGATGAGTGAGTTCCAAACTATTAAGAAAGAGAATTCTATCCTTCCTTTTGTTCCAACAGCCAATGAAAAACAAAGTGTGCTGATTATACACTGCCCCATAGCACTTAAAGCACTCTCTAGGCAGTTTAAGATATAATTATGCAAGCTACACATTGCCTCACCGCCACCAACCCAGCAAGCTTGGTACTCAATTTTCCAACCTCAGAATGGTGGAAGGTTGAGTCAACCTTGAACAGCCATTATCCATTGGGATCAATCTCAGGACATAAGCAGAGTCTTGGCTGCAGTACTGCAGTTTAACTACTGTGCCTTAAGGCACTATAACACTATTCTGATCAGTGTGCTTATTATGTTGTCAGAAGTGTGACATTTTATTTGCACATTGTCCATGGTGAAATATTTGTGTGCAGGATTACACTTGTCTCTTCATACCTTCACAAATTTCTCATAATCCATAATCCTCATCTGTTTGTGCAGCTTGCTGCCACCAGTGGTGGCTAATTGACAAGATACTTGGATTCGTGTCTGTCGTGCGCAAAAACAAGATGCACTACAGAACTTCATTTCGTTGCTGCAGACTACACATAACGTATGCAAAAAACAAAAGGGTTCTGTCCATGAGGCTGTAGTAATATATAAAAGGCTTAACCACATACATGGAATCTCTCATCAAACCTGTCCGTAAACTGGGATTGATTAGACCCTGTTTCCTTATTCAGAAAGTAATATTATAGCAATGAAGAAATGAAGATACTCGCCAACATTTTCCAATGGTGCATCTCTCCGATACTTCATTAGTTATGCTGGCTAGGGCTGGACAAGCAACATCTGTGGGGTTACATATAGTATAACATATGGCAAAGAGGTGGAAAGGTGGATGTAACACAAAGTAAATTATGTCTAGTTTTTATTCTCCACATTAGTGCACCAATTGCATTGTCTGGATCTTACAAGATAAGATAAGAGAGAGCTTTATATATCACCCATCTTGCTTTGCACTTCATCACTTAATGTCTGATGGTAGGACATTTTAACACACTATAATAATTTATATATTCTGTAGCTTTGCTAACACTAGCAAGGTACATTTTCTACTCTTTCTCTTCCTATTTGGTATTGGTCTTCTTTGCTACCTTCCTAAGGCAAGTGAACATCAATGGTTACAGAAGAAAATAAATGATGCACAGAAAGGTCTTTGCAATGTTTCAAGTAGACACAGCAGAATACGAGTAACCCACAATCCTATTCTCAAATGCCGTACATGTCAGCTATACTTTGAATGGAAGAAAAGTGGGGTTAGGAGGGGCATGATCCGGAGTTAATATTATTTTATCAGATTTTAGTACAACTATCTAAAGGAATTTAATTAAAGAGGAATTAAAGAACCTCTTAATGAGAGTGAAAGAAGAGAGCACAAAAACAGTCTGATGCTGAACATCAAAAAAAACTAAGATCATGGCCACTGGTCCATCACCTCCTGGCAAATAGAAGGGCAAAATATGGAGGTTGTGACAGATTTTACTTTCTTGGGCTCCATGATCACTGCAGATGGTGACAGCAGCCACAAAAATTAAAAGACACCTGCTTCTTGGGAGGAAAGCGATGACAAACCTCGACAGCATCTTGAAAAGCAGAGACATCACCTTGCCGACAAAAGTCTGCATAGTCAAAGCTATGGTTTTTCCAGTAGCAATGTATGGAAGTGAGACCTGGACCATAAAGAAGGCTGACCGCCGAAGAATGGATGCTTTTGAATTGTGGTGCTGGAGGAGACTCTTGAGAGTCCCCTGGACTGCAAGGAGAAGAAACTTATTCACTCTGAAGGAAATCAACCCTGAGTGCTCACTGGAAGGACAGATCCTGAAGTTGAGGCTCCAATACTTTGGCCATCTCATGAGAAGAGAAGACTCCCTGGAAAAGACCCTGATTTTGGGGAAATGTGAAGGCAAGAGGAGAAAGGGACGACAGAGGACGCAGATGATTGGACAGTGTCACCGAAGCTACCAACATGAATTTGACTCAACTCCAGGAAGCAGTGGAAGACAGGAGGACCTGGCATGCTTTGGTCCATGGGTCGGACATGACTAACCAACTAAACAACAACAAAATCTAAAGTCAATGTAAATCCAAATAAGGCACTAGCATTAAACACATTCAGAGCATTTTGTACATGAATGTGAGACCATTGTTTCTATCAGCCATTTTTAAGTAAGAAAAGTAAGGATACCATTTAATGCCAGAATAGTAGTTGTTTCTCACCAAACCTACTCTGATTGAATGTTTTGTCCCATGAAATCACTTCTGATTTTACAGCAACTTTATGAAGTAATGGCTTCCAAAAAGTCATATTATTAAGAGCCCTGCTCAGATCCTGCAGATTAAAAGGCCAGGGCTTTACACTTTCCTTCCAAGGTGTTCTATGCTTGACTAACGTGGGTTATCTGTCATTCTGTAAAAGGAAAACAGCATCATTCCACCACAGGGAATATGAAAAGAGCCAAGAGTTTAAGGAAGATGGGAGAGGGTACGGAGGCTAGATAATCCATCAACTAGAGGAAGGGAAGGGAAAAAGACTTGCTAAATTCCTTGTTCACATCTAGGAGTATAAATGTGCACTTGGTTCATCCTTGCATGTAGGGAAGAAGAAATGCAAAACCGCCTGTGACGTGGCTGGCCACTCCCCTGTCTCTGCCCACTCAGGCCTCACAGAATGGTCACCACGCTACCACACACTCTTGCTGCCACCAACCTTTCCTTTAAATGAAAAGGACAAGGGTTTCTTTCAAACATAAAACTGGTTTATTGATTACAAAATAAAATAAGTAAATCACTGGAAGATAATCACATTGTAATCACTTTCTTATTTAATTAAACTCATAGACTTTCCCTCACTGACACCTCAGGCATGCAGGCCTCTTTCACTCTCACAAGATCTCTCTGGATCTCACTCTAACACTCTATCAATCCCCTCACACACACTCTTCACCCCCCTTTTTATACCAGCTCCTCCCCTTCAGTTCCACCCTCCGTCACACCATTGGCTGATAATTCATTGCCCAGCCGTGATGGACAGTTGAGGTAATGGCTGCCCGTTACACCACCCCATTCACACCCAAAAGAGTTTGAGATATTCTGTGGACCTCTTAACAGAAGAAGAAAAGATAGCTAGATAGGAATGAGAAAGTACAAGCACTTACCTGGCCCTCACACAATTAAGTTACCCATCATTTGCACAAAATAGGCACAAAACCTGCATCACTCCTCTGTGAGAAACAAAGCAAATACACAGCAGGCATAGATTGGCTAGTCATTAAGTGAGAGGCAAACAGCATTTAGTCAACGGTTTCTTTCCCATGAATCAAAGGGGAAATTGCCCCAGTTTTGGAGAAACCCTGCACAAATAGTACTGTGCATCTTTTATATTTTCTTTTCAAATCATTCTTTAAAATAGTGAGGACAGAAACAAGAGTGGCAGAAAATAACTGCATTGTCTCCCAGAGAAGAATGTTCCAATTCCTCATCCTTGTCTGCAAGGATGAGACAACTAGAGATTTACATCCCTACTGATGAGTTAATCATTGTCTAAAGATGGATAATCCAGGAAAAAAATGTATCCAGCTAATCTGAGAAGAAACTTGAAAGGATTTTTTCTTGTCTATCCTCCTTATTTGCTTTAGGCACTGGGAGACCAGCTTAACTCTTAGTGTGGGGAAACTGCTGGAAATTTCTAGTAGTGAACACATCCTGACCTGACCTTTTCCAGTTGCACCAGTTTGAGGGACACTAATGGGCCTTTCTGGCTTCTCTCGCATGGAAGTCTGTAAGTGCGCGCAGACTGCACAGATTGCTGGCTGGCAGCTTTATGCCACTTGCCAGACAGAGGGTTTAATTTCAGCTATCACTGCATCATAAACTGATCTAGAGCACTAGGGTGTTAATATAAAAATAGAAAATAGCCTTATAAGGTGTACGTAATCTCTCCTCCTCTCTTTCTGTCTCTACCCAGAGATCCCAAGAGTTGCAGCAAAACTCAACTCAGTAACAATCTAAAAGCAAAGCTTTGGGTTCAGTGTCTAAACATCACCAAGAAAAAGGAAATTCCCATGAAGCAGTGCTCAGTTACCATAGCAACTTCACATGGTAGCACAAAAGGCTTCTTTTCTATGCAATGCTGTTATTCTGGAAATCTATCTTCCCAGATGTGAAACCATCATTTGGGTCCGCTGTGACAACACAGTGCCTAGGAGATGCTAAATAGAACTAATGCTTCATTTATTATGACATGAAGTCAAGTTCCCCCATGCAAACGCCACCTTCTAAAATGCCCATTTCATTAGCAATGATACTAATTGTAAATTAAGTAGAATGAAGAGTTAAAACAATACATGCTGTGCCCACTCTGTGTTTTGAATATTTCTCTTAATTCTTTACAAATTTTCTGACCTTTAACAAGAGCCTGATCAAAGTAATAAAACTGTAGCCTCGGTGAGCCTGTTGATAACAAGTCCCACCAGCCTAATAACGTACAAAAACGGCACTAATAAATGATTATCTTGCAATCACAATTATCTCAAGGGACTGCAATAAGAAAAGCTGTATAATCAGGAAAGGACCTCATTAGCAATTCTCTAGGCAACCCCTTTGCTAAATAAAATAAAATTTATTATGCTGGAGCTATGTTGGATGGTAAGGTTATCAAGCAATTTAGATCAAGTGGTCTAAGTTAATTTGATTCGTGTTCCTTTTCTTCAGAGTCCTCTGATGGTGAATGGGTCTAGCGACTGATCTCTTTTCCATCAATAGATATATTACCCCTTCTTTCCTAATAAGAAGGTATTGAAATGGTAGATAATGTAACGTAGCAGATGAGAAAGATAAAATAGTAGGTAGATAGGGAAACAGTAAAACTGTGGAGCACAAAAGCATGACTTTTGAAATTGTCTTTGGTCTTGAGAGAAACAGACAGGAGGAAAAAAATCTAAGGGAAATGCAGAACAATAGATATTACATATTAACATGTTATAATAAATAGTAAATTTTACAATCATATAATTTTATGATTTTTAATTTTATACGTATAGGTGATCTTATTTCATAATTTCTCATTATTTGTTTCAGGTAGCTTTCCTAGATAAAAGACCTTTGTATGTGAGAGGCATCAAACATTCATATAAAGTAATGACTACATAGTATTCTGCAACCAATAATGCTCTCCATATGTACTGGATAATGTCTAGCTATTTGGTTTCTGGCTGTGGAACTAGAAGTTGGGAGTTGGCTTCCCCTTTGTGTCTCCTTGACAAGGGCTGAACTCAATGATGTATTGGGTCCTTTCAAGCTCTGCAATTTTAGATTATATATGGAACACAACAAGAAGAGGAAGTTGCCTCACATATACCTTACTTGAGACAATAAGTTAAGAACAAAAAGAAGAAAAAGGAGAACAAAAAGTCTTACTGGTTTTACAGATTTGCCCAACAATAAATAGAGCTCCATGTAAATTTTCTATTGGACAACCTCATATGTTAATAATTAAGAGTATTTGTTTAGGCATTTTTGATAATAAAAATAGTCTCGATTTTGGTTCACAGATAATGTTTTTGTTGTTTAAGAACCAGTCTGCTTAGCTACACAAATACTGTATGTAAACTGCTTACAGAATACCCGCGGAAGACAGATGCTTGCAAATCTAGGAGTTTTGCCAAATCCAGGTGCCACCTAATTGCTGCTTATAAACAAAGACCCTCATCAGGCTCACGTAAAGGGACACTGCGGAGTCTAGACAGGACAACAATGGCTTCAAGTGTCTGGAATAAATTATAGATAAGACAGTTAATAAAGAATCTATAAAGTAATAATGATGTTGATCCTCCATTAACAAAATCTCTAGATAGATAGATAGATAGATAGATAGATAGATAGATAGATAGATAGATAGATAGATAGATAGATAGATAGATAGATATAGATATAGATATAGATATAGATATAGATATAGATATAGATATAGATATAGATATAGATATAGATAAAGAACGATGTATCTAGTTCAGAAGCAGCAAAATCACAGGTGATGTTTTTCACGAACTGGACACAATCTAATTTTTTTAAAAAATTTCTGGATTTTTTAAAAAAAGGATTCAGAATCAACATGTCAGGTATTTTCATCTTTATCCATGACTTCTGTACATTTCCTATCATTATAAGCCATAAACACATTTATGTGAGTCTCTAATTGTCACCCACTGGCCAGTACAGTATTGTGTAGTTCTACCTGTGCAGTGGAAATGACGTCACTGGCAGACTGCTGCTAATTAACCAGTTCCTGCAACTTTATGTTATTGCGTGAGGTGCAAGAACTCCCAAACTGGAAAGGTAACTCTTTTATGTGTGGCCATTTGCTCCTACCGTTGTTGTGCAAGTGGAAAGACACAACAGGATCCTGTCCACTGTAGGTTTAACAACGGGTGATATCAAACATTGTACTAGAGTTGTAGAAGGGATAACCATGTTAGTCTGTGCAAGCAGGCTATGCAAAAATAAAATAAAAACCAAAGGTAAAAATAAGACAAAAACGTGGTGGCACCTTAAAGACTAACTATATATATGGAATTGAAACAAAATTAAACTGCAGCCCCCCAGTACAATTGTTTGATGAAGTGGAGTTATCCATGGAAGTTCACATTAAAAATATATATATAACTGTACTCTCTGAGGACGGTCCTCCAAGAAGGGTCAGAGCCAGGCAAGCGCCAGGCCACCAATTCCCAACTCAGAGAGCCTCCTCAAGAGGATACTATGGTTGACGGTATCAAAAGCCACCGAGATGTCGAGAAGGACCAACAGAGATGTTTTGCCCCTGTCAGCCTCCCTCAACAGGTCATCATACAGGGCGACCAATGCCGTTTCTGTACCATGGTGCGGCCTGAAACCCAACTGGAACGTATCCAGGGCATTTGTTTCATCCAAATGAGCCTGAAGCTGATCGGCCACCACCTTCTCCACCACTTTGCTAATGAAAGAAACGTTGGCGACAGACCTATAATTGCCAATTTTGTCTGCCGCCAAACTAGGTTTCTTCCTTATGGGCCTAATGACTGTCTCCTTGAGGGCAGGAGGTACTCTGCCCTCAAGGAAAGACCCATTAATAATTGCTGTGGCCCATTCTTTTGTTATAGTCCTGGCTGCTTTGATTAGCCAGGCCGGACAAGGGTCAAGGGAGGAGGTGGTGGCTCAACAGCGATCAAGCACTTTGTCCACAATACCTGGTGTCACAGATATTGAAGGAGATCAATAATCACCAGGCAAGTTGAAGCGCTGTACATCTCTGCTCGATCCACTGTATCCAAAAAAGGAGAGAGCTCCCGGCCGATGGCCTCCACTTTAGATTTTAAAAGTGCTGCAAATTGTTCTGATGAAATACTAGAGAGAGCCCCATCACTTTGACCAATTCCAAATAGGTCACACACTATATGGAAAAGCTCCGTCTGCTGGTTTGAAGCTTTGCTTATCCGGTTAGTGAGATGTACACGGCTAGTAGCCTCTACCTTGGCATGTTAAAGGTTAGTTGCGACCTTGACAGCTATCCAATTATAATCCATCGGGTTCTTTCTCCACTTGCACTTTAGTCTTCTCCTAAATTGCTTCATCACTCATAGGTCCTGATTAAACCACAGTGCAGGCTGAGCTCTGCATTGGAGAGGGCATTTAGGAGCAATCGTGTCTACAGCCCTGGTGGCGACGGTATACCAGCCATCCACCAGAACCTCGACAGGAGCACCAGCCAGATCATCCGAAATCCCTCTCATGGAATCCTGGAATCCTGTAGGATCCATTAGCCTTCAAGGGCATACCATAAAAATAGGTCCATGCTCCCTGCAAGGGGGAAGAGCCACTGAGAGATTACATTTTATTAGGTGGTGCCTTTTGCTACCTCCATGTGAAAAAAGACCCACTACACAACTGGGAACCCTGGTTGTTGAGCATCCCACTTGTGTGTTGAGACTCCAGATGAGGCACGGGCTTTCCTCTTCATGGAGTTCCTCTTCTCCTGGAAGAGGAGGCAATGTGAGGACTCTATTCCTGCTTATGTATTCAAATTAACGTGTGCGTTTTTTAAACCACCAGAAAAAGAAGTCTGTAGAATCTGAGTGCACAGTGGTTCAATATGTAAACTAAGAATCTGAAAAAAGGAAAGAAATTTCCACATGCACAAAAAATACGCAGCTACATGCTGTATCTTGTACAGTGGTGCCTCGCTTAACGACGATAATCTGTTCCAGGAAAATCGCCGTTATGCGAAAACATCGTAATGCGAAAAAAAACCCATTGAAATGCATTGAAACCCATTCAGTGCATTCCAATGGGGGTCAAAACTCACCGTCCAGCGAAGATCCTCCATACGGCAGCCATTTTCACTGCCTGTCTTGCGAGGAATCCATCCCAGAAAACAGTGGGGAGCCATTTTGTTTACCCAGCGACTATCTTGAAACCGCCGATCAGCTGTTTAAAAAACGTCGTTTTGCGAAGAATTGGTTCCCAAAGCAGGGAACTGATCATTGCAAAGCGAAAAAAACCCATTTAGACCATTGTTTTGCGATCGCAATTGCGATCACAAAAAGATCGTTGTAATGCGGTTTTGCTGTAATGCAGGGCAATCGTAAAGCAAGGCACGACTGTACTGTGTATGTTGTGTACATGCAGTCACAGTCCACATACGGGGCTCAGTGGCAGGCACGGTGGGTACAATTATTCATGTTTGGGAATTCCTGTGAAAAAGGAGAGTGCATGGAGGCTGGCATTGGTTTCAGTTTAGTCAGAATCTGTACATTTTGATTCGTTAGGAAAGAACAAAAATTTCTAAAGAAATTATGTAAGTTTTTTGCTTTAATATTGACACTTATAACATTGTATTGACATTACTCTTAGTCCGGAAGGCTGAAATTATATCACTAATTACTATCATTTCCTTTTGAATAATCAAGGCTCTTTATCAAAAGATCTTGAGAAGCAATGACCGTGGGATGAAGAACAAAAGGAAAGTACCATGAGCCTAGATTCTTATTCTTTTGATATATAATTTACCTAATTGAACGACCAAGGTAATTTCAATTCATTGTGATGCAAAATGAAAATGAATGTGAAACAACAAAACTCACCTGTTATCTGCATTTTAATATGATCTGCATTCTGATCTGAGCAGAATAGACAAGACTCGTCATATCTGTTACCTTTTAGAAATCACTCCTATCAGCGTGGTGGGTAACAAACGAGCATATCTTTTCGGACAGGTGTCATTATTTTATTAAGAAATAGGGGCCAATTGGCCAGAATTGGTTTCGTCAAAAAGGTTTTCAGGCGTGCTATGCAAATCTTTTGCAGCTATCACATTTTTCAAGAGGCCTTGCATAGAGGAAAAAACTGGCATGTAATTCTTCATCAGGACAAGATTGATATTCTAGGAACACATACAAGCACAAGAAGAATAAATAGTGATGAGGGGGATGGGAGAACCAGAACTTAGAAAACACCAGGTAGGCAATATGAAAAAAAAACTTTCCTACTAATTCTTTACATATTTCTATGCTTGCCTTTGAAGTATCTCTAATTGCTATATATAACTAGCAGATGTATCTACAAAGTGGACAGGGAGTTTTCCTAAGTTTTGAATGCTCAAAACCTTTCATTTGCCTCCCAGTCTGCACCCTATAGATTGCTAAGGATCTGCTATTACATCACATGTGAAAAATAGGCGCCTTCCTGCTGCTGATACATTTCAATCCTTCATGGTGCATATGCAAAAGGCAGGTATGAAGGGATAGGGCTGGCACATGTGCAGATATTAGAGAGAGCATGCACACCTCACAGCTTCAAATGCCATTTATTTCACTGCAGCTTCCAGACTTTGAGTCCTCAAATATCCAGACACAGTGCCTCAAAAGAGCTAACAAGTCACATTCAGCTAGAATGTAGAGACCACAAGTACAGATGTTTGAAATGAAGCTTGTGTAGAAAACAGCATCTACTGCTTCAGCCTCCTAGAATGGAGCCCTTAAAAAGTTGCTTCCAGAATACTCAAGCCAGCATAGCCACTAGTCATGCTGGCTGTGGATTCTGGGAGCTGTTATCAAAAATATGCTCTGACCAATACGCTTTGTGCTAGGGTAGCTGCGTGGTCTGTTTTAGGAAAGAGAAAATGCTGCATTTGGAGGACTGCAAGAGTCAGACGGAAATGAACTGAGGAAAATCCTGATCGAAAGACTGTTTGATAACAATATGTACCCAAGCAGCATGATCTTACTTTTTCACTCTGGCAAGACATTCTCTTAAAACTAAGCTCAATGGGATACTGGCCACCAAACCATAGAGAAGGATAACAGCCCTTTATGTTGAGAGCGAAACACATTAAAATACCATGTATTTATTTTCTTTCTTTCAAAGATTTTGAAAGAAAACGTTTCCTATTTTGCAACATAATTCAGCACATGCATATTCTCTCTCTCTCTTTCTCTCTCTCTCCATAGTGTATGTCTTCCTTTATTATATCTCATTTTTGTTGATGTGGAAGGAGCCACCCTACTTTGTGCCGTCACATATTCAGCACAATAACTGAAAAGAACTAATTAGTCAAACTCCATAAGAATGTAAAGGGACAAGGGCAAGAAAGCAGGAAAAAAAACCAGATGCGTAACTTGAATCTCACAAGGAAACAAAGGCCCATGAAGAGCAGGAAGACAATGAAAAAATGTGAAGTTGCACAATAGCAGTGATCAACTGGAGATAAGAAATAAGAAGGCTAGACAGAAGAGTATTATGAAAATCATGTCTCGACATGATAACAGAATTATACAGAATCCTTGGGATTCCAATAGGAAGAAAAGAATGAATCCTTGATGTAATGAAATCATTGGGGTGTGTGTGTGTGTAAAAGGCAACTCTTCAGATCTAGCTGGAGTGCAACTTCCAACATTCCTCATTACTCATGATAGATTGATGAGTGTTGCAGGCATATAATCTCTGAACAGGTACATTTTACCCTTCCATGATTTAAAGTGGTCGACCAGACCAGATGGGCGGGATATAAATCAAATAAATAAATAAATAAATAAATAAATAAATAAATAAATAAATAAATAAATAAATAAATTAAAGATCTGGAAAGAGCAAGATTTGGCTGTAACAGAAAGAACACAATTCAGCCACAAAATACCAGTCCATACTATTGTTATAATTAGAAAGCGAAGAAGGATAAACACATGCATGTCCGAAAGTAGGAGGTTACAGATGGAAGGACAGAAGAAAAACTTGGGGGATAAGCCAGGAGCTCAGTTTAGATAAATGAAGAAAGCCTATATCCAGAAAAGGCAGATGTAAACCAGCAGTAGTATTAACCAAAAAGTAGGATGTCCAACCGGAAGTTGAGATACAACATCATTAAAGTTATAGGACATACTATTAGCAGCAGTGGAAATTAGTCTTAATACACAAGGTGAAACAGGAAGAAGAGGGCCAAGAACAGAATCTTGGGAGGTGGCAACAGAGGAAGGGAAAACAGAACTTTTAGTAGAAACATAAAGGAAGGTAACAACAACCTATGACTATGAAAATGATTGAAATGAAGAGAATATACAGTGATAAATAGTATAAAAATAAAGATTCTAATGAAGGAAAAACTACAATAAAGACCAAATAATGACAAGCAGTTTGACTAGAATGACTAGAATGATGATCATGGTAACCACACTGGAAGTGATCAAAAGAAGAATTTCAAGAACACAAAGCCAGAGATTGATTCAAAACTAACGCATTCAAGTAGCTTAAAAATAAAGGGCAGAGAAGGGAAAGGTCAATAAATCAGAATGATCAAGAAAAGGTTTTTATGGATAGAAGAAGCAATACCTGATTTATTTTTTGAAGGAAAAAAGCAAGAGAAATACACATTGGAAGTAAAATAAAAAATGGATGAAGCAAAATGATTATATCTAGATTGGTGGAATGAGTGGGGTCTAAGTTACTTATAAGTAACCAAGCCTCACTTATTTCTACATGTCTATAGTGAGCATGATTTAAGAGATCAATTGAGACTGGTGAAGATGGCTACAATCTAGCTCCTAGATTTTTTTTTCCCTATGCAGAAGTAATATTTTAAGTCCCACAATTTTCCATGGACTGTCCCTCCACTCCAAAGCAGCTCCATGACAAAAAATGAATACATTGCTAGAGATGTTTGATACATGAAGATTTTATTTTTAAGTCTAGTTTTCAGGGGGAAAAAACCTCTGTTCTAGCAATTAAATCTACTACGTTTTATCATTTTTTCTTGTATATGTTATATACAATCACTTCACACTGTCTGGAAAAAAAAGAAGGGCAGAAAACAAACGTACGATGATTATTTTAGGAATACATGGAATCTTCCTTCCTTCCTTCCTTCCTTCCTTCCTTCCTTCCTTCCTTCCTTCCTTCCTTCCTTCCTTCCTTCCTTCCTTCCTTCCTTCCTTCCTTCCTTCGTTTCCTGTTCAGATAACAGTGCTCTATAAAGACTATGTTCTGAAACAAAATATGTGCAAATATAAGCCATGAAAGCTGCACTTGCATTTTTGTCCCAGAGGTAGTCCTAGAATATTGATCAATATGCCTGATGAAGAATATTCAGAAATGCGAAAGATGGTTTTGCTTTTACCTTTGAAACGCATCTCCCACAATCCCTGAGTCAGCATGGCGGCTACTGAGGAATACTGTGAATTGTAGTCTTAAAAAGATAAGTTCCTCTATCTCTGTGAATATTTATGGCTCCTTCAGCTCTCAGACACCACTTTTCATTGTGAGAGGTGGGTAATGATACTTGGTTTCAGGGTTTTACCCACTTCCCCCTTTCTTATGCATTTCCACATTTGCGGCATCCATAAGCAGAGAAAAATCAGTTTTAATGGCTTTGCATTTATGACAAAAAGGGGTGGCAATACACAAAAAGATTAGAAATACACAGATTATAATAAACTGGTAAATCAATTTGCCCAAGCTACAGAAAGGGAAACATAAATTATTTCAAGAATCACCAAAGTTGTAGCATCATGGAGGCAAGAGGATATAATTAATATAGTTGATTGACTAGAAAGAAAGAAAGAAAGAAAGAAAGAAAGAAAGAAAGAAAGAAAGAAAGAAAGAAAGAAAGAAAGAAAGAAAGAAAGAAAGAAAGAAAGAAAGAAAGAAAGAAAGAAAAGGGAGGAGGGAGGGAGGGAGAGATCAGTTCTTAGGAAATTATGTATCTGTAAATTAATGGCAGCTAAGATTTATTCCCTTTGGAACTATAATTCAATTTGAAGTATCTGGAAGATTTCACTGAAAATTGATTTCATTTGGTTAAAAAAAAAAGCTGACAAGATGCTTTCATGGAGCAGAACACCTTGGAAGCTGTTATTTATCATGCCACAACAGACATCCCATCCCGCAGTAAAATGTATTTGCTGACCAATTCAAACCTGGCCAGTCTTAGATGTGGAGAGGCTATCTATAACAGCAGCAGCAGTTGTACAGTTCTCCACCACCACCCCATCCCCAAATATAAAAGAACCAGAAAATAGCAAAAGGATCCTTGGATAACCTTGAAGAGCAGAGAGATCTGGACTTATCTCAGGCACACTGTACTTCTTAAAGGAAATTAAGCATCTCCCAGCAATTTTAAGAGATCCATGTCCAGCAGGCCGAAGCAAAGAGGCAGTCCTGAAAGCAGCAAAATCAGGGAGCTGGACAGGAGACAGATTGTGTTTGTCTTCAGTGTGGAAGGGATTGTCACTCTCGAATTGGCCTTCTCAGCCACACTAGACGCTGTTCCAAGACCTCCATACAGAGCACGTTACCATAGTCTCCCAAGACTGAAGGATGTCTACTACTAATACTATTGCTCTTATAACCAAAGAATTTATCTCCAAGCACTACAAATCGAAAGGCATTGTCCAGTACATCCATTGCTCCCTTCTAGAGATGGGCACGAACTACAGTTCGGTGGTTCGGCGTGGTTCCACAGTTTAGCTACACAGCTCAGCCATAGGGTCCCCTTGCTCTGCCTCCTTTGGCAAGCTCCCTTCAGAGGCACTGATGCTGCTTCCCAGCCCTGACTCCTCTGTGCACTGCCTCTGAATGGGTGCCCCACTGGAGGATGTGGGACAAAGTAAGGACCCACAGAACAGCTGTGCAGCTAAACCATGGTTCATAACCATCTTTATTCCTTTTCTTAATGGATTTGTGCAAGGATGATTTTTGTGTATGTGTTGTAAAAAGAAACAGTAATGGGGAAACACAGGATGGGTACAAATGGAAGATGGTGGCACCTGGACGCCTTTACTCCATAAAATTCCATGGATGAGGCATTGTGATTGCCAGAAGCGGAAAAAGTTTATTTTTGAACTACATGTCTACTGGCCATCCTGGTTGGAGGGTTCTGGGAAGACTTGTTCAAAAAAAGAGATAATTTTTTCTCAAGCTGTAGGAATGACAACACTTCATTTGAATGCAACATAACCCCCCCACACAGAGACATCTTTACACTACATTCAATACCATTTGTCGTTTGATAAAATGCCCCAACTAACCTAGGTTTCTGAATCACATGATTTTCAAAAACAACATAAGACATATTTATAGTTTATGTTTTATTTGTACTTTTCCTTCATTAAATCAAGATCTTTATGTGTCCTTTATTTGTCTATCTTTTGTTGTCCTAGATTTTGACACTGCACAGCTGGAAGGGGCCTTATGGATCACGTCCAGCTCTTGTCAAGGAGGCACAGTGGGGAATCAAACTCCCAAAGATGCCTAAACCATTGAGCTATAAAGCTGTCCACTGTACAAAACACACACCCTACACAGCTGTTTTTAACACCCACCAACACAGCACACTACTTCCCAGCCTTGCAATGATTTGCTATCAACCCAGCACAATATTTTCTGAAGAATAGCTTCCATCACTTTTCTTCACATGAATTTTCAGTTATGACTACCATGAGCATCACTTCTTTTACAGAATCCAATCCCGATGGTAACAGCCCTTGCAGTACATTTGTTCTATTTCTATCACATGCTGAGAGGTATAGCAGGTATTGTCAGATCAGGATTTCAAAGTCCAATTCCAGTCTTAAACATCTCTAAAAGGTTGGTATTGGTCTTTCTCTCTCTTTTTTTCTTTTTTTGTGGGGAATGAAAAAAAAATGAGGTTATAGCTGCGGACAATTATAAATTTTTCTTAAGGAGCCTATAAATGGACTTGCATTTATTTTTTTCCTTGTTTTTTTTTTTAAAGCAGGAACATTGAAAGGGAAACCTGTATTTCTGTGGCTATTAGCCAGCTTTTCTAAGCCTGCATAGGAAACTGTGAAAAGTCACTGGGATGCCTAGAGAGCTAAGGAAGGCTGACCTAGAGAAAGCCAGCTGATAGCGACCCTTGGAGAACACTCCAGCTGGTTTAGCAGATGGTAGGCAGAAAGCCAAGGCGAGCACTAGATGGTAATAAGTGGGATCAACAAGGGATAATCCTTAGAATTGTGGAAGAGATAGCCAAGTCATAGGAAGAAGGTACAGTATGGAAAAGCACTAGCACCAAGAGAGGAAAGAATTGTTGAGCAAGTGGGAAACAGAATTCTTTAAGTGTAAAGACTTCATTTTTAATCTGGATGTAGTTAGATGGTTGAAAAAAATTTTTCGTGCTTGATTTCATTGACTTTCTCTGAAATGCACCTGCATTTCCATTCCCATCCTTTTCTTGAATCAGGTTTTGAGATTTTGTTTTTAGTTTCTGCATTTAAATTAATCCCCCATATTTGTCCATTTTCCTTAATGTGCCCATTCATATATGGATATTATCTAAGGAAAGCCTCCCCCCCCCACACACAAAAGACTAAAGCATTTTAGCATGCTTTTCCCCCACCCCATCGTATCTATTTCGGCCATCCACATTTTAAAATGTTTACATAGTTTTGTGTGCATTTTTGTTTTCTGAAACGACCTGCTGCCTTTTTTTTAAAATTGGGATTGTAAAATCCAAGGAAATTCTTCTCCATCACAGCATGTACCAATTCAGAGGTTTAGGTTAATCTTCAAATTGCCTACTCAGAGAAGTCAGCAGAAGTTAGCAGCACAATGTCAGTTGCGTGTTATTGAGGCCAACTGTGCTGGGACTCTCAGTGGATTAAGCCCAGGAAAAGGAAATAGTTGCCTTCAGGCCTGAAATGCCTCTCACAGTCAGAGATGCTGGTAGAAAAACAAGAAAGAGGGAAAAGAAAAGGTTTTGGAAGATCACTTCCAAATCCTGTCAGCCCACTTCTAGTCTTACTAGTTGAAGGTTCCCTCCTGTTAGCCCTTGAAGATAGCCCAACACTAAGAAAGTAAAGAGGTAAATAATCACTCAACTAGCCTCAAGTTGTTGCAGAGAAGAGGAAATGAATAACTGTAGTCAGGAAGTCAAATCCATTCATCTAGAACAGTGGCTCTTAACCTTGGGTTACTCGGGTGTTTTTGGACTGCAACTCCCAGAAGCCTTCACCACCAGCTGTGCTGGCTGGGGTTTCTGGGAGTTGTAGTTCAAAAACACCTGAGTAACTGAAGGTTAAGAACCACTGATCTAAAAGCCTGACAGTTCTTGCCTGGCAGCGCCTGGGTAGAAAACCCATCAGGCAATGAGCAGGCCCCGAGGTCAGTCAAGTGTCATTACATGCATTTTTGAATGTATGGGTTTTTTTTCTGTGCAGTTACATTTCACTGGACATATTTTTCGAACTCTTGGAATGTGTGGCAAATCAGGATTGGATGGCTTCTTGATATGATCTTAGCTTAGCTTCCATGACATCGAAAGCTTATCCTGGAAATTTATGTATATCAAAAATATATTAGGGGGAAGATGAAGTTCCTGCCCTATTCCTAATGAATTTGCAACCCCAGTAATAGGTACTATATATATGTCTAGTTGACCTCATTCTTCCTGGTACAGGAGGTTCCCCTTATCAGTATCCGCTGATTCACTTATCAACCTTCTGAAAATGTTTAAAAATATTACAAGAAAAATCCTAGAAATATATATTTCTACAATGCCATTACCAGAACTGGCCACAGAGGGAGCCATACTATGTATAGTTTTCACTATTAAAATAGCATTCACTATAATCTGCATTTTTCAGCATCCGTCGGGGTGGGCTTGGAACCAATCCCTTGTGGTTTCAGAGGTCCTACTGCCTAACTTTTACTGGTGTAGACTACTACCACAATGTGCATGCCAACAATGTTCTCTCAGTGTGCTGAGTTGCTTTCTTATAAAGAAAAATGAGACAGAATATTTCTTAAGTGAAGGCTTTCTGGTATTCCAGATATCTTTGGGGAAGGGGAAGTGTTTTATAAACAGCTAATGAACTTACAAGGAGTAAAATTTGCCAGACATGAATGTTCATCATCTTCTTTTTAATCTGTGTTAGTTATTAATTTAGTAAGCACCACAGGAAGAACTGAAAGGTGACCTGGCAATGCAAGTGGGGGAAGGCATGGCTGTGTGCCATTTCTATAGCCTGGAAGAAAATTAAGTATGTTCAGATGGTTTTGTTTTGACCCTGTGCAGGAGAACTGCAAAGTTATGAGCAGGTCATTGATTAATGTTGTTGAAATGTTTGTAACGATGTACAAATTTAACCTTATCTTATACAGCAGTCAACACTACCCTTGTCAGATAACTGGTGGAAGTCCTGTTGTTTGGACAGAAGGCAAAATCAGGGACACTAAAACCACTCTCCCTCACATATGAGTGGTATTTTCCCCAGATATCTGATGGGGCTTGCATATAAAACCGTAGACATGAGATTTTGAGATTTTGATATAAAAATGTATTAAATGTTAATGTTATATAGTTAAATGTAAAATGGCTGATTTTACCTCAGTCACTGTACTGATTCTATTCAGGCGTGGGTATCAAGGATTAAGACTTAATGTTGTACAGCTGTGTACATGATGAAACTTTGTGTAACAGAAAATGAAGTAATGTACTTTCTGATTGGTCACAGGACTGTACATAAGTCATGTGTAAAATGAACGTCTTTATCTGCTGTTAGTCAGATCGCTTTTTTTCTATGCTGTGTGTTGCTTCATGTCATGTTAAGCTGCCAGAAGAATGTCTATTCTCTATGTATGTAAATAGACTAAGTTGTTGATTTTACTCTGTCTAACAGCAGATAAAGATGTTCATTTTTGCCATCTTGATAATGTATTGTTTTGGAATTAATTGTTATAATTGTAATTGTAATTTTTATGAATATATACATGTTTATATTGATGTGTTTTTATCTATGCAAGCCGCCCCGAGTAGACATTGTCTAGAGGGGCAGGGTAAAAATCTAATAAATAAATAAAATACTCTCTCAGTGTCATAGTGTCATAAGTATTCTCTGCTAACCAATACCTCCTCACTCTGCTGATGTTATGAGAATACACATTATAATCAAAATACTCTCTCAGTGTCATAGTGTCATAAGTATTCTCTGCTAACCAATACCTCCTCACTCTGCTGATGTTATGAGAATACACATTATAATCAAAATACTCTCTCAGTGTCATAGTGTCATAAGTATTCTCTGCTAACCAATACCTCCTCACTCTGCTGATGTTATGAGAATACACATTATAATCAAAAGTCTCAACAGATATTTGACCTGAACCATGTACATATAACACAATGGTGGTACCTTGTCTATTTTTCAATTGTTTCTTTTTAATATGATGCTAACAAAGGAGAAGGAAAAGGAAAAAAGAAGCCACTGAATGGATAACTTTGTGTTCAGCTCAAATTTAAATTCAACTCAAATTCAGCTTGCATACCCTCAAAATGTTTGAACTTCAGGAAGTGGCCTTCAGTGGTCTACCATCTGTAAAAGCTTATGCCCAATGAAACTTGTTAGTCTTTGTTGTTTACACTACAATAGAATAACATGGCTACCTTTCTGGAAACAACCACAGTTAGATTAATGATGAATTCATACCAACTATCCAAAATGAATGCCTATTGATTTTAACTGGACAGAGCTGGAACTGTATTTAGTACAGTGGTGCTTTGCTTAACGGGGATAATCCGGTCCAGCGAAATCGCTGTAGAGTGAAATCCTCGTTAAGCGAAATAAAAAAGCCCATTGAAACGCATTGAAAATCCTTCAATGCATTCCAATGGGCTGAAAACTCACAGTCCAGTGAAGATCCTCTATAGGACCGGCCATTTTCGCTGCCTGTAAAGTGAGGAATCCGTCCTAGAAAATTGGGGGGGCATTTTGTACACCCGGCGGCCTTTTTCAAACCCTATGATCAGCTGTTTTTAGATGGTCGTAATGCAAAAATTGGTTCCCGAGGCAGGGAACCGATCATCGTGAAGCGGATTTTTCCCATTTAAACCATCGTTTTGCGATCACTTTTGTGATCCAAAAACCTAATAGTCAAGCGATTTCCTTGTTAAGCGAGGCAATCGTTAAGCGAGGCACAACTGTAGATTGAAAAGGGCTTATGTTTAGCAATATCATGTCCAAAATAGGTCAGCTGAGAACTAACATTTGGTGAAAATTACTACATCAGTTTGACTCCAGTAGGTTCATTCTATATTTGCTTCGTTTTAAAATACTCAGTTTATTGCGGCCCTCAACAAATATATTATCTTCCTAGCCTTCAGCTTATTGTCATGCATGAAGACCATTCAGGTACATGTCTGTGTTGCACCCCATTGGATTTAAGCCTTCTGAGGAACCTCAGAGGAACCAGTATAAACAAAATTATTTCCAAAATTATTTCATTATTTTCATAAATCTCTGCTATATGGAACAATCAATAAATTTTCCCAGGGGTCTAAGTACTCCTTTGAAGAATAAGATGATGTTTTTTCAGGACTTGTTATCAAACTGTATGCAAATACTGTAATTTAGACGACAGTAATTGTGTTAAAACCATCATGAAAAGCAGTATGCTGGCTGTCCACAAGGGAAAGCTCCCCATCCCCACAATCAGGAAATGCCAAGAATTTATTAAAATAATTAAATGTTCAAAATTAAGTAAAAAATGAAGTAAGAGGGTAGAAATCAATTAAATAGATAGCAGGATGCCAAATTGAGTCAAGCAAAAATAATACGATTACAAAAGAGACAGCGAGAGAAGTGGAAATCTGGAAAGCAGTATGCATAAAGTTATGCATAAAGTAATAGGTTGTGTAAGTATTATAAGTACCATAGGCGTTACTACAATATTTAAAAAAAACATATAAATTGATATTGGGTGTTCTGGAGCTCATCAGACAGAAGTCTGGGCACTAGATTTCCTGCACATACTGGCTGAATGTAGGTATTAGAGAACCCAGTTTACTCATCATGGAAGGAGGGGTGTGTTTATTCCCCGTCCCTCCTCTCTCTATTTTTTAGCTTTCTTCAACAGATATAAAAGGAAGGGGCTCCTGCTCAAAAGGAGACTCTCCTTTTGAAGAAGAACCAAGATTTTCTAGAGTTCTCACTTCAGTGGTAAGTTTGCATGTCATTCAGAACCTTAATTGTGTGAAGAAAATGATGACGGAAGAATGCCAAGAATAAACTATCTACTCTAAGGTCTAATAGGACTACTTCTGTTCCTCCATATTAATTCTCCACAACCTTCTAATCCATACAGACACAATGGGACCTCCTATTATGATAAGGCAGTCATTTCTGTGAAACTAGAGGTCTTATTATTCCCTAACACAGGAAATGGAAGGAGCTCTTTTTTAACTACATTAGCCGGTAAGAATATTAAGAAATATATTTTTAGATAATCTCTGGCCTGTTTTTCTGCTCTTAATCCCCGGAGAATATCAGCTAGGTACAATGTTTGGGACTTTTCTTTGTACTCGATAGTTGGTAATTAATATGGGATACATAAGTGCAAAGTTCCCCCCCCCCTTCCCTACCACCACCAAAGAATATTCTATGAGAAAGGAAATTTTTGCAAAATATTTTAGTAGATGAAGAGAACAAGTGTTCCTATACTTCCTCCTGTCCCACATTCAGGATTACTTTTACACTCATTAGACCTATTGTCTGACCTAGCAAATAATATTTTTTAGTGGCCAACATGTTTTGAATAAACTAACGTGTTACATGCATGGCTATCAAACATATTTTTTTTAGTAAAGGGCAACTCTGAATATGCATGGAAGTTGTAGTCTTTTCGGTAGCTTGGATCCAAGCCATTCAGGGCTTTATAACACTTGAATTGTACCCGGAAACAGATTGGCGGACAGTGGAGCCTCTGTAAGAGGGAGTTATATGTTTCCTGTTACTTTTAACACTGTAGCTTCCTTGGATTCTTCAGGAGATAGGTAGCATAGAAATATTGTAAATAAATAAAAATAAATATATAAATACATAATGTAGCAGATATATTCAGTTTTGCATAATAACACAAATTCATGTGACCTTTTAAAAACAGGAAGTATTTATAATATATTTAATTCTGCATATAGGAAATGAAATACATTGATAAGAAAAAGAAGGAAAGTGAGGACAGGTAGAAATAAAACAATGAACTACGAATGTCTTCCAAATCCCTGCAGAGATATTTATTTATTTATTTATTACTTTTATTTATTTAGATATGAGCTCTATGGAGGTTACTGACCAATTATTACGGCTTTATAGAAAATCCTGAGCAAAAATTCAGTAATTTAAACTGATGTTGTGTTGATCAGTGTAACAATTAATAATATAAATTAATCTGTTGAGTCTAAAGGAAGAATTTCTCAAAAACAGATAAGTATCTGAAACCACTCATTTCACTTCATCAGGTTCTCAATGCTTAAAAATCTGCATGCTATATTTTACCAGCAACTTTAGGTGCACTAGAAAATAGCCCATTCTCTTTTTTGTGTGTGTGGTGGGGGAAGAGGAAAAAAAAGAATAAGACAGCAAATTTTATTCCCATTCTGAGAGAACAGGAGATACGACACAGACATACTAAAATGATGCATGGCCTCGGACAAAATAATCCTGGTGTCGATAATTTGCAAAGTCGCAAGGGCAAATAAATAGAACTGAGTGACTTTCAGAAGCCTTCTAGGATTTTTGTTTCTCCTTAAGCAAAAGAAAGAAATATTTTTTAAAAAAAATTCTTTTGATGTATTCCCAAATAAAGTAGGATGATAAAAAGAATTGTGAGGATGTGGAGGCTAACAGGCGAGCAAGCTAAGAAGCAGCTGTCCTTTTCTACGGTTTTGGGGGAGGATGCAGTATTTGGGCCATATTTTTCTGCAACAAACTTACTTGGAATCCAGAGATGCTCACATCTGAGAAGACAATACATAGTTTTCACTGTTATTAAATTCTATAATTGCGGGATATAACTCCTGTTTGGTTCATCCTTGTTTTGCAAATGAAGCAATGCCAAAATAAAAATATATACAGTCTGTAAGATACTGAGGTCCCCACCACCCAATATGCCCATGAGAGATTTTGCATGTCTTTGAAACTATTTTCTGCATATTTCTGTAAAACGTACAAAAACTGAAAAGAGCAATGATGATTGCTTTGTGGCTTAGGCTGGTATAAGAACAACTACTGTATTTTTCGCTCCATAAGACACACCTTTCCATAAGACGCACCAATTTTTTAGGAGAAGAAAACAGGAAAATATAATCTGTTTTCTTCGCTCCATAAGACGCACAGACTTTCCACCCCCCCTGTTTTGTGGGGGAAAAGTGTGTCTTATGGTGCGAAAAATACTGTAGATTCAACCAGGATGGAGCAGAGAAGCCTAAGCTGTTGCTGGGATTGGAAGATCAGTTGAAGAGGTGGAAAAAACAGGCATGCTGGGCCTGGTGTGTGGCTGATTGAGCCAGAGGAGGCGGGGGGGAGCAGCGGAAGCAGCCTTTACAAACTGGGACAAACTGGTTCACATCCATCTCTAAATCCCACTTCATTCTCATGATGGTAAGATATATTCAGGTTGCTGGTGAATGGTTGATAATCCCATTTCACAGTGCTGGTATGGCCATTCTTGCCTAGAATCTTGCCCTTATTCACTGTCCTGCCTCAAACTTATGACCTCCAAAAGGTGCCATTATTTACTGGGTAGAAGTCCAAGGTATATTTGTTGGAACCGACACCAAACTACACAAACAGGGATACTGAGTCTTTTTATTTGTTCTTTTTAATTTTTTTTTTGTTTGAGTTTGAGAGAACTCGATCTAGAGATGTTGTAGGGGGTTGCAGAAAAATTCCAACTCCCCACCTAATATTTTCATTTTGATGCTTCACCTTGAACAGAAAGGACTGAAATAGTAGTAATTTAAGGATATGGAATAATGACTCCTGAATAATTTTATTAATTTCATAGAGCATGCCCCAACAGTCTTTAGAAGCCTCCATATTTGCTTTAATATTTCACTAAGATATTTTAAAGGTTTTTGAAAGCTTATTTTATAACGATAGGTCATGCTCAAAAACATATCAAATAAGCAAAGTTAACATTTTCTTCAATAAACCATACTAGTATTTTGAGTATCAAAGAAGCAAATTTATCTGTGAGTAAATAAACTTCTACCTAAATGTTGTTGAGTAGACAGAGGACTGGTCAATTACCTAGATACCACTGGGAATTTCAAGAAGCAGGAAGACAATAAGTAAAATCAATCAATCGTACAATTTATTTATCTTTGTGGTCATGTTAAAGGTCATGCCTTTTTCATAGCTGCACAACAGGATTTCAGCCTTGGTTTCTTATCCAAGCCATTAACTTGGTCTCCACCTATACTTTGCTTTAGCAGCACTCAGGTATCTGGCAGCCCTAGGTCATCCTCTGAAACCTAAAATAATATAAGTTTATAAATGTAGAGATGGATATACTCCTTTAAAACTCAACATATTAGCATGGTTAAAAAAAAAAAAGCACAAGTTAGCTTGCCTTTTTTTGACATATCTCCGAGCCTGATCAAATCTTTTGAAATAAGCTTTCAAAAATCTTTAAAATCACTATTGCGTGAAGGTTTTGTGCCATTTACCTAAATCATCTTCTATCTTTTTCAGGACATGCTGAATGTATTTTGAAAAGTTGCAATGAACGTGCCAGCTTGAATTATTATTCTGAAGAGTACTATTGTTGCACAGTGACAGAATCATGCTGCTTGGCCATAAGATAAAATATCACCACATTACACATTGCATAAGTGCGATTTAGCCAAAAAAAATGTATGTGTAAAGGAGGATTCCTTCAAACCTGGGATTGGGTGGTGCAGTCCCTATGAAATTTGGGAAGAGACAGAAGCAGTGACAATAATAGCACCAAAGTACAGGGAACTTTTGAGAGAACACCCAACAAAATTTCCAGAGATCAGAGATGACACATACTGTTAGGTCAAGCTCCTTGTGCCACTCCAGATTTTGAGGCATGCAAAAATATAAAACAAAAAAAAAAGCCTGAAAAGTCTCGATCTGTATGTTTCACACTGAGGGTGAGATCAGATGGCTGCAAAGGCAACACCTGATTGATCCAGAAAGGATCACTTCAACGGGACTGAACTTCCCTTAAAATAACCCTTCTTTGTGCCAGATAATTACTTCAATACAGCCTCCAAAAGTAGACACTCTACAGTGGGATTAAAAAAAAATCCAGTTTAGGGCACAGATCAGGGGCAGGTTAATCTGTGTGATTGCTGGGAAATAGATAGCATTGGACCGCTCCACTAGTGGTTCAAATTGTGATCAATTATTAAATGTGATCACATCTTGGGTGTAGGTAGTGGTACAAGATCACATGCTCTGGCCTAGCTCCCAACCTTGGCACACCGAGGAGCAAGTATCAGGAGGGCTTTAGAGTATAGCCTCATTTCTTTTAGATTATCATGATCCCAGCTAAAATGCAGAAGAAAAGCCTATTATAGTGAAAGGATCTATATAATCCAGTTCATACGTATTGCGTTTCTCCTGTTAATGAAGGTAAGTGCATCAGTTTATAGTGAGGGTGATCAGGTTTCACTGAAACATTGGCCACTACCCTACTGTTATTCCCAATTAAGAGCAGACCCACTGAATCCACTACTGGATGGTAAACTGATACTTATATAAATCCTGTTAATAGTTATACTCTAGTTGGGCCTATCAAGAGGCTATTACCCAGATGTTAAGATCATTGGGGGAGGGGGAGCTTTCTTTTTGCCCCACCGCCTTCACCCATGCTTTTTTGTGGGGACACAAGAGAGGGTCTTCTACTGTATGTTTCTACTCCCAGACTCTGGAACCCCCTCCCACAGGAGGCCAGCCTGGCCCCATCTTCGCTGTCCTTCCACAAGCAGGCAAAGACATTTCTCTTTAAGCAGGCTTTTCCTTAGTGACTGATGTCTAGGAGACAATAAATACGATGGTTTATATTTTGTTGCTCCTTGGTCTGTTTTTATAATACTTCTACCTAACACTTTTAATATAATGATATTATTTATTTTTAATAATTGATATGTACTTAACTTTTAATATTGTGCTTTTAAGGAACTACTCTACCTTGAGTCCCTTTTAGGAGAAAGTCAGGGTAAAAATACATTAAATAGAATAAATAAAATAATATTGTATCCACACACACAAACACTCTACAACATATGAGTAATTTGCAAACATTTACCTCAGGAAATAAAAATAGAAGGATTCATTTGACAACAGTTTAGGAATGAAGGGTAGAGGGATTAGATGCTAAACAATTTACCTCTGTCTGCGAAACCCAGACCTGGTTAAGGAGCAATGTTGTTCAACTGTGCTCCAAATTGCACTTTACTCATCATACAGGAACATATGTACCCGTATGTTCATTTTCTGATTGCCAGCACTGCTGTCTCACTCTCTTTCATTGTATTGGCTTCAGCTGCATCAAGTAGAAAGCAATTTAATTTAAACAGTCCAAATGTTTCATTATTCACTGATATGGCTAGTCCAACTTTGTATTGGTCTCTCTGGTCTGGATGAACAAGGATGGAGGGCTGCTTGATCCCATATGAGCTCAGAGCATTGTGAAGGACCGTTCTTCACTCCTTATTGATAGAGATCTTACAGATAAATCATTTTTTGCTCCCAGACCTATTCTTCATCCCAAGGGATATCAAGGCTCAGTCTGTTGTTTTTTCAAGCAGCATGAGAAGCTGTTTTGTTTACTTTGATATCTGGTGTTTAGTTTAATTCTGTCACACATAGTCTGTCATTATTTTTGTTATTCATGTTTTGACTGCATCATTGCTGGGATTGTTTTTAATTTGAGTGATTTACTTGAAATGTTTCTTCTGTAATTTAATGGCATGTTGACATCTGAAGTGCTGTTTCATTGCTTTTATTGTGATTAGTGTTACTTTTTAATGTTGTTTTAATGGATTCCTCAAATGTATTTTAATACATTAACATTTATAAGCCACTTTTCTAAAAGGACCCTCAAAGCAGCATACCACACATAAAAGACTCCATAAAAGTAAAAATAAACAGAACAAGCTGATGCAATAAAATATTTGAGCAGCAGATAGCTTATAAAACCATGAAATGCAAAATTAAGTACTTTCATAAAGATCAAACAATTTGAGGATGAATGATGAAGATATACCAAAAAAAGGATGGTGTGCACAACTGACAGAAGAAACTGCAGTTCCATATAAGGGAGTTCTGATAATCAAGAAAGCCCTGTACCATATTACAATTTTTCTTGTTCCCACATGTTTCTGCCTACCATGCTTTATATGACATGTCTTAACCATCTGCTGAGAACATGGCTCTGAGCTTTCTTGATTACAGTGCTCAAATTATGGGAACTCTTTCAGCTTGTTCCTTCCTTATTAGTCTTTTGGTATATGTGCAGACAATCCTATTTGTGTATTTAAAGGTAATTAAGGTGTGCCCTTGCATTCATTTTATGACATGGTTTCCAAATTTTAGCTCTCTTTGATACTACTGCAACAACATATTGCAGTTCTAACAGGATGATGATGATCTATGTTTTGATTTTAAGCCACAGGGAGTATTGGGAAGAAATTCTCAGAGATAATGCAGCGCTTGGCTAGGGAAGGCTTTTTTCACCTCCAAAGAACAATCATGACTAAAAAAATCAGGGGCAGGATCTGCTCTCCATCATCCCAGAGTGCAGGGCTTGTAATAATGGGCTCAAGCTACAGGAAGCCAGATTTAGACTGAATATACATAAAAACAAAACTTAATTTTTAGAGTAGTACAACAATGGAAGCAATTACCTCAGGATGTGGTGAGTGCTGCAACGCTGGAGAAAAAACTGGACAACCATATGTCAGATCTGCTTTGATTTGGATTCCTGCATTGAACAGGGGTATGGACTTGATGGCCTTATAAGTCCCTTCCAACTCAATTCTTCTATGATTCGAAGATCAGCTTCTCTGTATATGCGTGCGCAGCAATAACACTTAGTGAAAATGTCCTCCTCCATTGATGTGTTGCCTTATGGGACATGGCCTCTCTGCGGCAGCCATTTTTTTCCTCCCGTAGAATGGTCTTGGAGACCATGATCGGGGGGGGGGGATTTCTGCTATCATTCATAAAGAAATTATTATGATGATAAGTGACTGCTGAATCCAACAGCTTGTCTTTGTTCTGAGAAAAGAAAACAGCAATCACCTGAACAATTTCAAAGGATTTTAAGCAGTATTCTATATGAAATCATTAGTTCCTCCCTCCCTCTCAATCTTTGGATGTGTTTTGGCTTTACCTATGGCCCATCTGAAAAAAAGAAGAAGAATTTTTGCAATTGGCATTTGGATAAACTCCACTCAGACCTCCTTTCAGTCTTACCGGTGGGCAGGAAGTGCCCAATTTGATAAGGTGTGCTACACAAAAGTCATCCTACAAAAGTGGGAAAGTCATTACATAAAGCAATGCTAACACTGAAGCCTAGAGTTTGATTTCTAGCAGGGATATGTGGTAACAATTGGTTCCATCTTGCCAGTATCACAGCTCTGGAATGTTGTGCACAATCTTATTAAAAAGATTTTTAAAATCTTAAGAAGACTTTTGAAAGTTTGCTTAAAAACACACACACATTGGTAACACAGTAGTCATTGGGTCTACTATACAATCCAAGAGAACACTGGATGTGATGCATGTTATTGAATTTTAATAGATATTCTTTTATCATAAGGGTTTTTAAAATTGTGGACAGCTTCTAGAACACTAGTTCAGTCCTGTCAATGGTCAGAGTCAGTTAAAATAAGTAATGAAGATGAGGTTCACATACTAATTTCACATAGTCAAGTTTTCCTAATTGGACATTTAAATCATCCCCAGTGGGTCACATGACTGCATGAAAAGAGGATACGTGAAGTCCATAAATTCATCTTGGAAACAATTATATGAATAAATCTCAGTTTCAAGGTTTCATTGTCCAGTTTATTCAGAAACCAATGTCACTAGCATCAGCTTCATATTAAAATGCCTTGTTTCGCTACATAGTTGAAATGGACTGGCTACTATGCAAGTGAAAGTCTAGACTGGTCTAGAAGCAATGTAATTTCATTGCAATATTCACTTCGAAATCTCCACCTTCATTTTTCTTTTCATTTCTCACAATTCCGTGATTCATTAGTATCTCAATGCTTTCCTTTTTATATATGTACATATACAGAAAAAAAAGAAACTATAATAAACACATATATAAGGGTTTCCCTTTTTTCTGCATTTCTCATTTGTTTCATTCTAAATTGATTGCACTGAAGACTCGAGTAGGTTTCTATATAAACTTTGGGAATTTGCCGTTCAAGTAGCACACCATTTCCAGGCACTGAATTGCTCTCTCAAGGCATCAGAACTGCCAAGTTTCAGACAGATTGGACAAAGGGGCTTCTTTTCAGAATCAATAAAAGAAGGGGAAGTGATATCCTCTACATTTCCTACTGCTTTGCGCTTCAGTTTGGACAGTTTTCATGTCTTGTCACTTCTAGCACATTATAAGAACACTCTCCCTGGACAATGTTCCTTGAATGCAACACTATATATTTGCAGTTTCAGCTTGCTAATCAATGCAGTGCAATGCCTCTTGCTGATTTCAAAACAATTTGTGTCAGTTTCTCCCTCCCAAGAGAAACAAAGGGAATAAATGAAACAACAACAACGAAATCACTAGTTTCTCCTATTCATTCCTATATTTACATTTGTGTTTTGTACAAATGGATTGGAAGTACACTGGGGTGTATCCTTCATTATTATTTCAAACACGACACCATCCCACTCATTCATCTGTTCAAGTTGCCATGAGAGGATAAAAGCACTCAAGCTAAATATGTCGTGTGGTAGAATCTAAGTCAAGATAAAATGTGTTCATGGTTTTCCTCTTTTCCATAAATATTTCTAAGAGCCATTGTACACACACACACACACACACATACTGACTGTAGCACCGAGTGATAGCATGCATGTATGAATATCATATCAGAAGATTGCCCCAAGTCATGAGATAGGAACTTAAACAATGCTCTTCAGTTGTGACGGGGAGTTATGAAGTAATGACACAAGTTGTCAAAGTGGACCATTTTAAAAAACAAGATGGCAGAAAGAAAGAGGAAAAAAAACCACAAAGGATGTACATGTATGCCAAAATCCATCCTATATTATTTTTATGGTAGAAGTCTGGGGGCATAAAGTTTTCAAATGAGAACAGCAATACAGTAAGAGAGTCAAAGTCCTAAATCCAACATAACACCAGCAGAATGGAGCTACACACTAGGGCAATAATGGTATATTATACCAGGGCACAGCCCCATGGTTGGTTGTGCAAAGGTACTGAATACCACTCCAGTGTTAATGTGAAAACATATGACTCCTAATATGTTTTCCAAGCCTTGGAGCTAAAGCACAGTGTACCTGTACCTGAAGGACACAAAATTAATTCTGAGTATGAGTGACAGCTGTTGCGCAATGTCAGCCAATGCTGATTGGCCCAAATCACTAAGAAAAAATCCCACTGTCCTGTATACAGTTTCCTATCTAGCATGTTGTTGTATATATTGCATACTGTCATATATGCAAAATAGCATTTCCCATTTTCCTTCCTTTCATAGTCATAATTTCCATGCAGTGTGTATTATCAATAATTTTTCACAGGACAAGAGTTCAGTGCACTTACATGAAAGGAATGACCACAAGCGTGGGAACACAGTGTCATAAAAATAACCCAGCTGATCTGAAAATGACAGCGTTGGGCTACTTTGGTTCGATCATGATTCTTATCTTCTTCTGACACAAAATGGGAATGATTCTCAATGTGGCTTTTAACCTGACATTTCCTGTAAATATGGGTTTCAGATAATTAGTCTAAGTAGACATCAGAACATAATCCCATGTTCTCTTTCCCTTGGAAAAACCTCATTAAGTTTTCAGAACATCTGTTGCATGAATTGCATAGTCAATAGGTTGATATTATGGAAAAATGCTTACACATAATATATGCATTGTATGAGCACAGAAGAACAAGCTAACTAAACTGAGTACACTGAAATCCTAGAAGAAGATTTGAAATAATCAGGTGGAGTCAACAGTTGTCTAAAACCCTCCTCAAATGTAAGGTAAAAGGTATGTTTGGATAACAGGAGCCTGGCTTGTTCAACACTGAGTACAAAACTCTTTGTATATTCAACTTAAGAACAAATGTCTGTCACCTATTTCTGTTCCACTGACTGTGCACGGATACTTCATGTGATCGTGGGCTATGGCCCTGATTGAAATGGAGCACCCACACCTCTTCAGCTGGATGCAAATAGACATCCCTTATGTCAGTGGAGACATCAAAGCATTAATACCGTAACCACATATCATATCAGGCTGTGACCAGTGGGCCAAAACACTCTCTCTCATGAATCCCTACCTTCTACACATATGAAGTGGATTCAAATCTCTCCCTTTTACCCTGTCAAACTTAACACTGAATATATGGCTTGTTTTGTTCCCTGTCAATTCAGAAAGGAACATAATACTAAAAATCCATCTTCTGACTGGGAAGGATATTTCTACGGAAACAGGACAACTGAAAGAATAGATACACAACTGGTTTTCCTCTTCTGCTTTTTTCTTCTTGTAACTATTATATGAAGAGCTATTTTTAAGTACCATTATGAACCTTTAGGTACCATTAACATTCCATATGCATTCAAAGGTGTAAACCAATTTCCAAAATCTAACTGCTAAGAAAGGTTGAGGGTAGTAGGAAATGAGGAAGACTCATTGATTCAATAAAACATGATTGATTAAACAAAGGAAGCTGCAGTCTTTAATGTGTAGGTTTTAGCCAATCTAACGATAGGACTTTTTTGGAGATTGTTGATGCAGAGGGTCTTCATACATAGAAAGGGGTTTGACAACACACAGCAATATAAGAAACCCAGTCTAGACGTGGTGAAGGAAAAAAGTCCTTATTTGACAGTCTATGCTTGACTGACTCCCAATGTCTGCTAGCCATTGTTGCTCTGCTTGTTGTTGGTGATGTCATCACTGCTACCAACTACTTTAGGTGAATTGTGTGTTTTTAAGCACCAATCCTGGTTGTTAGGAGGAGTTGATGCTTCTGCAGAGAGGGAAACAATCACATGAAAACAATGAGAAGGGTGTATGAGGGAGGAGAAGGAGAAGCCACAGGAAAGGGAAGACAAATGAGGTGTAAAGGCTAAAGGGGGAAAGTTACTGCAATGGCAGAGGACAACTCAGTAGCAGGCAGTGACTGACAACCTGCTGTCTGAGGCAATTGCCTCACCTGGCCCTTCATCACCACCACCATCTCTCTCTCTCTCTCTCTCTCTCTCTCTCTCTCTCACACACACACACACACACACACACACACACACACACACACACACACACACACACACTTGTTTGGAGAGGTATTATACACGAGCCTAAGAAACGTTCCATGACAGCTTGCACCATGGAAATTGTTTACACATAATCATATCATTAAATTCACTATCGCACAGGGCCTGAAGAGGAATAAACAGCTACTACTCCCATATTATGTCACCGGCGTTTCAAGGCATTAATGTAATATAATAATCTTAAAAGCTCTATAATAGCCAAGAATCTTGGGGTGAAAAAATCCCCCTCAAATGTCCAGAATTCCTTTTCCAACAGAATCCAGAAGTGAAAGACCAACTTGGGTAAGTTTATCCACAGTGTACGACATGTTAAAAGATAAGGGGTTTAGTTTTTAATAGCATGGTCTATAATAAAATCTAGTGAAATGTAAAGTGAAGTGAGGAATGATTGGAAAAAAAATCATCTTTATAATGTTATCCATCCAGTAGAATTACTGTAAATTGCTAAAAAAAAATTCTTCCATGGAAAAAGAAACATAAGCATGTTACAAAGTCTGACATTTAAACACTTTTAAAGTCCTACTCACAGTTTAATTTTCTTATATAGATCAAAAGGACAAAATACAGTTTGGCAGGATCCTACACCTGTTTTCAATTACACTGATATAGTAGCTTGAGGCTGGAAGACATATCTAGTTTGATTTGGGTTAATACCAATGGCAAAATACACACCAGCCCATTCACACCTATTATTCACCGATCAACCAATGCAAACAAAATTATGCTCCCTTTCTCTTCACCGGTTCTCCTATCTCATTTCATTACCATCATGTTTTGGGGTCATAAAAAGTTAAGAAACTGAAGCGGGGAAAAAAAATCTCACAGATACAAGTACTGCCGAACCTCTGAAGCAGAAATCAGCTCGGTTGAACTCAGACTTACATGTCACAGTTGTTGGCCCTCGACCAAACTTCTCCGCTCTGTCACTATCTGGTGGCATTGTGCTCAGGGCTGCCTCTGACAGATTCAGTTTACATTTTGCAGGGCACTGAGAACAGAATCCATACCTCAGAAGGTGGCTTGAGTTCATCTTCCCTTCTCCAGTGCCTGCCTCCGATCCTTCTTCCATGCTGCTCTCTCAATCCGGAAAAAAATTCCCATCTTCCCTTTCTCAGGTAACACCCACCTTTTCCAATTCTGATTCTCTCTGCACAGCACATTTCTTTTTTGTGAAGCCTTTCCACAACCCTATTATATCCTTATGTCACCAAAATTGCCAGTACTGCCTCACCGGCTCTTATGCCAATTACTGTTCCCTCATTTTGTCTGTCTTCCATGCATGATGTTTTGATAGTAAAGCCACAGGCAAAAGAATGTGACACCTCTATGCTTTATACAGTGTCAAGCATAATGGTAGTGCAACAAAGCGTTTGTTAAGAATACAGTACTAGTAACACATTATACAACTATTTGATAAGAATACAAGTAACTGTATGTTTATATAAAATATACTTATATTTTCCTTTAAAAATTGGAATTGTGCACTTCGGGTTGAAAGTTGGTTTTGGAACAGGACAGTTTGTCTTTTTTTCTATTCCCCCCTCCCCCCAATTTTCTGGTTGCTTACCTTGAGCTCCTTGCAACATTTTATCATAAAAACATACCTACCTCCTATCCCCAAAGTGCATCAACACTAAATACATCTATGTGTACCACTCAGACATGCTTTAAAGAGTATAGACAGCATTTAAAAGAAAGGACAGGGAGGAAAGAAGGAAGAAAGTCATGTAATACCTTTACTTTTACCTATGAATTTGATGAAATGGTTCCATGAAGAAAGCATTGCCAGACAAGAGAGAGAAGAAAGAAGAGAAACAACAGTAAGAATCATGTGTGTGTAAATGTGAATGTCGACACAATCCAAAAGTGAAAAAGGACAAAGGATGAAACACATGTTTGAAGACAAAGGGACATGTCAACTCATGTCGCATTTCAGAATTGTTGCTTCCCAAATATCATGTCCATGCAAAATAATAGTAATAAAAAAAACACACACAAAAAGATCCATGCTTCATTTTCAAACGAGTGAGACAGAAGTGACATGGACACTGACTGAGAAGGAGTGGCTTGGATGGCATGATGGGGGAACAGCACTAGTTTCACCACGTTGCAAAATGTTTTCTCAGCATTCCAGAAGCCAGGAGCAAGTGCTTTATGCATTTTCCAAATAGCCATGCATTAAGCAGGAGTTGTTGTTTTTTTTCCCTTAAGTACAAATTCTTCTTTTGCAATCTATCTGGGGAGTACATTTTTGTGTGGTTCGTTATTGTGTTTAAAACACAGCAGTTTTCAAATCGAATGCCTTGAGTGTTTTTTAAAATTATTTTTGTTTTTTTCTTCTCTCTTTTTCTTTGCTTTTAAACTATTATTGGATTGCAAGTCAGGCAAAGGAGACAATTGAAAAAAAGGAGAACGGAAGTTTTGGGGAGCAATTTAAAAAAATAACATAGCAGGGGATAAATAGATAGAGCTATTTTATATTATAGGTAGATAGATATATACACACACACGACAACAACAAAAGAAAGAAGGATATGACTAATATCATGTGCTCATTTGCAGCCCAAGACAGCTCACAAGCAATTGGTCATCATCTGCTGTGATGATTTTCGAAGCAGCTACAGAAAAAGAAGAAAGAAAGAAAGAAAGAAAGAAAGAAAACAAAAGGGGAAAAAATACAATGAAAGCAGAGTGGAAAAGGAGCAGAACCCATACCTTGGTCGCCCATCATCAAGTGCGCCAGACCTTAAAGGGAAAACAGAGCACAGTCAGCAATGAACACGGGTGCACGGGAAGGTGGTATTGTCACAGAGACAAATTTTTTCTTTTTTTCTTTTGCAACAGGCATCTGTCTCCTGTGAGATGCTTCCATTACAGTGGAAAAATTAATACAGCATTTTTCAACCACAGGTTGGAATGCTTCTGGAGGTGGGTCGGGGACAAAAGATTTGCTATTCTAACATAGAATAATGCTGCACTGTATGCTTGTTTTTTTTTGTTTTTTTGTTTTTTGTAGTCATCAAAGTTGGGCTGAAGACAAAAAAAGCAAGGAAATGATCGCAAAGACAACAAATCCCCAGAATTTTGATCTCAGTCTTCTAACCACTTTAAACATATTGTTTCCTTGTGAGGACACCTTGTCCTTAGACTCCAAAATAGTTTTGTTTTGGGTTTTTTTGTTTTTTTGTTTGTTTTTGGAATCCCCTCCCCCTGTTCCACTTTCAACAATAATATTGTTAAACTGAAGTATGGGCTGGGTCTGATCTTTTTCCCCTCGTTGAAAATGAGCATTTCAAACAATTAAATAAAATAATTCCTTCGTCACATTGAAATGATAATGCAAGGTATGTCTCCTTGTTTGTGTGAAATGTTCAAACAGAATAAAGTCAGTTTCTGAGCCATCAAATTATTCAGTGTCCAGTGGAGAGAAGCATATAGCAACATTAATTTTTACAGGGAGAGGGGAATACCCATGACAACAAGTGCTTCCTCCAGTTTGAAATGGATGGCCCGCTTAAGTACACTAAGGCTGAGCCTTTTCTAATTAACTATTCTTTTTTTTTTACGCTGCAGAGGCTGGCAATTGAAACAATTCTATTTAAAACAAGTTCTACACCATTGAAAAATAATTAGGCAAATAACAGAAAAATAATTGATGCACTTTCCTCGGAAATAAACTTGAGATATTGCTTCTCGTGTTTGCTTTCAGATAATTTACATTTGACCCTGTAAATGAACACTTGCAGTAGTTAAGTTTAAGGGAAGAAGTTGTATACCCCAGAGAGTTCATTTAGATGTAAATTTAGATATTTATATTTTTTTGCTTTCCCTTGGGGAGGGGGAAGCATTTTACAAGCCCCATGTATTTTTTTTCATCAGTTCACACAAAGAAGGTGTGCAATAGAATATGCTAGTTTTCAGTGGAAAATAATACTCTTAAATTATATCCTGAGGTTTCTCATTCACATAGAAAATTAGGCATAAACATGAGACGTGTAACAAGCAATCGTATGGGATCTTTAAAAAGAAAAGAAAACAGAAAGTCCACAATCTTAGAACATCACATCATCAATCATGTGAAGAAATATGGTTTAATGCCATATAGCATATTTTCATTGGAAAACGTTTACCTTCTCAACTGAAGGTAATGCAGTACTAAGCATTTCAATATATAATTTTAGCCATTTTACAGTAAGCCATGCATTTTTAAAACACTCATCCTCCACTGTTTAATTAGTGATCAGTTCAACATTTGCACCAGTATTTAATGAAGATGAGACTGATGACAGAAGTTGCAGATAGCCTGTAACTAGAGCTGAAAGCATGGCACTGTTGGAGAGATGTGACCGAGGCACGTGCATTTTTTACACACATGCGCACACAGAGAGAGACACAGAACTGACTTGAAGAATGGTGCTTCCCTTTAGTGCTTCTCAGTTTTTTTAAAAAACTGGATTTTTGTGTGTGTCACGGGCAGAGGCAGAAATTCTATCTTGCAACCGTAAGAATGATTGCCTCTGGAGAATACCTTGCACCATAATTCCTAATAGTGTGCAAATTCAAGCAACTGGCTCATTTTGCCAATCACAATACTATTTACAACCTCTTTGCACATACACGTGTAGGATACATGCACTATTACAGCCAACATTTCTTTCTTATTAAATACCTTTAGGCTCAGAATTGCATCATGACATATCCTCTGCACATTGTGAACCTGAAGTAGAACTACTGCATCTGATCAGTGTGCAGATGATGATGTCAAATGGTATCTCAATAGCACTGTATATGCTTTGGATGAAGAAGAGAGCTGGTTCTGTACTTTGCATCTCCAGGCAGGAAAACAGAAATATCCTGTTTGAATTCTGGAGTCCCTGACCTTTGAGAGTTGACAACACTCAGCTATACGGGTAGACTGAGACAGTTTCATACTGTCCCTGTGTACTAAAGTTATATTGTGACCTCCTATCCAGATACTTTAATTCTGATTGTCTCATTTATGTAGTCTCAGAACAGTGACATGTAAAAAGCATTTACTGGATCGCTGTATATGGGTCAGTGACAAATTGTACCTGAAGCTGAATGCTACTCCTAAAATCATACACATAAAGGAGATCATGTAAATAAGTTCTAAGAGATGTGTGTGTGTGTGTGTGTGTGTGCGCGTGCACACACACACAAAGAGTGTGTATATATATGTGTGTGTAGATATACACGCTCTTTGTGTGTGTATACTGTATATATATAGTATATATATATAGTTTGTATACAGTATGTGTGTGTGTGTATATATATGTGTGTGTGTATACACGCGCACACACACACACACACACGCACACAGAGTATATATATACAGTATACACACACACACACACACACACACACACAGTGGTGCCTCGCTTAGCGACGTTAATCTGTGCAGGAAAAAATGTCGCTAAGGGATTTCGTTGCTAAGCAATTTTTAAAAGCCCATAGCAACGCTTTAAAACTTGTTTAATGCGTTCCTATGGGCTTCCAAACTAACTTTAAGCGAAGATCCTCCATTGTGGTGGCCATTTTCGACGCCTCTAAAGCGAGGCAACACAGCGGGCGGCCATTTTGGAACCACCGATCAGCTGGCCGAAAATGGGGGCTTTGCTTCCCCACGATCATCACAAAGCGATTTTTCCCTATAGGGGCCATCGCTAAGCGATCGCTCTGGCGATGGCCAAAACCCCATCGCTAAGTGATTTCATCGCTCAACGGAGCAATCGTTAAGCGAGGCACCACTCTCTCTCTCTCTGTGTGTGTGTGTGTGTGTGTACACACACACATTAAGAGCAATGTTTTATATTAATACTCATCAAAGTTTTAATATTAATACTCATCAAGGCCATATACATCTCTGATTAATGGAGCACTTTCATGTTAGTTGAATGTACCTTTCAGAAGGTATCAAACTAATTAAATCCTTTGCAGTTTTCTGCCCATGTCAAGCCTCCTTTCAGAATATATCTGAGTAACAACAGCAACAAAGTCTGTGGATGGAGCTATATCTAAAGACCTTGTGGAAACCATCCATATAAAGCAGGATTGCGTAATTCATGAGCCATCAAGCATGATAAAACCATGTGGTATACGCCTGATGGTTTAATGATGGTTCAGGTAACCTGTTTTCTATAAGATATTACAAAAGCCACACACGCTTGGACACATTCTGTCTACTGAAGTATGTACTTACCAACAGCCCAGAAAAGCACGTTATTTCATTTTATGTGCTGTGGTTGGCTTATTTAAGAATGCAGATTACACAAATCATCTCATTCAATAAAGGGGGTCATGCATTACATAAGGGAGGCTGGCCAGAACTGGACTCTTGCAGACTCATGTTATTGTATAACAGACAGTGATGGAATAATTGACCCAGTATAAAATTAAACGGAAAGAAATTGCTGATGTCTCTCGTAACAAAACAATGTGAACTCTTTTACAAAAATTAACAAAAAACTGTGATAAATGGTCTTCTGTACCCGGTTAGTTTCACCAATGGCAAATATATGCCCCTCCCTCTAAAATAAAGGAATTTTATCAGTCACTTCAGAATTTCCTCAGCCACTTTAAAGATGGATGGCTTGTTCCCCACTCTTCCCTTGGCCATGTAACATAATAAAATACATCAACATATCTCACCACCAGGTTAGTGCTGAGGTAAAATATTCTTTCTTACTACTATATTGTAACAATATTCTTTGCCAGTTTACATGACCATGAAGTATCCAGCTAGAAGAGAAAAACCAGGGTGTGTGGGTCACCCCCCCCCCCGCTTTTTAATTATTTTTGATTCCATCAAAGAACATGCAGTCTTATAAACCTCTCAAGATATATGGACAAGCTCAGCAGGGCATAATCCCTTCAATTAGCAGCAGCCCAACCATGCCAAAAGTACAAATGGTCTCTAGGTTTTGTCCTACTTTTCATTGAACAGCAATTAGCAGTTTTAGTGAGATTCTGACAGTAATAATGAAGGTAACAGTGAAGATAATGATGATGGTGGTGATGGCATTGAAAAGGGCCTTCAAGCACTTCAAAAGCAGTTTTTGGTATAGCATGGGGACTGCGGTTAGAGGGAAAGTAAGTTAACCAGCTACCATAGGAACTCTTGGGCATATCCAATGAATCTTTGAGGCTTCTGGCCACAGTTTATTACAAATTGGTATAGAAGGCTTTGGCCAACATGAAAGGGGAAAACACCAGCTTGCTATGTGAGGCTGTCAACATTAGATGTTAAGAAGCTACAACAATCAATAATTCAGGCCAACCAAGTAATAAGATTATACGAAACACGTACATTTGGGGATTCTTTCATTTCTTTGAGTGTTTGCTCCACACTGTTAGGGCAATAGACTAGAAAATGGTGTTTGCTTTCTCATATTTAACCATGGGGGTTCTTCTTATTTCTTTTATAGATTTCAGCCTGCACCACCATGTTGAAACCTGAACATTCTCACGAGGGAAGAAAAAGAACATCAACTTACCGTTTTTCATTAACAGGTGTGCCACAGTAAACAGTTAACCAGGAGGCAGAAACACTAAACAGAAGGGACAGGGAAGTGGGGGAGGAAAGAGCTAAGGAAAATATGGTAGAAAGCACCCACCTTCCACATAGTTGTCTTCTGAAAGCACATAAACAAGGAGGGAGAGAAGAAGGAAAAAGAAAACATTCATTAAGCTGCATGCAGACTGGAACTTAGCTTTGCATGGAAGTTCCATGCAAGGCAACAAACACCACATGCAAGTAAGTGATCAACGGCTACTATCCAAAAGGAAGTGGGCAGGGGAGACCAAAGGCACAAGGAAGCAGTGTTTTTCTTCTGTTTATGTATGTATATAGATAAGTAAAGGTAAAGGTAAAGGTCCCCCTTGACAATTTTTTTTGTCCAGTCGTGTTCGACTCTAGGGGGCAGTGCTCATCCCCGTTTCCAAGCCATAGAGCCAGCGTTTGTTCGAAGACAATCTTCCGTGGTCACATGGCCAGTGCGACTGAAACACGGAACGCTGTTACCTTCCCACCGAAGTGGTCCCTATTTATCTACTTGCATTTGCATGCTTTCGAACCGCTAGGTTGGCGGGAGCTGGGACAAGCGACGGGAGCTCACTCCGTTGCGTGGATTCGATCTTACGACTTCTGACCTGGCAGCACAGGCTTCTGCGGTTTAGCCCACACGTCCATGTGGGCCACCACGTCCATGTATATAGATAGTATCTATCTATATATATATAGATACACACACATACATATATGTATGTATCCTGGTTCTATACACCATATGAAACAAAAAAAATAGGTGCCATTTCAAGGGTGAAGGGGGATTTTGTTTGTCAAAAGGGTCTCAGTGAAATTAGAATTTATTCATCACAAGTCATGGGGTAAGTCACTTATTTCAGAGGATGTCATGGGTGTCCAGAGTAGTTAATTTCTAAAAAGAAAAAAAGAAAATGCGCGCACACATATACACAGTGGAGGATCTAGAATTTAAGACTATTTGAAAGGGGCAGACCCTGGTTCAGAAACCAACTCACCCTAAATCCCAGAAAAGTGGGAGACTTTTTGAGTCCATTCAGGAACAAAGGGGTGGGGGATAGTCTATGGATAGAAGCATGCTTATTCATTACTGCTTCTACATATTCTATGGAAAACATGGGGAATATATAGATTCTATATTTACAAAAAAAAAAAAAAAAAAAAAGAAAGAAAGAAAGAAAACACAACCAGCTCAATTCCTGCATCTTTTGCAAGGAGGAGATTCACAGGTACAGCATGTGGAATTTTTGCACCAAGGCAAAGTGTTGGGGTTTTTTTCTTAATAGGAGAATGGATAATATAAAATAAATAGCTAGCACCCCAAAACATTTCTGTTCCAAGATTTTGAAACTTTCACTTAATTTAAGCAGAGCTATGCTATGCAAGCATAGATATAATACAAGTTTCTTTGGGCATTGTGCTGGTTTAAGGGGTCGTGACCTTATAGAAAGAATCTTGGACAGAGTGCTAAGAATTCTCTCTCAATTCTTAACTGGTATACAGACTGACTGCTGGGAGGGAAAAACGGGTGAAAACACATTGAACCTCTCAAATAGATACGTCATGCCATGCTTAACTGTTCTGTTGAAGCAGAGTTAACATTTCAGCAACCAGATGGAGAGAAGGATGTTAAGAGGCAACTGTGGCTTTCAAGAGTGTGATAGAAAAGAGGTTTTCAGCAAGTCACACTCAGGTAAATGTGAGGAAAAGTGTTCCAGTTGAAAGAACCCATTTTAATAACAATAGGACGTAGATGATGGATAAGGTGCCATCAAATCAATTCCAACTTAGGGCAACCCTCCAAGGGCATTCTAAGTAGAAAGTGCCCACAAGTGGTTTCTTAGTCCCTCCTTCCAGTGGTGGTCTGGGTTCATGCAGCTTGTCGTGGCAGGACATGTAACCCCATCTGCCACTCATGCTCTAGATCTCAGCTAGCTCCTCTTCCTGGAAGCACAGTGATGATTTGAATGTTTGACCCCTGGCTTTAACCAGGTGCTCTAAGCCACTGGTTCTTAACCTTGGGTTACTCAGGAGTTTTGGACTGCAACTCCCAGAAGCCTTCACCACCAGCTGTCCTGACTGGGGTTTCTGGGAGTTGCAGTTCAAAAGCATCCAAGTAACAAAGGTTAAGAACCACTGCTCTAGACCACTGGTTCTTAACCTTGGGTTACTCAGGAGTTTTGGACTGCAACTCCCAGAAGCCTTCACCACCAACTGTGCTGGCTGGGGTTTCTGGGAGCTGCAGTTCAAAAACATCCGAGTAACAAAGGTTAAGAACCACTGCTCTAAGCCACATTGCTATATCACCTGGTGGGGGTCCTTTTAATTCCTAGAGGATCTGTCGGCCAATACAGATGATGGACAGGTTCACAATCAGAAGCAGAACTGGCATATGCAGTAAAAGGAGCCTCGTGGCACAGTGGTTAAAACGCTGTACTGCAGCTAAAACTGTGCTCACGACCTGGGGTTCAAATCCCAGGTAGCCGGCTCAAGGTTGACTCAGCCTTCCATCCTTCCGAGGTCGGTAAAATGAGTACCCAGCTTGCTGGGGGGGCAATGTGTAGCCTGTATAATGAAATTGTAAACCGCCCAGAGAGTGCTTGTAGCACTATGGGGCGGTATATAAGTCCAAAAAAATAAATAAATAAAATAAATAAATAAAGGATGTGTGACTATCTTCTAGTGAATTTCAGTTTTACAAGCAGCATACTGGTTTGCTTTTGTCTTGGTAACTGATTATGAGGAGAAAAGCACAGGCTTCCTTTGTATTTTGATGGCAGATGCTTCTTTGGCAGTACTGACATGTTATCAATTTCAGCTGTTTGTTTGACTCCTGGTATGAGTTGATCTTTTGTAACATGACCCATGGTGTCCCTCTTCAAAATTAGCTGAGTACTCAACCATGGGGTTGGCTGGCACTACCATCTCTGCTTTCCCATAATGTCCCTGATGTAATATGGTTCCATATTACATCAGCTTCAGAGCTGTCTGCTCAGCAAATGGAACTAATTAAGTCCAGGAAGGTATCAGCCTTTGTGGGATCTGCTTGTGCCCCAATAGCTGCTAAATGATATGGCAGAAATCCAGGAGTACATCTCAAGTAGGCCCATTGATTCAATGGAGATTTGGTGAGTCAACATCTATGTAAGTTCCACTGATTGAGCAGGACCACTCATGATTTACTAATGGATTTTGGACTGGGTGCTAATGTCAGACTTAAAAGAACCCCTGTGCTTCATGTTAGTCTAGACCAGTGGTTCCCAACATCAGGTCCCCTCATGTTCTTGGACAACTCCCAGAAATCTTGGCCAGCAAAGACTTCTGGAAGTTTTTTAGTCCAAGAACATCTGGGGAACCAAGGACGGGAATCACTGCTTTAGAGCCTTATAGATAATTTTTGGCAGTACAGATGTTGTTAAAGTACTGCCGATGGTGGGTTAGGATGTGCAGTCCAACAATATCTGGAGTAGTAAACATTGCCCAGTCCTGCTCTAAACTTAATTTTTTTCTGTGACAGTGTTTTTTTATCATCTGCATAGTACACATAAACCAACAGTTGCAACTCGTTCTGTTGCAACTCATTCTGAATTCAGCTACCCTGTTTCCCCTAAAATAAGACCTAACCTGAAAATAAGCCCTAGTATTATTTTTCAGGATGCTTGTAATATAAGAACTACCCCCAAAATAAGCCCAATTTAAGTGAAACCTTGCCCTCCACTATTGTGCAGCAACCACAATAAGATGACATGACCATATTTGAATAAAGGTGGATTGCTGTACATGAAAAAATTCAAACATCTCCTGAAAATAAGCCCTAATGCATTTTTGGAGCAAAAAATAATACAAGAACCTGTCTTATTTTCAGGGAAACAGGGTAGTAAACGCTAAGAGTTTATCTTTCTCTCTTACACAGTAATATATTTTGATCAATGCTCCAAACACCCACAGACAAACACACACATATTGAATTAATATTTATTTATATATTTTGTAATTCTAATTATCAGGATAGCTTGACCCCTTTATTGGAGGACTGTGGAATTAACGAATACACACATGCAACGCCTACAGAATCATCTGGCATTTCACACCAACAGCAATTGTTTCTCCCTACTGAAAATCTGGGAAGTACACCATGGCTCAATAAAGTGCATAGCGATTAAATATTGTGGGGAAGTAACTGGCCTCAAACACAGAATCCCACCTAACCCCATCATTTAGTGCTCTAAATTATTAGATTAGAATGATGCTAAGAGAAGCAGCAGTCATTTAAGGCTAAATAGTCAGTTCCAACCAGAGTAGACCTTCTCAATACTGGGTCCCCAGATATTCTTGGACTACAACTCCCAGAAAACCTTGGCAGCAGAGCTATTGGTGAAGGCTTCTGGGAGTTTTAGCCCAAGAACATCTGGGAACCACTGAACTAGAGAATGGAATTTCCTCATGAGAAGCAGGGGGAAAGGGGCATGTCCAAGACTTGGCTCATTTTATCAAAGCCTATGCAAGAGCCTATCCTTGATTTCTCACAAATCTCATATGACTTCTCTTGGAATGCTATCCAAACAATGGAACACTGATTATGTACCATCCATGCTTAGTAAACATCGTGCAAATCACACTGATTCATTCAATGAATTCTAAACAAGAGTAACACCTTGATCTAGTCATAGGATCATAGCATAATGGAGTTGGAAAGGGCCTATAAGGCCATCAAATCCAACCTGCTGCTCAATGCAATAATCCAAATTAAAGTATATCTCACAGATGATTGTCTATCTTTCTCTTAAATGCATCCAGTGTTGGAATGTTCACCACTGCCTTAGTCCTAAACAAACTGGGTACAATGGATGATGTAACTGAAGTGCATCATCCATATGCACAACAAAGCTGTTCCTGAACATTTTCTGTTCAGATAGGACATTTTCTGTTCACTGAGCCCTAGCAAATTTAATTTTGAGGAAAGGAAATCTTGGAGAAAACAGGAAATGAAGCCATTTCTCTGTTAACTATCCCCACAGAGACACAAAACAGGAAAATGCAGATAATGATTGCAGAAAAATATCTTGCCAGTTAAAAGAGTTGACATTCCCTTATTTTTGCAGTCCCAGATGGGCTAACAAATACAGAGGTGGAACAATCTCCTGGTCAAGTCATACATGGCCAATGATCTGTAATGGGTGCACACATCCCATGTTCTACAGTCCTGCAATATGAACATAACGTGTGAATGGAGGGAACAAATAACTTACACAGAATCAGATCAGAATTTCTAGAGCTCCATGGATTTGGAATTTTTACTTATTTATTTTCCATTTTTATGACATTTTTCTGTCGAAAGATGTCCAGAACAGTATAAACCTAATTCAACAACCATTATATATACAGCAAACACGTAAGTGGGATGTATGTACAGTGGGGTCTCTACTTAAGAACGTCCCTACTTAAGAACAATTCCACTTAAGAACAGCTCCATTTGCTAAATTTTGCTTCTACTTGAGAACAAAAATCCAGATAAGAACAGGAAAAAAAAACTTTCCTGCTCTTTTTTTAACCTTAGGTCATCTTAGGTTTTAAAAAAAGTTCTCCCCCTAGTGGTAGAGTACGTATTAACCAGCTTTGCATTAGTTCCTATGGGAACTAATGCTTCAATGTACGAACGCACCTCTACATAAAAAAAACAGCCAGAACGGATTAATTGGTTTTCAGTCCATTGCTTCAAAATTAGCTTTGTCAGAAGTGCTTTTAACACTGTTCCCTGACCTAAGGGGAAAAAAAGAGAAAAAAATCCCCCTCTAGTGGTAGAAGGCGGAATAACAGCTTCCCATTAGTTTCTATGGACGGAAAAGAGCAGATACGGATTAAATGGTTTTCAATGCATTCCTATGGGAAATTCAGATTCTACATAAGAACCTTTCCATTTGAGAACCACCTTCCAATACGGATTAAGTTCTTAAGTAGAGACCCCACTGTAAAGTAAATCCAGGCAACCTGAAACATTATTCAGAAGCCATGGTCAGCTAGTACAGGGTCAGCGGGCCAATGCTCAATCCATTGAAAAGGTTGGGGTGATGCAACCTAAAATACAAGAGCCCAAAGAGGCAAGGATAGAAAAACGAAGTACGAGCTTGGGTAGGCGAACTCATGTAGAACTGAGCCAAATAATACTATCTGTATATTATGTATATTATATGTATATTAATTAAGTGATTTCTATTTGTTCTCTTTTCTCCTTGAGTCATGCCATCTTGGTATTGTGTTGTTTGGAACAAATTGTTATAATTGTATTTTTGATGATTTTATACATGCCATACTGTTGTGTTTTTATCCTTGTAAGCCGCCCCGAGTAGACATTGTTTAGAGGGGCGGGTTAAAATCAAATAAATAAATAAATAAATAAATAAATAAATAAATAAATAAATAAATAAATAAATAAATAAATAAATAAATAAATAAATAAATAAATAAATAAATAAATAAACTATTGGTTAGTTCTTACAAAAGGAAGCAGGCTGCAAATTAGCATTTGGGGGACACATATAGGCCACCTAATAATGGGTTCAAGTTATAGGAAATATTGCCTGAATGTCAGGAAAAACTCCTTTACTGTTAGAGCAGTACACCAATGAAACGTTGCTTTGGGAAGTGTAGAGCACTCCAGTGCTAGAGACATTCAAGAGAAAATTAGATAACTATCTATCATGTCTGCTTTGATTTGGATTCCTGCCTTCAGCAGAGTGTTGTACTCGATGGCCTTATAGGCCTCTTCCAACTCAATTATTTTATGATTTTATGAAGAATGCAGACTTACAACAAATAAAGTAAAGCAGGGGGAAAGGGCAGTTACAATCTTATGGTTATTCAGTCAAAGCCTACACAAGAAGAGAAGGTGGCTTTGCCTAATTTTTTTAGTTCTAAATAATACATAAAATCAAGGACTAGAGAACCGCGGGATTTAAAAGTTTCCTAGGTGTCATGTGGTTTCCCTTAGTGCTCTCTAAACTAAGGCACAGTTACTATATACAATGAAAATAATTTGTCCTGTATATTTACATTTGATGCTCACAATTAAATGATAATTTACACCTGATGTATCCTTTTGCTATGTTCATTAGAAGGATTCTCAAATGGTTTTTAGGCTGGTTCTATGGTTACTCATATAACACAATGATAAACAAGAGAATCAGCCTAAAAACCCATTTGAGAATACAACACAATGTGAAATTAAAACAATGGCATGTATTCATATCCTTGTGATACAGGACCTAACGTGCTGTGAATATTTATTTTGTTTGTCTGGTTTCAACCTACAAGGTACATGACTTTCAAAATATTGCAGTACAGTACCATACAATACATAAAGCAGTGAGTTCACAGTTTTGATCTATGAAGCATATACCCTGTTTTCCCCAAAATAAGACAGGGTCTTATATTAATTTTTAGTCCAAAAATGCATTAGGGCTCATTTTCAGGGGATGTTTTATTTATTTTTTCATATACAATAAACTACATTTATTCAAATACAGTCCTGACATCTTATTCTGGTTGCTACACAGTGGTGGAGGGTAGGGTTTCACTTAACTGGGGCTTATTTTTGGGATAGGGCTTATATTACGAGCATCCTGAAAAATCATACTAGGGCTTATTTTCAGTTTAGGGCTTATTTTAGGGGAAACAGGGTATTCTGGGCTGAGGCCAAGATAACGGAAATATTGCCTGAATTACTGCCTGAAATACTGGAATCTGAGATTCTCAATCCGTGCCATCATGTATATCCCACTACCTCCAGAGGCTAAGCTGCTGTTTTCATGACAAAGGGCTTTCTCTTTATCAGCACCACTTCAGTCATAGAACTTACAGTACTCCAAAGAGTAGAGCCTTAAAGCTTCCCCCCCCCCCCCCCACACACACACAGTCTGAAGCAGATTTGTGAATAAGAATGATTTCTGTAAGTCTTGGCTGAAATCCGTTATCTCACTTCCCCAGTTTGCTATATTTTCAGTCTACCTAGTCAGAATCTGGTGTTTGTGACTTTGTGAGGGTACCTGTGATCTATGTTATTAAAACATTTTACTCATAAGGTCAAAATATACTCAAAATAATGTGATGCAAAATCCAGTAAAGGGCAATTTGTGGAATCACAGAATCCTGTGGAACCAGAACAGAATATTTTGCCTTTTTTATTTAATCCCCTAAATAGATGTTGAACGATACAACTAGAGTGAAGCCTTTCCCCCAGTGCACCAAAATTTAGAGCGCACTTAAATTTACATGTGAATCTAATGGCAAGTGTTAGGGAAATGAACAACACTCCTGACCACCTTCAATCAGTACAATGTTGGTGCTAGCCCATGTTGACAGACATGTCTAATGTTATGGAAATGGCAAGAATCAGCAAATAAGATATATTCTACAGAAAAGGAGGAGAACCGTCCCCTCCCATAACATAAACATGCTTAATTAAATTATCTTTTCTCCAGAAAAGTTAGCTCATACCATGTTTGCTTCATCTAGTTTGCCAAATTTTGTAAAACTGGAGTGTATTAGTTCATCAGTAAGTAGATACCGCAGCAACTGATGCTATAAATAAATATAAAACATCTTCACTCTTTCCACAGAAAATGAGACAGACTAGTTCAGTTACTTGCTGATGTAAACAAGTTGAAATATGGAGTAATTGCTTGGCTGGACAATGCCAGAACTGTTTTAGTCCATGCATGTAGTCAAACAGATCAATGGACAACTGGAAAACATCAAAATTACTCTGTCCTTTAAATGATTTGATGCCTTTAAGAGGAAGGATTGTAGGAAAGGATGGAAGTTGCTCCATCTGGCCCTACTGCCTTCTCAGTCAGTGCCATTGTGATCAAAAGGCAACACAAAACAGGCATCGGTGCATATGCTACTTCCATGAAAGTAAAGAAACAGAAAATCAATACAGGAAGAAATCATATAGCATCTCCAGTCTCCAGTTGTGTCAAACAGTGTAAAAGAAAGCTAGACACACAGCTGTGTATTCCACATTGGGCAAAAGAAATTGAGATGGTAGGAAAGAAGAGGGTGAATAAGCAGATTAGCATCTCATGCAATCAAAATGCAAAATGTAGATAGGTGGGTTCAAGAGGATTATGTACCTCTCCCTAGCTAGTGCTCTTTCCACAATTTGAAAAGCACTGCTCAGAAGACCACGGCTTTCTTGAATTCGTCACATTTCAAAGGAAACACATACTGTATAACATCACAGCAGAAACATAGTATCTTCTGTGCCTCATTGTTCCAGTTTTAAGTTTTAATATGACTATTGAGGTTGTCTTGGCTAACAATCAATGTGTAAGACCTTATGGGTCTTAAAAGTTATTTATTCTTTAAAAACTTAAAAATAAAAAGAGTTAAAAAATAGACACATCTACATGTGATGGAAGGTAGGGGAAAACACCTTACTTTGAATAAATTCTGTGGTGTTTTCTGATCTAAGGGATTTCTAATATATTGAATCAGCAGTAGGGTGATGGGTCGAATCACATATTTACCTCTTGCATTTCCTAAAACTACTGAAAGTGGCCCTGACCACATCCCAAATATCCAGCTTCATAGCAAAAGTACGCCACTCCTGCTACTTAGCATCATGGTCGCTTCAGGTATCCACATCATTAAATGTAGAAGACTCCAGCAAACAGAGGAAAGGGATCCTAATGTCTCCAGTGAGGGACATGAATTTGTATTTTAAAAATATTTTTAAAAAATAAAATGGTCATAAAGTGCAAAGAACTCAGTAAAGAGTTGGCAAATAAAGAGTTGCACAAATCAATTTGTTGCCGTTAAGACTGGCATATATTCTCTTTAACGTCAATCCTTAGTATTCTGCTATCATTTTGCACATTATAATCTATTAGCTATTACAAGATGCAGTATTTGTCAGTGAACTGAGGTCATAGAAAACATCTCATAAACATATGAAGGTGATTCACCTAGACTGACATGATCTACTCCAACTAATATAATAACCTCTTCAGGTTTCATTCATTCATTCATTCGTCTATTTCTAACCTGTTGACGTACAACACTACTCAAAGCAGTTAACAAATAAAAGCAACAACCAAAACATCAAGAATTCAACAAAAGAGAATTATAAGAACACAGATATAATAACAAACTAAGTCCCCAAGTGATTACAGACTACAGGAACACCTGTAAAAATAAGCTAAGGGAGGAAGTTTCTTGAAACTGTAGTGTCTTAATTATCCTCTTAAAGGAAGGGGGAGGGGAAGGAAGACTGGCAAAGTATCTTTGCCAGTAATTATATGTCTGATTAATTTTGACAATATTTTATCAATATTACCAAAATTCTAGATATCAGGATAATAAGAATTTGAGAGGAAGGGAGAGGAAATTCCCAAACATTGTGGAAACTGAGGTTGACAGATCTGCCCAAGGAAGCCCAGGGGCTTTGACTGCTTGCTCTTAAAAGACTCAGTTCAATCTATATGTATTTGGGCATGTTAAATTAGGGTTAATACTTCTTTTTTTCTGACAGGTTTGTCATTTTTAATGGCTGCATGGCAGGCAGGTGGAATTAAAAATATAGATTTTTGGTAAAAAAATAGTGGAGTAATTTGTCAACACTCCTACACAGCATGTGGCAGGTTAAAGGCGATATTGTGCAGTTGGAGCAAGAAGAGAAAAAGAATGCCCTTACTCACTGGCCAAAATCCTGTTGCTTTGCATAGTAAATCATACTAAAATAGACTCATTGAATGAATGGGGATTTAGTGAGTTAATAGTCTTTCTATTACATACACAAAAAATGTACATATATTCAACTTAAGCTCAAGTAGTTAACTTATTGTCCTTCTGGTGTGTGTGTGTGTGTGTGTGTGTGTGTGAGAGAGAGAGAGAGAGAGAGAGGGAGGGAGAAAAGAAGGAGAAGGAGAAGGAGAAGGAGAAGGAGAAGAAGAAGAAGAAGAAGAAGAAGAAGAAGAAGAAGAAGAAGAAGAAGAAGAAGAAGAAGAAGAAGAAGAAGAAGAAGAAGAAGAAGACAGGAGGAGCCTTCCATGCCATGATGTCCCTGAACTAGGACAGATATTCCCCATTAACTCTCTGACATACTGTATTTTTCCATGCATAAGACACCCCGATATATAAGACAACCCCCACTTTTCTAACCCCAAATTAGAAAATTTGATCGCTACTTTCCCCTCTGCTTGCTAAGCCCCGTGAGGTTACAAAGCAGGGATCAAAGGGCTGCTGGATCACTTTGATCCCTTTCCCTCTCCACTTATTTTCTTCTCTCCTCAGCTTACTTCCATGTATAAGACCCTCAGTTTTTAGTCTAAAGATTTTAGACAAAAGTATCACTTTATACAGAGAAAAATACGGTAACCTTTCCCTCCCTAGAACTAGTGTGTATGCAGTTACAATATATCCAACAGGTAGAGAGTTCCTGGGTGTTCTCCATGCTGAGAACAGCAGTAATTGTTATGTATAGCACAGGCCTGAGAATTTAATTCATTTCAGTTTCTGTGAGAACTTACAAAAATGTGTGTATTTCTTCAAATTTGGAATTAAGAACAGAAACTTCCATATTACTCTGTAAGGATCACTCACGCAGAAGGAGACCTACATCAGAATGGATATGAATATGATGTTTTTCCTTGCACAGTTCTAAGCAATGCCTCCCAATTTTAGTCACTTGCCAACAATTTATCTCCCTATAAGCCATAAACAAATGTAGGGTGGCCATATACTCTCTTTTAGGAAGAATGGTATTCCACCTGAAGAAATGTCCATCTTTTTGGCAAGTAGAGTGGTCATATCGACCAGATAGGCGGGATATAAATAGAATAGATAAATAAAAATAAATATTTTAATCCAAGTCTTTTGATTCTGCACCCAATGCTCTTATGTGCTAAAGCACACTGGCTTACAGTGTCAATATCTTGAAAACAGGCCACTTTTTGAGTCATGCAGAACTCTTCACCAGTTTGGGTTTTACAGAGCTGGGGGAGGGGGATAGCAGAGAAGAAAGAATCATTTTGGTTTGGGATTAAGGCTAGGTTGTTATGAGCATGGATTCATGAAATTATGTCTTTGTGCATAGTAAGCACTTAGACTGATAAATGTATCTAACTGATTTTCTCTAATTTTTTAAATGAAATGTTTTTGAGGGAGCAATTGTTTTGTAAGAAACAGGCCACATGTACTGATACAACTACAGTACTTGCTGCATGGCAGGAAGAATACAACATGGCATGTGAATTCTTTATGAACTGCAAATGGGAGGTGAATCCCAGCAGTGAACATTCTGGAAGCACTCTTCAGACTGTTCCTCTGATTGTTGCCTAGCTAGATATTTCAGTGAAACTACAGCAACATTTCTTTTATTTCATTTCTAGATAACATTCATTTTCAGTAAGCTGCAGAAAATGCAAGGCACCAGGCACTTCAGAGAGTTATTCAATTTTATACCTTATTTATTTGATTTGCATCCCATCTTTCTGTCAGTGCCATGTCCTAAGGTGCTTACCTAGTCATAATCGAGTGGAAGATGGTGAGCAGTAATGCATTTTCACTTAAACTACAGCAATATGTCTAGATGTGGTAGTGCATATTTTAGAGTATATGTAAATTTCATGCAAAATCCCTTCTCCTTTTTTTTGTTTTTTTTTCTCATCAATGTACACTTTTTGGGTAATGGAGGAGTGGCTACCATAAACAAATGTCCCAACAAATCCATTGAATTTCCCCATAGGGGTATTTTCCCCCCATCTTGAACCATATTTCTACAGATTTTTTTTTATTATATGTTTTTATTATATCTATTATTGTTAGCCACCCAGAGTAAACATCGGATTTTGTCCCGCCAATGACATTTATTGGGACAAGAAAACAAAAAAGTTTCCCATGCTGCTTCTTCAGCCAACCATGATTCCTTTAAGCAAAAGTGATGTGGTTTGTTAACCATTCAAGGGAAGTTCAAATTTATTCCATTAGGGTGATACTGCCATTCGTTTGGGTCAGGAAATGCCACATATTTCCTGGCCCAAAACAGAGGTGTATATATTATTTTACTACATTTTATCTATCTGATTTTATTTTACTTGTATTCCACCTTGCTTTTTTTCTTCTCGTTTCTCTATATTTTTGTTGTTGTTGGGGGGAGACTTTGGGTTTTTCCATGGATCACTCCTAATTCTGCACTCACAAACGTCCCTTTGGACATACAGAATTTTTATAATCCACAATAAACTGAAATTCTAGGGTCAGAAAACACCTTACAAACTCATACAATGCACTTTTTATAAAATCCTAGCCCATGAGTGTTATTAAGATTTTTAAAAAAATAATAATAATTAAACTGTGCATGTAGGCAGAGAATACCAACACACACACAAACATTGGGTATGAGTCTATTATATGGTATTTTACTTTCCTGTCTTCTGTAATAACACAGTAAGATTTCCAGTTATGTACATCTCCTGTTATTCCATGCCTTCAGGCATCATGAAATAAGACTCTAAGCAATAAAGTGTGTGCATGCAAGCCAAATCCACAGGAGTGGATGTAGAGGCACATAATATATATGCCAATAGATACTTCATCTCACTACAAAATTCTGAATCTATCCCTGGAAAAAAAAACACTGGCAAAGGGCCCAATTCCCATATAGGGTACCAGGCCACGAAATTAAGTTGGCATCATGCCCAATGTGATGAATATCCCCCCATTAATTAAGATGATTCATTCAAAATTAAGCACATTGTTCCTCAACCTGATGCAGACATTCCTAAAAATAAACCACCCTGGAGTCAAACTGACTGACTTCTCATTAAAGGTAAACATCCCAACAATCTAAAGGCATGAAAATAGAAAAATGCTTCCATGCCTTATCTCCTCCGCCAAGGTGTGTGTTGTTCTACTGAAAGCCCCATCCTCTGCAAATCCCAAGTGTTGTTCCACTGCAAGCACCTATGCCCATTAGAAGTGACGTTGTTGTTGTTGTTGTTGAGTCGTTAAGTCGTGTCCGACTCTTCGTGACCCCATGGACCAGAGCACGCCAGGCCCTCCTGTCTTCCACTGCCTCCCAGAGAGTTTGGTCAAACTGACATAGTTCAACAATATTTGAAGGGAAATACCTTTCTCGTCCCCAGTCTTGTGCTAACAAAGACTGTATATCTTCTTGAGCTTGGGGTTTTGCAACCATCTGTAAAAATGCAGAAACACACTTCTGAATTTCACTCCCCACCCTTTGACAAATCTTAAGGAAGATTACAAGAAAGCCCTTCTGCCTGCACACAGAAGAACATCTTCAATCTTGCTGAATAGGAGCAAAAGAACCAGTACTGCCATATTCAAAATGAACCGTACCACTGAATTTTGTTATTTGGTCTTAGAAACAATACTGAAGCCTCAGAATTACTGCCCAGAAACAAGAGTGGGAGGGGGAGATATCTTTAGAGAAAAAGCTTACATTCCTATAATATAATTAGGGAGCAGCAATAAATTTGGCTATTCAGTTAAACCTTATAATAAGATTGAACTCTGCAACAGTGTATCATCATTTTATTCAATAAGTGTCATAGTAACTGAAGACAAAATTAGGTAACCGAGTTCACATTTATTTATTGGATTAATTTTTTTTTTGCTCCATCCCAGTAAAGCATAATACATCTCTGAAAATACTATCATCACTCAAGCTTATTTCTCTAATCAGAATCGACGATTGAAAAATCCATAGCTTCATTTAGGGCTTCACACACTTCAAAAATAAAAGTCTATACAATCTCCAATGGTTTTTTACAGCATTCACACATTAGTTTGGATTCCCTGATTGCATGTGTGGCTTTTCAAATCTTGCTCAAATTATTTCACATGAAGCAGAAGTCAGAAATGCAAGGTATGTGAGAATCGAGAAGGAGCAGAGGCTGTGTTATATAAAAACCCTGAGGCTAAGCTAAAGAATCACCATACCTGGTAGTCTCCCAGATCACCCTCCTCTAGCAGATATGAAAAGATGCTACTGGATTCTATAATACTTGAAATACTTCTGTCAATATTGAATCCCAAATTATCTATTTTAGACATTAACGAAATCTCTCTCTATCTCTCTCTCTCACCCTATTTCCCTTATTTTCTTTTCCCTTGAACATGTACTGTATACCTTTATTTAAACTTCAGGCATTAGTCCCACTGATTTAAATAGGGTACTGTCTCTAAATATGGCTTTAAGTTGTCAATTAAAGAACAGCTTTGCAAAGACATACTAATCTAATCAGTATGTGCAAAAGGCATGGCTTCCAAACCTGAGATACTTGAGTTAGTGGGAAACATAAATTTGTAACCTCATGCTAAGCTGTTATTTTTCACATCCCTGTTATTATGGGTCTGGGAGCAGAGCTGTATGAGTTGGGTGGAGAAAACTGGACATTCCTTATAACAGTCAGGCATGCATACCCAGCTCAGCTCATAAAGGCAGCTACCACTACTAAGAATTAGCCTTGAACAGAATTTAGTACCCTTCTTCAGAGCTGAACAATTTTCATAGAACTCAATAAAAGTCCAAAAGGTTCATTGATTGAATTTCACAGATTTATAGTCTTCATAGGGAGAGAGGAAATGTAAACACTCTTTGTATGCTTCTCAATTTCTGAAAATGTTCACACAAATGTAAAGAAATATGAACTAATGTCTCCATTTATTTATTGTACTCTCTGGTTGAAATCCAGTAGTAAATCTCAATGAGTAAGCCTGTTGAATCTGTGGGGCTTTGGTGAGTCAACTCTTCCATAAGTTCTGTTGATTCAATGGGTCTACACTAGTTTCCATGTACTAGCAGATTTCAGCCTATATATCTTCAGAGTATATCTGAAGAAATACTCTACAATCCATAAAAACTCACATTGAAATAAATTTATGAGTGATTAACATTTAATGTTAATATATTCCTCTGACATGTCTTCCCATATAGTGAGCAGATTAATAATAATCTTAGCACTGCAGAGCAGGAAGGGACCTTATGGATCATTGAATCCAGCCCTTGTCAAGAAGGCACAGCGAGGAATCAAACTCCCACCCTCTGGCTCCACTTCCAGATGTCTAAGCCACAGATAGCTCAGTCTACTCTTAATCCATCTTTCTATCTCAGTTTCACATGTTCTTTCCTGTTTACCAATCTATAATTTATTTAATTGCATGTTTACAAAGCTGCATAAAAATCACACTACCCTCCCCCCAAATTGCATGCATTTTGGTAATCTTTTTTTGAGGTGAAAACTAAATTGCCAAAATTTGAACAAATGTGGAAACCACAGGACAGCTGTGCACATCCCCGCAAACAGCATTTTGACCTGCTCTAGACTTTCAAAAAAAGAAAAATAAAGACAGAATACTAAGGGAAGAAAACAGAAACCATATCTGAAATACGTGACAAGATGTGACTCAAGACACCTTATTCACCAGCTACAACCAATGACTGAAGAGCCAATTACAAGGAATACAAAAATTCCCAACTAATTCCTCATTTGGATTTTGTACTTCAGGTATTCTCCGTGAATGGGAGTTTACCAGCACAAAAGTATTTAGTAGGAGTCTGGAAGCTTCTGGAGAGCCATGAAGTCCCAAACAAGTCAGTAAGATAGATGCAATGAGTGATCACGGTAGCAAGTTTGTATCCTAATGTTAACTCCTAGGGAGTGACTTGATTTTCTTTTCTTTTGGTACTACAGTGAAGTCTTGACTTGAGAACTTAATCCGTATTGGAAGGCGGTTCTCAAGTCAAAAAGTTCTCAGGTCAAATCTGCATTTCCCATAGGAATGCATTGAGAACCATTTGATCCGTATCTGCTCTTTTCCATCCATAGAAACTAATGGGAAGCTGCTATTCCGCCTTCGACCACTAGAGGGGGATATTTTGTTTTTTTTCCCCCTTAGGTCAAGAAAGGTTCAGGGAAGGCAGGGAAAATACAGTCCAGGCAGTACCAGGCAGTCTGAAGACTCCCAATCCACTCTCTAAACGCTGGGAGGAGTGAGGAAGCAGACAGGCACCCTTTTCACTCGCCAACAGTTAACTGAAAGTTCAAATTTTGCACTTTCCCTGCCTCCCACGTGGGTTTTTTTCAGTTTGTAACTCAAATCTAAGTATGTAAGTCAAGTCAATATTTTCCTATGAGAGTGGTTTGTAAGTCAAAATGTTCTTAACTCGGGCCGTTCTTAAGTCAAGACCCCACTGTAGCATGACCCTGTATAACTAGAAACCTGACAAGCATTTCTCCACTGTCTTAAAATTGACACAAACTGCAAGATGTCCTCAATCAATGAAACATAAAAATAATTAAATAGAACAAGGGTGAGTAAGTATTGATTGATTGATTGATTGATTGATTGATTGATTGATTGATTGACTGACTGACTGACTGACTGACTGACTGATTGATTGCAATTCTCATAATTACAAATGTTACAACTGCAGAGCTGGAAGGGCCCTTAGGGACCCCAGAAAGTTCAGCCCCTTTCAAGGAGGCACAATGAGGAATTGAACTCTAAACCTCTGGTTTCACATCCAGATACCTAATCCACTGAGACGTGCAGCAGTTCTTGCTCACCATTGATTTTGTTGGCTTGGTAGCTGTAATCCAAAAGATCTGAAGATAGGGAAGGCAGATGTTGTAGACCAGAGGAGGAGGAGGAGGAGGAGGATGAAGAGTATTCTTGAGTATCAGCCTACTTGACAAGGCTACTAACTTTTTATTTTAGAACTTATTTTACACCCAGTTTTAGAATGTATTTTAAATCTCTGGGGCTTGATGATGTAACCAAAAGTATTCCACACCAATTCCGAACCACAGCTCTCAGAATACCCTTGACACTATGGTGAATGGAGTTATTTGAGGAGTTCCACTTCAAGGAAGTATCGTAGCCCCTTCCTTGGGGTTTGATGAGCCATGGTAGGCTCTGAAGAGAATGGAAGACGGTAGATTTTGACAACTCAGAAGTGGAGTCAGGGCTGTGCCTAATTTGAAGTAGGCCCTACCGTATAATTAACCATGCAAGAACCTCTGCTTGAATTCTTTAGAGTGGAATTAAAGTGCACTGAGCCCTCCTTCCTTCAGATTCTTTTAAAATCCCATAACAAACATCACCATTTGTCTTTTGTCTTACCCATAGCAAAAAGAAGAAACAATGGAATATACACACTCAAACATTGCCATAGACTTCAGACAGTGCCAATGATAAGTTAATCAGTCTGAATATTTATTCCATAATTATCTGGTGTTATTAGAACATGATAAAGCACTGATGGATTTGTTACTGGAACAGGGTGTCTAGCAGGTCTTATGCCCGCATTTAAAATTTCACCCTTGGCCTTAAAACAAATCTATAGAGAGTGATGTAGGACAGGGCTCAGAAAAGTGCTACCAGAATAGTCTATGATCTGGGAAACATGCCTTACCATAAACAGCTTAAAGAGCTCAATCTATAGAGTTTATTGAGCAGAAGGTTAAGAGGTGCCTTGATCACAGTCTATAAGTACCTTCCTAGGAAACTGTGTCTGATATGAGAGAGCTCTTCATCCCAGCCAAGAAATGCAAAACTCTAAAATGGAAAAGAACAGAGACACATTTTTAAACACTTATTGCAGTAGACATCCAATATATGGCTCCTGCATGTTTTATCTGAGGCTAAAAAAAGAGGACTAAAGATTAGAAGGACAGATCCTAAAGCTGAGGCTCCAGTACTTTGGCCATCACATGAGAAGAGAAGACTCCCTGGAAAAGACCCTGATGTTGGGAAAGTGTGAAGGCAAGAGGAGAAGGGGACGACAGAGGAGATGGTTGGACAGTGTCATTGAAGCTACCAGAATGAATTTGACCAAACTCCGGGAGGCAGTGGAACACAGGAGGGCCTGGCATGCTCTGGTCCATGGGGTCACGAAGAGACGGACATGACTAAACAACTAAACAACAACAAGGATTCTGGAAGCCATGTTTTGCAGGACAAAAAAATGGTAAACCAGGCAAATCCATTTTGAAGCCAAATGGGGCCTTCTAGCTACATGCTTTGGCAGTTTGCCCCAGACAATCAGCAAAAACAGGATTGGTTGAATCATAAGAAGCCAATTATAAACATATGTCTGAGCCAGTTGGATGACTCTGGCTTTGGGAATATTATGTTGGTGGTCTTGCAACCCTGCATGCTGTCTCTAGAGAATATGTTGCTGGGAGGGAGCTTTCTGGTCTGGGGTGATTTGTGAATCTATCTTTTGTTAACCAGTTCTTCAGTCCTGCCCCAACTCTCTGCTCAGTGCTTTTTCCCTCTCTGAAGAAGTCTGTTGTTTAAAGTATGTTGTTAGTTTGCTATAGATCTCTTCACAACTGTAAGTAATGAAAAAATATATTTTGTACCTTACAAATGTCTCTGAGTAAATTTTGGAGACTCTAAGTGCCAGTTAGAAAGTGAGGAAAGGAGTGAAGTGCTCTGGAAAAAATCAAGCAATTCTGTTCTGTGAATCCCTGCATTTCTGTTATGCATCTAAAGGAATTTAACTAAAATTTCGAAACTCTGCAACATCTTACAAGTTGCAGACACCCAATGTATTCAGAAGTGTAGCCCATCAATTATATTGATTCCAGCCTGTTCTCTTTCTTGCACTAGGTATGAGACACTTATAATAAAAGTCTCCAAACTACTGCATCACTTGTCCTTTACCTACACTTCTCTCTTGGCAAGTATGACTAAGAACCATGTTTGCTTCATATTTTTACAAGACCTTCTCAAAATTTACTTCTTTTTTCATATATGCGATAAAAGAAAGTTTATATAAAAACCAGTGTGGGAGAATTTGTCCCTCCAAGCAAAGACCTTATAGTATTTCACATCTGAAACTATGGGTCTGTGTTTGCAGTACTGAATTAGGGATCCCACCTCTGTTTCTCTGATAGGTAATTGATCTTTAAAAGCTTCATTCTTTAAAGTATGACAATAAATGCCTCTGTAGTAGGGATAACTACAACCCTATTGAATTGATGCATTGAATCAACAGTGAACATGCCAAACATTTGCACATTTTTCTATGAACAGAATAAAAATGGAAAGAAACAAGGAAATAAGAGAAACTGAAAGATTTGTCCTTCCCTACACTTAGCCTGCTGTTACATCTTCCAATTTCCAAGCTGAATCCTGCTGAGTATTTGCAAGAAGGCTCTCCAAAGCAATTGCAGTTACACAGGAGAATTGCTGAGTTGAGCCGAGTCATTTAGCAGGATCTACTGAGCTGTAGTGGAAGCCAACTCTATAAAGAAGACCACAAAAGCTGCTTCCACATAAAGCTGATTCAAGCTAGAGACAGAAAAGAATTGCATTGTGTTTGTGCTTCTCAAGTATCTTTATTTATTTATTTAAAATATTGATATGTCGCCTTTCTCCTAAAGAATCCAAGGCAGCTTCCTGTATTACAAGAAACAAAGTTAAAAGCCAAATACAGTACTAATTAAAAAATTAAACAAATATCACATTAAAAATTTACAGATAAGAGCAATATTAAGAACACAAGTAAAACAACAGAATAAAATAACCTCTTTTTAAAAAAATTCCCTTGGTCAACCAATCATTTAAAGGAAAGCCTGCCTGAAGAGAAAACGTCATCTGCTTGCAGGAAGTCAGCTAACATGGGGCCAGCCTGGCTTTCCATGGGACGGGCTTGCAGTCTGAGAGACCCTTTCCTATGCAACCATCAATTTCACCTCTGAAGGTGGTGGGACCAATGAAAAGCCTCCCCTGATTATCTATTGCTGAGGAGATAACTTGGACCCAAACCATTGAGGGCATTATAGGTTAAAATCAGCACTTTGAATTATCCCTGAAAATCTGCAGCCAATGGAGCTGCTGTAACAGAGGAATTATATATTCCCTGTAACCACTTAACAATCTCGCTGTGGCATTTGAGAGACTCATGTCTGCACATTTTGCAAGGCACATATAAGGATTTCAGAACAATAAAGTGTGTGCCCAAAATGTTGTGCACATGTATCCCCTATCAACTAGCTGGAGAAATCTTATGAAGGAGCTGTGATTCTGAATTTGAACAGAGATAGAGAAAGGGAGAGCTGGCGATGGCAGGAGCTGTTATTCCTCCGGAGAATAATATGAGCCCTTATTTCTTGGTTTAGGGCCTTAAAGATTGTACACCTGGAGCTGTACATCTTTGTTCTATGGATTTTCTATCTTGGGCATTAAAGAAACTGGAACATTGTTCCTGACCCATTTTGATTCAAAGAGCCATCTGTATGACTTCATTTTTTCCCCACAAGCAACTCATGCACAGCTTCATGTTGATTAAAGATATTGAAGACATATATTTCATAGAATTCAGTTCAGGTAATGTCTTTATAACTGTTGTTGTTGTTCTGTTACTTGAAAGAAAAGTTTGTTGTGTTTGTAGTGCTCACAAAAAAGACCCCAAAGACTGCTACACATACTTCTAAAAGTGAACAGCTAAATTGTGTACAATTGAAGACATGCACACACAAATAGACACTAGTTGATTGAGAAAATGCATAAATTAGGTAAAGCACAAACATAAACTGTGTATTAAGTAAGCTGCATAAATAACTGCTGATTAGGAAAAAAATACATAAAATATGTGCAAATGTTTTAATGAGTATATAAATAAACAAAAACTTGCAATCAGATACAGGAAAAGGATGGAAAGACAAGACTGAGAGAATTCTATATCCCAAATTCAAGTTTAGTTATCAAGACAAGGAAATATTTTCCGCTTCATTCACGACAAATCCTGTGCAATTCCACAGACATGCTGATTTGTCGATTCGGGGGGGGGTCTCAATGATTAAACACCAAAGGAAAAAAATCATTTAATAATCTGAATGGCTCATCTATTTCCCATGAAGTCTATTCAGAAAGCCAGAAGTGGCAAATACGATCTTGCCTCTCACTCAACATTATTTTAATGTGATACTCTGGAATTAGAATAGAACAAACCAGAATTTTTTTTGTTCTACCCCAAAATTCACAGGTCCTTATTTTCCTTTTAGTTGCTGCAAACTGGTTTTATTTTGTTAAATAATGATGGTAGGTCACTATTTCCCTTACTAAAAATAATTAGTAGCAATAAGTGCAACTGTTCTTGGGGAAAAAAAAGCTCTCCCCCGTTGTGAATGGCCTTTTAATGCATACTGTATTGCAGTGACATTTAAAAATGGAAGACATATAATAGCCTTCAATAAGACTGAATGCCAGAATGCAAACAAAACTATTGGAGGGAAAAGGGCATTGTAGCACACATGGGGCTATAGACTGCAGTGAAGTAATACTATATTCTTGTGTCAAACTGAACTTTACTGTGGCTGAAATCCAGTTGTAAGTCACAACTAGAATAGGCCCATTGAATCACTGGGGATTTGGTGAATCAACTCCTCCATTAGTTCCATTGATTCACTCAGCTACTCTAGTTGTGACTTGTTACTGGATTTCAGCCAATGTTCCTAGGTGTGAGTTACCTATATTTATATGTGACAGGTTCCCCTTGACAATTTGTACAGTCGTGTCTGACTCTAGGTGGTGGCGCTCATCTCCGTTTCCAGGCCATAGAGCTAGTGTTTGTCCGCAGACAATCCTCCGTGGTCACATGGCCCGCATGACTAGACACGGAACGCCATTTACCTTCCCACCAAGGTGGTACCTATTTATCTACTCGCATTTTTGCATTTTGCATGCTTTCAAACCACTAGGTTGGCAGGAGATATTTATATGTAGGCATGTCTATACCCATCTTTTTTTCTACTGTAAGGTTAGTAAGAGTGCAGGGATATTCCCATTTTGGTATTGCTCATTCCTTCTTTCTATAGGATAAAACACTTTTTATCTAAAACTTATCTGAGCCAATCTTCCATCCATACCAAGAATGGACAAAGTACGACAATCTCAGCAGTCCTAATACCTCTCCTGCTTTTTAGAACAACCCAAGACTCTAGGATGCACATGGACAATGTTGCTATGTTCCTCAAAAGTTGCAGATTTAACATCTGGTGTATGTCTATTATCTGGCCTCCTTTTATTTCCTCATTACTTGTTGTTTGCCAACCTCTTTTCCTGCTTTTCTAGAGTACGGGGCTGTGTTATTGTCTTTTAGTTATTGGTGTGTGGGTGTATGCGGGTGTGTTTCGCTTTTGTATTCTTTTTTGGAAGGGGCCATTCTACATGTATGTTCTGCAGGGAATTCTACATGTTGTTGGCAATGCAGAAATACCTGCATAAATGTTAAGAGGTTCTACTGTATATCCACCTCATCCCAGCAATCACATGAAGGAGACAGTATGAAGGGAGCCAGCAAGGATCCCTACTGCAGCCAGAGGTTTTCTGATTTGATTCATCACTTTGCCACAATATATTGTCCATGGCCATAGTGAAAGTCAACTGGCATATCTGGGTGGCTATGAGATTTTTGGGGGGGAATAAACAAAGAGTCATCTTTATTTGTTTGGACCACGCCTAAGATTTAGATAATGTTGGTATTGCCTGCCAGACTCCCTCTCACCTGCCTTTCCTGCTACTACTCATTACCTTCTTGTGGATAAAGTTTGTATCATCATCACTGTTGTTGTTGTTGTTGTCTTAGAACATTAGAAGAGGCCAATTCGAGATTGTCACTCTCGAATTGACCTCTTCAGCCACACTAGATGCTGTTCCAAGTCCTCCATACAGAGCACATCACCATAGTCTTTCGAGACTGAAGGATGCCTAAACTAAACTGTCTTAGAACAGCAAAGCTAGAAGGGACCCTATAGATCATCCTTCCAGAGCTTGCGATCGGCTCACCACTCCTAGCAGGAGATGGGATGACAAGCCTCCCTGCCAGGTCAAAGAGTGGCTCGCCGATCGCGAGCTCCGGAGTGATAGGAAAAATCACGGAGTTGGCGGCTGTGATGGAATTGTGAGTGGACCATCCAGCCCCATGGGGCCAGACCCTCATTATTGCCATCTGTGTGTGGGTATTCATATTTCTATACGAATACCCCCATCTCTAGTCTACACTGATATTCCGAATTTCCATTATTTTGTGACCCACCAAGTTTTGCTGTTGTTTCAGCTAGACATGATAGAAATTAAGACTATTGAGCAGGGGGTTGGACTTGATAGCTTTATAGGTCCCTTCCAAGTCAATCATTCTATGATATGTACAACTATGTCTTACAACAACTGAGAAATCAATAAGTAATTAACTGATCTATCTTTCAAACTATCAATCAATCAGTCAATTTCAGTATGGTTCATGATAGGTACATCAGGCCAGCAACAACTACAACGACACAAGCACCACAATGCAATTCTGTTTGGTATTGATTATGAAGTGAATGCTATTTAATCCTCTGCTTGCTTGTTTGTTGTTTTTAAACATGGGCAGAAAGCGCTGGATTGAATTTTAGGAAAGGATCTCCGTAATGGGTGAAAAGGAAATTGCATGAGATGTCTGGTTGTCTCACCATGCTGATGAGTGAGTTAATGAAGATCTCAGCAGATACATTTGGAGAGCTGCAAAGTGGTGAAGGAACCTAGTTCACTCTTGAGTGTTTGTACAGGATGCAGTCTGAGGTTGTGTATCTGTAAAAACTGTAATAAAGAAGCTTGTGGTCTATTAAAATCTATAGCTGTCTCTGTGGCTTTCTCCTCACTGTCTGTCTGGGCACTGCAATGATTTTACCAAATGTTTACATTACACTGACAATACCTGCTGTTAGAAAGACACAAACAACAATGGAAATACAGATCCTAGATATTATAACGGGGTACTTCGCATCAAATACTGACATTTTCCCCCTCAAATTTGGGAGGCAAAATATTTATTACCTTGAAAAGAATTGTGTTGAGGTTATTTCTGTCACCCACAAACTTGTCAAAAATATATAGAACACAAATTCAAAATAGTCTTTGGCTTTAAATAACATTTCAAGGAATCAATCGCAATAAAAGTACCGTATGTTTCACAGCCCACATTCTTAGTGGATTTTCCTGGAGCATCTAAAAGCCCAGGCTAATTAATTTAAACAAGTTTCTCAGTTTGCTTGACCTGGTCCTCAAAAGGCTGCAACCCAATCATTCAGTTGGATTTCATGTCTTGAGCAATACACTTGATGGAATACACAATTATTTCTAAGAAGGCTTAAGTGCAATGTCAGTAAAAGAGATTTTAAAGGAAAATGGATATTATTATTTTATAAATCATTACTAGGAATATGCTTATACTATTAGTAGACTAGACACATTTTATTATCTGGAAACAAACGAGACAAGTCTTCAGCTATACAGTACTTGATATAGCCTCTCAACCATTATCTTTTTTAGTATGGTTGGGTTGATTATTGAAAATTTATTGTCCTTTTCCACAGAATACCAACACACAACATTGGAGTAATCCCACTATTACCTACAAAGCCACTCTCCGTCTTATTTTTAAATAGCTGGTAAAAAAAATCCACTTCCAGGAAATGATGTTACATACAACAAAAAGAAAAAAGACAACCAGATATATTTTGCCTGCAAATTCAAAAACGAATCTTACCTTGATTTTGGAACCCCTTGTAGTCCTAAGGATGTGACAAGAAGTTGAAACTCAAATGCCATTATCTCAAGTCAGCACACCTTTAACAGTGGAATTCAACAGTATCATCATAGTATTCTAAGACTATCATTGCATTAACAGGGCTGGCAAATACATGCCTACTCAGATGTAAGCTGCACTGTTCCAACTGATAGCCCATGGTTTAGACTAAATTTCCACTTCCTTCCTAGCTTATAACTATGGATGGGATAAATATATGAGCAAGGGGGCTCAAAATGTGAACTCCTCCCTCAAATAGAGCAACACAAACTTTTTGTGTAAAAGTTTGCTTAGTGTGAACTGAAATATGTACTCTGACTACTTTTTTTACCATACCCTATTAAGAATTCACCTTTTCTTATATGAAACTATTGTTTATGTATATATTTATTTGCTGGCTGGGTAGTGCGACACGCTCACCTGCAAGCGTGACATGCCCCTCCACAAGTGCAACACATCCACATTGCGAGCATGACATGCCCCCATGAATGTGGGGGTGCCCCCCCGCACAGAGCCTGCACCCCTCAAATGGTCCGCAGTCCCAAAAAGCTTGGGGACTGCTGGCATAAAGAGTTTCTTGTGCATAAGGAATCTTGGCCATGTCTGCACAGTATCTTAGCGTGCGTCTCTTTAAAATCACTGCAGTGTTTCAAGTGTTTACACATAACACAGTGCATTTCTTCCTCACCTTTCTCTGCCATTAGCACCACTATCTTACCCACCTCAAATCATCTTTTAAAAATGTTGAGGGAGTGCAATAACACTGAACTGACAAGGTGAATAAGTGCTGTATCAGTTTAGCAACGTACCTAAACTTTGCACTATACTGAAGTGTGAAACGAAGAGAAAAAAAATAGCTTTAGAAATCTGGTTTCCAAATTGCATTGCTTTGTAGTCCTTACCAGGGTAAGCAGGAGGCAGGTAAAATGAGTAGGATTCACTCCCATGCCACATTCCACTTTGTTCACCATCAATGCTGTCATCTTAACATTCCCAACAATATTATATACTCATGACAAAATATCAGACCTACTTGCAGCTACTGCAAACATCATTTAGTTGGTGGAATAAATATAGGAAGGAAATCCTTTTTTTGTAGTTTTTGCTTATTTGTTTGTGTGTTTTTGTGGTTAAAGTTTTGCATTTCACAAAGCAAATACCAGAACTTGGGCAACATCAATTATTTGCCTTTACAGAACACTCAAATTGATAATGTTATAGGAAAATGGGAATATATTCTACGTTCTGAAGGTGACTAAGAGTTAACTAATTAACAAAAAATGGTGTTCAGTGCCCTTGTATGTTTTAATCCTTTTTTGAAGAAGAAACCAGTTATTTTTCCATAGCTTTTTAAAATGAAAAAAGGGTCTTAGCTGATGGCAATAAAGCCTGTGATCTCCTACTTGATATTCTTTAATTAGTTAATAATTTAGACTCTCAAACTATCACTCTGTCTCTCAACCAGGTTACGTCATTTTTTTTGCATCACTGTGAGTATATATCCAGTGATACAAATCATCTGTATAATGTTTTTATTTGTAAGGTAGGTCACCTACCATCATCCACATATTGGTGGTGGAGGCTAAGGATGAAAGTGTCTTCTATAACAGTGGTCCCCAACCTTGGGCCTCCAGATGTTCTTGGAATACAACTCCCAGAAGCCTACACCACCACCTCTGCTGGCCAGGATTTCTGGGAGTTGAATTCCAAGAACATCTGGAGGCCCAAGGTTGGGGACCACTGCTCTATAAGACCTTCTACTGAGTTAAAGGCAACATTTGAATGTGAGATCTTTTGAGTCATAGTTCAATTTAATCAACCACTAATTTAATGAACGTCATGCCTTAGTTCTAGGAATATGCTCCAAAGTACTGTTACACTCAAAAGTTCAGTTATTTCTAAATAGAGTAAACCCACTGAATTAAAAAGACTCAGTAAGTCCCCATGATTCAATGGGATTACTCCAGTTGAGATTAACATTTAGCAAAAGTCTTGAAATGAAATGCTTCCATATGTACACAGTCTGTAGTCGATAAGGTGGAATGAAGTAATTTCTTATTCTGGGTTCATTAGCTTCATGGTGCAATGCTGTCATGGTGCAATAGCTTGTCTATTCAAAGTCTGTTCCATAAAGTGCAGGTCGGAAAATTTTGTTCCAGGAGTTTGCTACTACCTCCCCTGATTATATGTAGTAATATCTGGGAGGCACAAAAGGATGTGGGGAGGGCACACCTTGTCAGAACACAGCATTGCAGCCTATGAGCATCAAATATGGAGAAAAAAAGTCATGTCACAAAGCTGGAAAGAGAATTCATGAAAAGAGAGCTTGGAAAATGTTTATTTGACCAAGAGCATTTCCCAGAGGCAGTCCTTTAACCAATAAAAAAAACCCCACCATAATGGAGTTAATATAGCAGAAATCTACCAGGAGAACCCACCAGGAGCAACACAGAACTAAAAAAAACTTTTGCAGAAAGTAAGGTCATGGTCACACCAGGGAAATGTTCACCACTTTTAGCAATACTTTTCATACTTTTCTTGTAATGCATGGCAGTCACATTGTATATATACCTCAATGAGTTTCAACATTATGATGAGTCCCAATGTGTTTCAACATTACGGGTTCATTTCCTTCCATTTGAATCATCATGCTTGGCAACACCCAGCACTGATTTATTTTCTCTCTTGTTTTATGGGGCACTCACGCTCCTCAACTTTAATTTAAAAAACACAATACATTGATATGTTGAGTAGTGGTGGGTAGAATTTCCTCTGTTGCACAAACACCTCTGGAAGCAATGCATTGCACTCAATGGACCCAGAATCCTCAGAGAGTAGGTAGAGTGCTTGTGCTTCAAAACTATTGACAGAAGTTTACCAATGCATCAATTCTACAGCCACAGGGGATATTGAAGGGCAGCCACCTTCCATGGTGATTGTGCATTCACTTTAATTATTTTTCTTTTTCTTTTCCCTCTTTTCGGCATCTTGAACTACTGTATATTACTATTGTCGTTTTTTATTTTATTATATTGTTTTTATTCCATAAACAAACAAACAAACAAACAAACAAACACACACACACACACACACACACACACATACATACATACATACATACATACATACATACATACATACATACATACATACATACATACATACATACATACATACATACTATGGGAAAACTATTGATAGGATCACACACACATGCTATACTACTAAGGAATACAGTGGTGCCTCGCTTAACGATTACCTCATTAAACAACAAAACTGCTTGATGATGAAGTTTTTGCGATCACTTTTGCAATTGCAAAATGATGTTTTAATGGTAAAAAATTGCTTAAAGATGATCGGTTCCCTGCTTCAGGAACCGATTTTCCATTAAACGACAATTTTGAAACAGCTGATCGGCAGCTCTAAAATGGCCGCCCGCTGTGCAAAATGGCTCCCTGCTGTTTTCAGGACGGATTTCTCACTTTACAGGCACCGAAAATGGCCACCCTATGGAGGATCTTCGCTGGACGCTGAGGTATTTAGGCCATTGGAATGCATTGAAACGGTTTCAATGCATTTCAGTGGGCTTTTTCATTTCGCTTGACGAGGATTTCGTCTAACGGCGATTTCAAAGGAACAAATTATTCTCGTCAAGTGAGGCACCACTGTATCTTGAAACGTCACCAGAACAAACAAAAAACAAAAAAGAAGCCTCACTGGCGAGTGTGAAAAGAACCTCAGTTACACCACTGGCCAGTAAAATGATTCACTAATGGTCATATGTCGTATGACCAGAAATTTATGCTATGATGTAACTGGGGGATAATTCAGGAACATCTCCCTTGTGTGATCACAGCCTAAGAGAAAGGTTATATAGCAACTTTACAACATCTTCTTCATAAACTAAATAGGAACAGGCATGCTTATGCCATAATTTCATGCCTAAATGAGACTGTGAATAACATTACATATTCACTCACTGCACCTAACAGTTTACTGCTTGGCAGCCAGCATTTCCAAATTGTTGTACAAACTCACTATGGTCACTGAATATAGCACTGAAGAATTAAGTTCTTAATTGTCTATATGACAGTTAAGACTACAATGAGATGTGAAAGTTCTGCAAAGCCAAATAAAGAAAAACCACTGTGTTTCCTAGTGTTCGAAAGTTGGAGCAATCTCTGACTTTGGCTGTGGCAACTCTAGATAGTGAGGTTTTGTTGCACTCTGTCAAATTCTTCCACCAAGAAAATCTTCAAATCATAGAACTGCAGAGCTTGGAAGGGACACCGACAACATGAAAATCTTCTTACACTTCTTTCCATTTGTATATTTACTTTCAAATTACTTGACTGGGGTATTCTAGCTTTGTGTGTTTCGTGAGTTTTATGACTTCTTGGTCTTTATTCATTCATCTCAGTATTTCTTCATTGCTCACTATGGCACTAAAAGGATGCCACACCACTGCTAATGCATAGGGGAGAGAAGCAGCTCACTTAGTCTTTCTCTGCCAAGTGCATTTATTTCCATCTGTGCTTGGATTGATTGTTCTAGTCTTCACGGTAAAGTAGCATCTTAAGATGTCCCTCTAGTGTTCTCATTTTCTCTCACCAGCTGGATTTCAATTAACTGCTTCATGAATAAGTCTACATATTGGCACCTCTAACTAAGATACTTCAAATGTGTTCAGGAGATTGGGATGCGCCTCTCGTCAACTGAAAACAATGTTCTAGCTGGTATTTTTGTAAGGACTTTTTCTCCCCTTATATTAAGTATCGGACAAGCTATTGAAACACAAAATGCTCATGATAGAAATGAAGATAAATTTTTTCATCTTTCAAATAAAAGTAAGACATTTCTCCATGGGAAAACCCATAGCTGCTTATAAATATTTCTTATAGTATAATCAAATATGAAGTGCACATGTATTGGACAAAACCATGCCATCTACTTCAGAAAAGGATTTTTTTTAAAAAAAGTGAGGACGTAGCAAGGGAGAGTGTGCTTTCAAGCCAAGGTCTGAAAAAGCAATTTTTGAAAAGCTACAACCCTCTCAGTCTCTCTACCATATTGGCTGGAAAAACATTGGAATATTTGAAAGAAATAATTTTCTCAAGCTCTTTTTCAGACACACGTAATGAAGTCATAAAGGTATATGGAATTCAACAGATGAAAAGATCATGATGGGAAGGCTGCAGTTAAAAAAAGCTGCAGAGAGACAGTTAGCTGTTTTCTCTTCCCACAGAATCATTCTCCCCATCTCTAGTGCATCTTTTTGATATTAAATGTGGTTATCAAAGGTCTGGGGCCATGATGCATTTGGTATATGTAGTTTTTCTCTTGCATTTAAAATTTTCTCAGTGTCTCCATCTGATCTTGCTTTACCCTATGTAACAACTCTTGGCATAGGAGACCTCAAGTGGTTTTTATGAGGATTGATAGGGTGTCCCTTAAGGTAACAAACCTAATAAAACAGATAACATTTACCAGGAACCATTTGGCTCTGTATGCAGCTACCTAGTTCACAGGACAACTGGACAGGCTAATATGGGTGGAAATCTTTTCTTCTTTCCATCTTGCAGGTGAGGATGAAAACTTTTAAAGGGTTTCTCTCACAGTTTGAGATTGCAATAATTATTGTGCATTCTTCGCATTTTTGGACTTCTGTAAACAACTTATTCACATAAGTGATTTTTTTTTTGCACAAAAATGTATTTTGTACAAAAACTGTTGCACTGTTTCTTACTAATGTTTCCTGATACTACAGCTGCCAAAAATATATGTTTTAGGCTTTTTGCTCTCATAAAGAATGAAAAATCTCATATCAATTGACACTTCTTCTCCTCAGTGGCTTGTCTTTCTTTATAAAGGTGCCTTTTTCACTGAAGATAAGAAAATTTTCAAATATGTGTTATATCCTTGCAACTGACAGATCTGCAGTTCATCCATGATGGCTGAAGGCTTCTAGGCATAAAATAGTAGAAGAGGTCTTCATACTGTATCTAGCTTTGCTTGATCAACATTGTCCTCTTGATCTCTGCTGAGTTTCCATCTCCTTGACATTGCCTCTTGGGTTTTCCTTTGGTCTTGACTTCTGGCTTCTTAAATCTGGCTTCATAACAATAGACTTAAATGTCCAAACAAATAATCCTGTTTCTTTTGTGCTTCTACTTGCTCCCCATTTTCATTAGTAGCAGGCTTCTGCTTAGTTGAGGATTATAGAAACAGAGCTATTAAAACAATGGCATGTGAACCATTTAAAAAGTTATATAGTTTCTCTTTTTAACATAGGCCCAATATGAAAGACATAAGTCATTTTGCCAAAGTGTTAACTTTTTTTTCTAGCAAGTTGCTTCCATTCAAAAAGTGGAATCAATATTTTGATGTCTCTTCTACATACTGGGCCCCAAACTCTCCCTATTCTGCGAAAATTCACTATTTTTCTGGTTTATTTCATAGCTAAAGTAAGTTGGTGAAAGGGGTGTTTGATCAAAGGTTCCCCAGACATAAGAGTGTTTTACCTTTTGTTATACTGATCTATTGCAAAAGGCTACAACAGAAGTCCGAACAGTCAAAGCTATGGTTTTTCCTGTAGCGAGGTATGGAAGTGAGAGCTGGACCATAAAGAAAGCTGACCACCGAATAATCGATGCTTTTGAATTGTGGTGCTGGAGGAGGCTCTTGAGAAGTCACCCCTGGACTGCAAGGAGAACAAACCTATCCATTTTTAAAGAAATCAACCCTGAGTGCTCACTGGAAGGACAGATCCTGAAGCTGAGGCTCCAATACTTTGGCCATCTCTTGAGAAGAGAAGAATCCCTGGAAAAGACGCTGATGTTAGGAAAGTGTGAAGGAAATAGGAGAAGGAGATGACGGAGGATGAGATGGTTGGACAGTATGACCGAAGTTCCCAACATGAATTTGACCCAACTCCAGGAGGCCGTGGAAGACAGGAGAGCCTGGCGTGCTCTGGTTCATGGAGTCACAAAGAGTCAGACACAACTAAACGACTAAACAACAACACCATTTTTAGAGGATAATCTATTTCACAGCTACACTGACAATTTCTTGGGACTTGATTGTGGCTCCTTTTCTACAACAATGTACAGTATAAGCAGTTACAAAATAAGACCAAAACAGTCAATCTTCCTCAAAGCTAGCATGCCTGGTTTTACAGTACTGATGTCTGCTATACAATACTGATACCAATGCTGATTAAACTAAGCAGAAACTAAAAGGAAAATCAGAAAGGAAAAATGGCAATAGGTTCTAGCAGGCCAGCACTATGGAATAAACTGGAATACACATTGTTGAGACTTCAAAATTCTCCTTTAATCATTCTGGAAAGAGAAGGTGCACCGAAATAATGTGCTAATGCCAAGTTTTATATTCTAAACAAACCAATTAGCAAGAGACATATTTAGTTATATTAGGAAGACAGCATCCTAATGGCACAGCACATTTTAACCGTAGAATCACCGACATTAATTCAGTAAAGCACTGAACCTAGGCACATCGCGGATGACTCAAAAACTCTAGTGTTCCACTCTTTTACAATCATTGTGCTGAACTTACTTTCATAATATAATTTGCTTTAAAAAATACCTACTTTACAAAAGGCTGAGTCACATATATTATTATCACCATTACCTGATGATTCACATTTTAAACCTCTCCACTGAAAAGTAGTTTCTTTGAGGTGATCTCAGAAGCTATGCAAACTCAGTACATGGCAACCATTCAGTGATGTCTCTTTCAACACTAACGTCACACTCTGATCTTTATTCATTGCATAATCAGCTTGTGTGAATGTCTACCATGCAAGGGTGCAAAGTATCAGCTATCTTGCCCTTGTATTATTTCCATACCCATAAGTAAGGTTGTCTCACTTCCTGAATTGCCTTACTCTCCACAACTTACCCTGATTTTGAGAGCATCATACAGTAGCATGCTAGTATCTAGCATGAGAAATATGTTCAGGTTTCCACACATATTTTCCCAAAATGTATGTATTTTGTATGCATTGCTCATTCCACACTCCAGCTCTTCTTCATTGAGAAAAAAAATGTTTTGTCCACATTCTGGAATTATTTGCAGTCTTAGTTGCATTCCTCAAATATATACATTGTTTCATGCACAATTTCCCTCTCCAAAATGCATCACTAAACCCAGAAAAGTATTATTATTATTATTTCTGAAAGTTCAAGGAACAGCAGTTCAGTCCATCAAAAACCAAAACACTGATGTGGTTTGAGGCTGTGAGTTAATTTGTTGAATTTATTGAGAGATTATGTCTCTGTGTTCCCCTTCCTGCTGCAATCAAAGGAATGCACAAAACAGGGCTTGAAGACAAGAGCCATTGACCAAACACTGGATAGGATTTTTGCTAGAAGAGCAGAAACTTACAGTTAAACACTAGACAAGCAATTTGTCCACAAGGGAGGGTGTTGGTGCAAAAATGCATCAAGTTCTATAAATAATGTTTTTTTTTAAAAAAAATCTACTTCAAGCTTGTGCTTGTAAAAGAAAACAATTGCACTGCTAGAAATGTTCTTGTGTAGAAGCACTTTATTTGTTTGTTTGTTTGCTTGTTTGCTTGTTTGTTTGTACCTCGCCCAACTAGAGCAAAATCTACTCTGGACGACTAATAGTAAAAATGGAATAAAAATAATATAATAAAATAAAAAACAACAATAGTAATATAGTTCAAGATGGGGAAAAGAGGGGGGAAAAGAAAAAATTCAAGTGAATTTGTGTTTGAAAATGGCTGTTTGCTCCCTAAGTATGCGGGACTTGCTATCCAGCTTAATGTTACCAAAGTACCATACTTTGGCCCCCAGCCAAAATGATGGGACAGTGTAAAGGCAAAGGTTCCCCTTGACAATTGTCCAGTCATGTCCGACTCTAGGGGCCAGTGCTCATCCCCGTTTCAAATCTGCGGAGCCAGCGTTTTTCCGTAGACAATTTTCATGGTCACATGGCCAGCACGACTAGACAAGGAATGCTGTTACCTTCCCACTGAGGTGGTACCTATTTATCTACTCGCATTTGCATGCTTTCGAACTGCTAGGTTGGCAGGAGCTGGGACAAGCAACAGGAGCTCACTCCGTTGCATGGATTTGAACTGCTGATGTTTTGACCTTGCAGCCCAGAGGCTTTGCGGTTTAACCAGAGAGTAGAAAGGAGAACATAGATAAATTGGACTTCACAGCCCACTCTTTAACTCCTTGTACATAAAACTGCAGCCTTATTCCTAACCATTTAGTTGTGATAAGTCTTGATCAGACAGCCATTTGCCCTATTTGATATGCTGTGGGGATGGGTCAGTGCCCTGTTGTTGTTGTTTTTCCCAGTGATCAAATGACATAATCACTAGAGTGAATCAGTACATCCATAAAGTGTTCCTGTTTGCAAACTTTTGAACCCCCTGTCAAGAGCTCCAGCTTTTTTGGTGTGTGTACGGTTGCTCCAGTTACCAGCACATGCAATCAGTGGGAACAGAGTCTTAAACTGTCAAGGCTATTTCCACTGTCAATTTCCGGTATCATGAAGTGGCTTAATAAGTAAGGCACTTCAGGATATTCTAAGCAGAATCATACCATTTAAAAACTATTAAACTAATCATATTCCATTTGTTTAAAAACAGGTCAACAAAGCCATGGCATCCAACGTTCCTCGTTTGTTATTTGTAGCCAGCAAATTAAGCTGGTAGCAAATTAATACATCTGGTATTGTGCAAACAGGTACAACTGGAGTTTAGGTAGTACTGTATCTTAAAAATATGTAGATTGTATCTAATTGGCCATATATGAGAAAGACATGATCAGGTATGCATTTGAAGTCCTCACTGCTAGCTACATCTTTGTTTGAAACATGAATCAGTAATACTTCCTTCGCTGACGTATTCACTTACCCTGGTGAAAGGAACGCGATAAGAAAGAATATTGCACTTAATTATCAACTGAGAACAAAACACTTATTCTGAATCAGTTCTGTTAATGCCTGTACACACACACACTCTCTCTCTCTCTCACACACACACACACACACACACCACTTATTCATGCAGTCATTTGCCAACACATTCCCAAGAGTTGCTTGGTACTTAGAAATCTGTGAGGAAAATGATTCCTCCCTTGAGAAGCCAGGCAGGAAAATGCATGTTTTATCCTCTGTTGGTTTGTGAGAGCTGTTCAGAAAAGGAAAAAGAAAAAGAAAAGGGGAAGACTTCCAATAATTATATGGCTGCGATATGATGAAAAAGGTGAAAATCACAGTTCACAAAGCATTTCGTAAATAAAAATCAGAGGAACAGATCGCTCTTGACTTCCAGAAACAATTCATAGCTACCACTTGGTTCTTGAGTGCAGTTCAAAGATTAATAATACAAAATTGAGCTAAATAGCATAAGCAGTGGTTACAAAGTAAAGAAGGTAGTAATTTTATTGTGTTCCTGTCTCTTTTGAGATGATCTGAATGGCTAGTCTTATTTCAGCACGGAAAAAGAAAAAGAAAAGAAAACTAACTTGCAATTATGCTTTGAGCTAGTATATTCTTTGTTTTATTTACCTTTATTTTAATTTCACCTTGTATGTTTGCTTGAAATATTCTTGAGGAACTTTGCTTCAGTGGATCTCTGTATAAACTGGCCTGAACGCCACCCACCAGAGCTAATTCATTGTTCAGAACTTTGTATTCCACTAGCATTTCTATTGTCTGAATATTCCAATGAAATTTGTGGATCAAAAGATGTACCCTCCTTCATGGATTGCTGCCTTGTTGTGGCGAAGGGGCTTGACCTTGAGCCAGACATCCTGGAGAGCGAAGTCAAGTGGGCCTTAGAAAGCCTGGCTAACAACAAGGCCAGTGGAGGTGATGGCATTCCAGTTGAACTATTTAAAATCTTGAAAGATGATGCTGTTAAGGTGCTACATTCAATATGCCAGCAAGTTTGGAAAACTCAACAGTGGCCAGAGGATTGGAAAAGATCAGTCTACATCCCAATCCCAAAGAAAGGCAGTGCCAAAGAATGCTCCAACTACCGTACAATTGCACTCATTTCACACGCTAGCAAGGTTATGCTCAAAATCCTCCAAGGTAGGCTTCAGCAGTATGTGGACCGAGAACTCCCAGAAGTACAAGCTGGATTCCGAAGAGGCAGAGGAACTCGAGACCAAATTCCTAACTTGCGCTGGATTATGGAGAAAGCCAGAGAGTTCCAGAAAAATATCTACTTCTGCTTCATTGACTATGCAAAAGCCTTTGACTGTGTGGACCACAGCAAACTATGGCAGGTTCTTAAAGAAATGGGAGTGCCTGACCACTTTATCTGTCTCCTGAGAAACCTATATGTGGGACAGGAAGCAACAGTCAGAACTGGTCATGGAACAACTGAGTGATTCAAAATTGGGAAAGGAGTACGGCAAGGCTGTATACTGTCCCCCAGCTTATTTAACTTATATGCAGAATACATCATGCAGAAGGCTGGACTGGAAGAAACCCAAGCCGGAATTAAGATTGCCGGAAGAAATATCAACAACCTCCGATATGCAGATGATACCACTCTGACGGCAGAAAGTGAGGAGGAATTAAAGAACCTTGTAATGAGAGTGAAAGAGGAGAGTGCAAAAAACGGTCTGAAACTCAACATCAAAAAAACTAAGATCATGGCCACTGGTCCCATCACCTCCTGGGAAATAGAAGGGGAAGATATGGAGGCAATGTCAAATTTTATCTTCCTGGGCTCCATGATCACTGCAGATGGTGGCAGCAGCCCTGAAATTAAAAGACGCCTGCTTCTTGGGAGGAAAGTGATGACAAATCTTGACAACATCTTGAAAAGCAGAGACATCACCTTGCCAACAAAAGTCCGAATAGTCAAAGCTATGGTTTTTCCTGTCGTGATGTATGGAAGTGAGAGCTGGACCATAAAGAAAGCAGACCGCCGAAGAATTGATGCCTTTGAATTGTGGTGCTGGAGGAGGCTCTTGAGAATCCCCTGGACTGCAAGGAGAACAAACCTATCAGTTCTAAAGGAAATCAACCCTGAGTGCTCACTGGAAGGACAGATCCTGAAGCTGAGGCTCCAGTACTTTGGCCATCTCATGAGAAGAAAAGAGTCCTTGGAAAAAACCCTGATGTTAGGAAGGTGTGACGGCAAGAGGAGAAGGGGACGACCGAGGATGAGATAGCTGGACAGTGTCTGCGAAGCAACAAACATGAACCTGACACAACTCCAGGAGGCAGTAGAAGACAGGAGGGCCTGGCGTGCTCTGGTCCATGGGGTCACGAAGAGTCGGACACGACTAAACGACTAAACACACACACACACAAAAGATGTACCACACTTTTACATATTTAAAACACATATTGGGGAGGTGATTGAAAACTTATTTAAATTAGGGATACAATATTTATTTGTTTGTTTATACTCCACCTTTCTCTTATAAAAGGACCCAAGTCAGCCTACATCATTAAAAAATAACATTTAAAGCTAAAAACTGTAAGTATACAAATACTAAAAAAGATCCAACAAACACCTTATTTAAATTAGGGATATAAACAGCGATTAGGTTTATTCTCACATGGTAGAAAAAAAATATAAAACATTTCCCCCCTCAGGCAAGATAGCAACATTTTCTGGTTGGTCTCAGTTCAATTCATTGTATTGCCTTCAATTTTATTTTATTTTGGGGTGGGGAAACATTTCTGGAATTTAAATACAGATGTGTGCAATTTTTAAAAAAGCAGGTCAACAGAGAAACAAAGTGGAATGGATGTATGAATAAACATTATAAAAACACTACTTTTTAAAAAATCATACATTTATCCCTTGCCACCTTATGCAGAAGTCTTTTCTACCTTATAAAAAAGAGAGAGAGGGGATTAAATAACAACTTTTTAGATATTGTCCAAGACCTATATTAATTCATCATCTAGAGATCATATTTTCAAAGTTACAGCATTCATACATCTCCCTTTCCAAAGATGAAAACTGACTGAATTAATATTGAAATCAGTACTTATGGTACCGAGAAGGAATTCAGCCAACCAGCAATTTGCATTATTAGAAAATTTTGTCCCAAGTCATGTACATTGATGGTGCTTTATTAATTAATCAGTTAATTAACTAACAACAACGAAGGAGAATGGTGCAGTTGGAATTAGGTATAGTCTGGGAGCAGTAATGTACTTCTTCACTTGTTTCATTTCTTTGGAAGTATTCCAAAGCCTTCACTTACTCCCAAGCAATATTATAAGAAGCTTTTTTGTTTGTTTGTTTGTTTGTTTGTTTGTTTGTTTGTTTGTTTGTTTGTTTGTTTCAACCCATTCTTCCCTGCTGAACAAAGCACCCCCACCACAATTCTCAGGGCAGGTTTTTGTACACACCAAGCATTTGAGCAGACCTCCACAAATCGCAGCAGGGACCGTTGGTTTACTTGAGAGGAATGAACTGAATGCTACAACTCTGATTAGGCTGAGCAACAGGATTTCGGATGTTTAGTAACAAATGCATTATGTTCAGGCTATATTCTGAAAAAGAAGAGGCACCCAATATCTTATTCTAAATATATGTTAGCTACTGAAGTATACCAAGGAATTTCATTAGAAAACTAGTCCATGATTTAGAGGGCTCAGTGAAAATTTTGTGTGGATTGTTCTAAAAGAAAAGGTGTGTCTCAATATTCGATTGTCCTGGTGCATAATCTGTGCTTTTGAAAAGAAAAGAAAAGCAAAAGCAAAGCGTGCTGCTTGTATACCGCCCCATAGCGCTTCAAGCACTCTCTGGGCGGTTTACAAGTTAATTATGCAGGCTACACATTGCCCCTCCTGCAAGCTGGGTACTCATTTTACCGACCTTGGAAGGATAGAAGGCTGAGTCAACCTTGAGCCGGCTACCTGGGATTGAACCCCAGGTCGTGAGCACAGTTTTGGCTGCAGTACAGCAGTTTAACCACTGCGCCACGAGGCTACTGTTAGCATAGAATATGGAGATAAAGAACAGATAATGTCAGACATAGGTATATTTTATTATTATCTGTTGGATTAAATTCAGATGGAAGGGGAGTGAAAATTGATGGAATAAACATCAATAATTTGAAATAGACAGATTGCACTCTATTACTGTGAGAAAGCTAAAATGACTTGAAGCAAATTCTGATGAAGTTGGAAGAAGAAAATGCAAAAGACTGCATTTAGAAGACAAATATCATGACTATAGAAGAAATGCAGAAGTTTAATGTCAACAATGAATAAATTAAGAACGTTAACAGTTTTTTTCTATCCTAGCTCAATCATGGATTAAAATGGAGATTGCAAGGAAGAAATTATAACACTGAGACTTGGAAGTGCAGCTATGGAGTCCTTAGAAAAGAACCTCAAGTGCAAGGATATCTCACCGGGGACCATCTACACCAGTGGTTCCCACCCTTTCTGGGAATTGTAGTCCAAGAGCACCCAACACCAATGAGAACCAACAATCTATACTAATGGTCCCCGATCTTAGGTCCCTGGATATTCTTGGACTGCAACTCCCAGAAGCCCTTGCCAGCACAGCTAGTGGGGAAGGCTTCTGGGAGTTTCAGTCCAAGAATGTTTGTGTCCCAAGATTGGAAACCACTGATTTACACTATGCTATTCCTGATTACTATATACAGAAGTGAAAGCTGAATAGTGAAGAAATTTAAAAAGAACACTGCGGATACCATGGAACGCTAGAAAGATAAATAAGCAAGTGCCAACTAAACTCTCCCTAGAATCTAAAATAACTAAACTGAAGCTGCCATACATTAGGCATAGAGTGAGAAAACAAGACTGATGGGGGAAGGGGGATTTTTTTTAATAGTGGGAAAGGCTGGAGGCAGCAGGAAAAAGAGGAGACCTAACATTAGAAGCTTTGACTTAACAAAAGAAGCTATGGACCAAATAAGGTACTTCCCTATCATTTATACATACATAGATACAGAAACAATGGCTGAAATCCTATTGCTCATGTAATAAGCTGCAACTAGAGAAGGCACCTGAATCCGTGAGAATTTGATGAGTCAACGGCTCTGCAAGTCCCATTGATTCAATGGGCCTACTATATTTACTGTGTTAAATAACAGGATTTCAGCCATTAACTGATTTATAATTGTTTGGTATATCTTTGCTTTCTTCAGGCTTGAGTTGCTAGCTCGCTTGAGCAGCGTGGTATAGAGGATAAAATTCAGACTACGACTCAGGAAACTTGAGTTTAACTCCCTGCATGACAATGAAAACTTGGTGGGATGGCAATGGTAAGCCACTTCTTAAACATCTCACATATGTTGCAAACTCTATTAGGATCAGTGTAAGTTGGAGGTGAACTTGATGGCACAAAATAGCAGTCTTATTCTCTTATATTTGAGTGGTTGCTCCAACTATTTCAGGTGGTTGACAGTTGTATGAACCCACATTTCCAGCATGCTTCTTCAGTACAATGACTGCAACCAATGACCCAATTTCTGCCAGCAGCTGCATCAGTGCAATTCCAAAATAGATGGAGACTTGCCAAATATATACCAGCATAATTTGCTTGGAAAGCAATTAGAGCGATGAATGCAAAGGAAAAAAAAAAGTAATTAGATAATGTGCTTCAATTATAAGCTTATCATCTTTGACTGCAAAGAGGCATTTTTCTTGATATACTTAAAACCACAGAAAAATAAAACGAAAAGTGGGCTGATTGCATCCTAGAAGAATAAAAATCTAAGTGTCTCATTGAAACAGTGAAATCCAAACTGGATCAGCTTGCAGTTCCATTTCCCCTTATGACTCCTGATGAACAGTAATAGTTCTTCAGTAGAAGCCTTGCTTTGCACCTCATCACATAGAATAATAGAACAAATGAGTCTGAAGGGGCCTATAAGGCCGTAATGGCCATCAAGCCCAAGCTCCTACTCAATGCAGGAATCCAAATGAAAGGAAATACGACATATGGTTGTACAATTTTATCTTGAATGCCTCCAGTTCTGGAGTGCTCACCTCTTTCCAAAGTAAATGTCTCCCTACTGCTTTAACAGTTAAGAAATTATTCCTGATATGCAACCTCTCACTTCTTGTAGCTTGAGCACACTATTAGGTGTCCTGAACTCTGGGGTGATCACAAACAAAGATTTGCATGGTGAAAACTAAGAATAATGCTTTCGCAGCTGTAGCATCTAGGCTACAGATATTTTGTCATGGAACATATTCTCAAAGGGAGTTTAGCTGAATCTACATTTATTATATGTCTATGGTCACAGGTTAGTGCAGGGACAACTTGCATATAGGAACATGGAGCAAATACAGTGGAGCCTCACTTAATGAGGACAATCCATTCCAGCGAAATCTCTGTAGAGCGAAATCCTCAAGCGAAATAAATCCCATTTAAATGCATTGAAAACCCATTCAATGTGTTCCAAAGGGGTGAAAACTCACCGTCCAGTGAAGATCCTCCATAGGGGCAGCCATTTTCGGTGCCTGTAAAGCGAGGAATCCGTCCAAAGACACAGCGGGGAGCCATTTTACACAGCGGGTGGCCATTTTGAAGCCGCCAATCAGCTGTTTTAAAAACATCATCTAGTGAAAAATCGGTTCCCGAAGCAGGGAACCAATAGTCGGGAAGTGAATTTTGCCTATCAGAACTTCGTTTCGCGATCGCAAAATGATCGCAAAACAGTCATCGTATAGCGGTTTCATCATTTAACGATGCAATCGTTAAGCGAGGCACCACTGTATTTTGATCCAAGACTATAAGAAGATGAGATGCAAGCCAAAGGAGGAAGCGGAAACATAAAAGAGGAAGTGAAAAGTCTAAGAGAAAAGAAGGATCCAATGCAAAGAGATCTACTTGAGCAATTTCATCTGGATGGACAGAGCTGGAGGAAACAAGTCAAACATCACAATTTAGTTCATAAACAAAAACGGAAGTTCTTTTTAGAGGCATCCGTGGTTTAGGTTTCTGGCTCCAGAATCACTGTGCTTCCTGTGAGTAGAGCCAGTCTGTGGGGCCTGGGGCAAAGCAAAATAAAAGCAAAAGGTGCTGCTTATATACCACCTCATAGTGCTTAAAACACTCTCTGAGCAGTCTAGAATTCAATTATGCAGGCTACACATTCCCCTCCCCCTCCAGCAGGCTGGGTACTCAATTTACCAACCCTGAAACGATGGAAGGCTAAGTGAACCTCAAGTTTGTGTGGGGTTTTGAAGAAGAGCCACGGCGGTGGCAGTGGCAGGTGGGAGAGAGTGTCACAGTCTCTGGGCTTAGAGTGGGGGAGGGGGGCAGACCCCCCACAAGGCCTTCTGGGTTCCTCGCCGCCTCCCGTCGCCATGATCAAAGCCATCCTTATTTTCAACAACCATGGTAAGCCACGCCTCTTCAGGTTTTACCAGCGCTACAGCGAAGATCCACAGCAGCAAATTATCAGAGAAACATTTCATTTAGTGTCAAAACGGGATGAAAAATGTTTGTAACGTCCTAGAAGGGGGATTATTAATAGGTGGATCTGACAGCAAGTTAATATACCTACATTATACCACACTGTATTTTGTCTTCTGTGTTGATTCTTCAGAAAGTGAACTTGGCATTTTAGATCCAACACAAGTATTTATAGAAACATTAGACACGTGTTTTGAAAATGTCTATCAACTGGACTTAATTTTCCATGTGGACAAGGTCCATAATATCCTAGCTGAAATGGTGAAGCATATGTGGGAAGCTATTATCATATGTGGTGGCCATGTAGAGTAGCGAAACAGTATTGGAAAAGAGTACATACAGTGGGGTCTTGACTTAAGAACGGCTTGAGTTAAGAACATTTTGATTTAAGAACCACTCTCATAGGAAAATATTGACTTGACTTACATACAGTACTTAGATTTGAGTTAAGAACTGAAAAAAAACCACGTGGGAGGCAGGGAAAGTGCAAAATTTGAACTTTCAGTTAACTGTTGGCCAGTGAAAAGGGTGCCTGTCTGCTTCCTCACTCCTCCCAGCGTTTAGAGAGTGGATTGGGAGACAGTCTTCAGACTGCCTGGTACTGCCTGGACTGTATTTTCCCTGCCTTCCCTGAACCTTTCTTGACCAAAGAAAAAAAAGAAACAAAATATCCCCCTCTAGTGGTCGAAGGCAGAATAGCAGCTTCCCATTAGTTTCTATGGACGGAAAAGAGCAGATACGGATCAAATGGTTTTCAATGCATTCCTATGGGAAATGCAGATTTGACCTGAGAACTTTTTGACTTGAGAACCGCCTTCCAATACGGATTAAGTTCTCAAGTCAAGACCCCACTGTACTGTGCTGCAACAAATATTGCTTTGTAAGGTTCCATTAACCTCAGAACTGTTTTTATTGAGTATGATACCTGATAACATAGATAAGGCAAAGAAGTATATAGTTATATACATAGTCACTGCAGCTAGAATTCTTTATGCCAAAAACTGGAAAAATCCAACGGTACCGAAACATGAAGATCTTATAGAGAAGATACGGGAAACAGTGGAAATGGACATCTTATCAGAAGTGATGAAGGGCTGTCCTGTACAAAAGGCAACTGAAAGATGGGACTTATTCTACAAATGGTTGGCGTCATCAGACATCGCTTGAAGAACATGCATTAAAATGAGAACATAAATCTGGAAGGCAGAAAATAGTAAAAAGAGCAATTTGGAATTTTGATATGGCAATATGTATAGAATGGATGTTAGTATGTTATTGTTTCTCCTTTTCCCCCTTAACCTCAGTCCCTTTTTTCCTTCCTGTTACCCTAGGTTAAAAATAAAATATTTTTTAAAAAAGAAAGAAAATGTCTCTGAACTGGACTTAATTTTCCATGTGGACAAGGTCCATAATATCCTAGCTGAAATGGTGATGGGCGAAATGGTTTTGTTTTTTTTGTTTGTTTGTTTTTGGAGCAAAGGGTGCTACTTATATACCATCTCATAGTGCTTAAAATACTCTATGAGCAGTCTAGAATTCAATTATGCAGGCTACACATTGCTGCCCCTCCAGCACGCTGGGTACTCAGTTTACCAACCCTGAAAGGATGGAAGGCTAAATGAACCTCAAGCAATTGGGGAGCCGCTCTTCAATCTGGCAGCGAGGCTTTTCTCCTGCCAGGAGTGGCGAGCCGATCACAAACTCCAGAGAGATAGGAAGACTCTGCAGAGCCAGCGGCAGCAGCAGAATTGTGAATAGATGGTCTGGCCCTAGTGATGCGGACCCTCATTATCACCACCTGTGCGGGGCTATTCAAATACCCCCATCTCTAATTAACAGTCGCTAGCAAATAAAAGTCAAAACCACAACGCATTTCCAGGGGAAAGACAAAATATGATTTTCTGGAATAGGCCAAAACAGAAATAAAGAATCCTAATCAGTACAATTCTGTTTGTTGGACAAAAGGGCACAATATACTTAATTAATTGTTTAATTCATTAAAGTTGGCAGTACTGCAAACTGGAACCCTACAACTGTGAAATTATTTATTTATTTATTTATTTATTTATTTATTTATTTATTTATTTATTTAAAATATGTTTAGCCCAGCCTTTTCCTTAAAAAGGACCCAAGGTGGCTTACAATCAATTTGATTTCCACGATCAAAATAAATTTAGTACTGAAGTTCACAGAATAAAAGGTAGACTGAGCTAACGAAAATGAAAAACAATATGTAGATTGTAGTTAAGACATATTGAATTAGATTTTATAGGGGAATATGATGAAGCAAAACAAGGTCAAGACTCTTTAACAGCATGCCAAAACATTTGACTTTTGCACACAAAAACATTCAGGCAGACGTGGCAAAGGCAAAGTCTCAGATTTGGGTAAAATTTGAGTAAAAAATTAGGCAAAAGATTTGCATTGTCACAACTTCATGTGACATGAACCCTAACTACCATCTTGGACTTTTTTGCACTCCAAGCAACCACTCCTCACACTAAGAATGCCACCTCAAAGTGTTATTGCAGTAGATTAGTGTAGTTATGTGCCACAAAGTTGTTTCCAGCTTGTGGTGACCTTTATAGAGTTTTCGATTTATATGAGATGTTCATGACTGATTTAACACAGCCTCCCTCCATGAAATGAGTTCCATAGCTCAGCAGACATTAGAACCCTGGGCTCCTGCGTTCAGGTCTGATGCTCTATCCACTCCACCAAAACTTACGCTGTAGTTAATCTCTGGCCTGCCAGGTGGAGGTGGACAGCAATTCGCCACTGGACCTGTTGGGAAGGGCTCATAGTAGTTTCAATCCAACAACTTGTCACCGACCACACATTCTCTTGCCTTGCCAGGAGCTGGAAATGAGTAGTGCAAAATTAACGTGGATGGGCATAAAAAGCCAAGAAGCTACCAACACTTCCACATTCAGTTGGGTTCAGTTCTCTGCTCATCAGAAAATCCTCTGATTTGAGAAGTGTTTTTCTAATTTACATTAATAAATTCTGCAATGATATTTTCAGCTACAGTGGACCCTTGACTTACAGACAGCTTGACTTACAGACTTTTTGAGTTACAGACTTCTCTGGCCGCAAAATTTAGGTTTGACTTGCAGCCTGAGAATTGACTTACAGACCAGAAAAAAAAACCAAAATGGAATAAAAACAGCCTGTTACGGGATTAATCGGTTTTCAATGCACTGTACGTCAATGGAGACTTGACCTACAGACTTTTTGACTTGAGAACCGCCTTCCAATACGGATTAAGTTCTCAAGTCAAGACCCCACTGTACATTCATTGTTCCAGGAAATATGTTCTTCCCCTTCCTATCCGAATGCATTTCATTTTGTCTGTTTGGAGTGTTTTTCCCCCTGAAAGCAGTTTTTTTTAGAAGAAAACTGCTTGTTGTCCAACTGCGCCACAAACAAAATTCAGACTTCAGCGATTCTTCTTCTTACTTCAGTAACAAAGCAAAGGGTTAACTCTTACATTTGCGGTAATCTCAAATGCTTCTTTAATACTCATCTCTGTTTCCAGTGTCAAACCAGCATTATTTTCCTTCAGCTTTTAGAGGAAAATAGTAACAAGAGAGAGTTCTGATTCCTATGAAAGCGCGTTTAAAAGCAAACAGCATCCTTTTATCAAAAGTACAAAGAACCACTTAATGTTTCTCACCCTGGAGGGCATGATGTGAGACATATTCTTACACACTAACCATTTTCACTGACATTGCTTGTAAGCCACATCACTTCTATTTCTAAAGAAAGCAAAGGAAGTAAAAAGGCTGGATTAAAAGAAGGCACATAGTGTGAATTACCTACAAACGTTAACTGCTGTAAAGGTAAAAAAAAAAAGTAATGGTAAAGAGGCATTCTAGAGGCCTTGGTTTATGAAGAAGGTATGAAATAGGGAGACAACAGAATCTTGTACTGTATATAAAATTATCAAGAGGTTTAGATTATGGGCAGTCAAAAGGTGTGATGATGTCCAATGAGCTGGTTCTAGTCATGTGATGCAGGAAATCTACAGTCACTTCTCCCTCTTACAGATTTTCTGGGTATTTTTCTTTTCTCTTCTCCATTGATGCAATTGATGTGAAGGATGCTACTTTATACCGGGGCAAGAAGATCACTGAATCAGACCCTGCCATTACATCAGGTGGCCACAATGCTTCTGCCTGATCATTTGGAGTTTATTGTCAATGTGGAAAATATCTTATTCTGAGGAGGGCATCAGACAGATGAGAAACTGTTTTACAGTTCCCACCTCCGCAATGTCTTCCTGTGAGGAAAGGATGTAAATCCCCAGGTCCCTTGCTCTCACAAGAAAGCACGAGGAGGAAAAATCCTTCCTTATGAAAGAATCAGAATTTATTGTTTGCCTTGATTAAAATTTTCAGATTGTTGAGAACAGTTTTTGTGGGAATAATGCAAAAATATAAGAATTTCTGCATTGTTGCACAGGCTTAGAAGCACTGGATGAGATGCTCATGTCTTTTAAATCAAACAGCCAATTATTCTGTGTTTAGTTGGGTGTGTGTGTGTGTGTGTGTGTGTGTGTGTGTGTGTGTGTGTGTGTGTGTGTGTGAGAGAGAGAGAGAGAGAGAGAGAGAGAGAGAGAGAGAGAGAGAGAGACTCTTCATTATACAGTATCTCAATATGTTGAAACAGCCTGCTTTGCCAAGAATGAGAAACTTAGTAAGGGAACTTCATATCCTACTCTGAAGCGACATTTCAAAGCAAAGCATTATGAGGAATAGATGGGATTTGCCACACCAGTAGAGTGGGTGGTCTGCATATTCTGTTACCTAAAGTGGGCAGGCAGCTGCGATAGCAAGGTAGCAGTAACAGGGCCCTGTTAGTGATGAAATGTGTAGCTATGATGTTAAGTGTTATAATAAATCTGCTCCAGAGTTAGTCTAAACTTCAAAGGTACTATACTTGATTATGAACGTATTCTTTGATTAGAGTTACATTTGCACCTTCTAGAGTCCCTATAGTCGTCTGTCATCTTCAGAAATAATGCATCACTCAACTGACAGCAAAGCCACCAGCTTTACTGGCCAGGTCCAGTTTAAATATCTGTGGTGGTAGCATGGAAAAATACTTCTTTGAGAAAAACCTTAGCAAGATGTTGATTATCTTCACAGTGAGGATGTTTTAGAAAAGAAAACCACAGTATTATACTGAAACAAGCAAGGTACTGCAGATAAAACAGTCGATTTTAAGAAGCTCAATATTATACGTCTCAATAAGCAACAAAAACATACCTCATAAAACTTAGAATTCCATCAACAAGCAATCTCAAAAGAAGAGAAAGTTAATAAAAATTGCCAAGTACCAACAATTAAGGCAAGAAATTAAAATAATATGGGAATGAGATCAGGTCTCCTCCTCTCCATATTAATTTCAGAAGTTGTTCCAAAACCTTTCGCCACCATTGACACTTGCTAATTTGCTTCCTCAAATTAAAAAAAACAACAACAGTGATTTTGCAAGCACGGCATCTCACCCACAAATTTTAAGGACATGACTCCTTAAAATTAACAACTCTGAAAAAAAGAAGTGTAATAATATTAATTATTTTCACCTAATGTCAAGAGAAGAAAGCTTCACAGTTCCTTATTTACCATGTAAGAATGAGCCAAAACAGGATGTGCATCCTTAATATGTGATGATCTCAACTTCATGGGATCATATCAGCACTTCTGTAGAAGCGAGATTTCCATTCCAAGTATCATACATGCCATAAAGAACAAAAACGTGAGAGCTTCATGGAGAATAAAGAAGATCAATGGAAAGTGCCAGGTAACCTAAATATAATTGCACCTGCTAATGGTTTCCTCCTTTAAAAGCAAACTTGAGAACTATGAAGACACAATTTACTTAAATGTGGTGTTAAATGTATGACAAGGGAGAGGTTTCAGGTGCAGTAAAGATTTAAAATGGTGGCTGCTTCCTTAAAGCTGCTATTAATTGTTCTTTAACAGACATGGACATTCATCTGAGAGACATGCCTATATCTTAAAATATATGCAAAGGTAACCGTACAAAGATGTACATAAAGTTGCCTCACAGATTAGCACAGCATAGCAAAGTGCGGATATATGGGGAGGATGCTCATTCTGTGGCACAGACAGTGATCAGTGTTAAGTCCAATATTGTTATTTCAGACATAGGATAGATATATGGGCTGTCCTGTATATACAAATAAAATATAAGAAATATCTTCCCAAGAAGAGGCTCAGTGGTAGACATATCAGAAAAAAATATTCTAGGACTTCATTGTGAATCACATTGTTAGTCCCATGTTTTCATGGTATTAAGACGTCTCTCTCTCTCTTCCCCCCAAAAAATATCCTTATGAATTTATGAGTCCTTTTAAGATTTCGAAGTAGAGTGCAGCAGTCATAAAGGATATAATGTAAATCAACATATAAAATTATTAGCAAAGTTCACATATCTAAGTTATCCTTAACTGTAAAATACACAGTAGGCTGAAATACTAAAAAGATAAAAGCACATTTTTAACATGCACTTGAAAGTAGGAACTACTAAAGTTATCATGACTAATGCCAGGGTAAAGAGTCCACATAGTGGTTACCACCACACAATTTCCTTCTTTGGACAAATGTGAATTGGACCTTACACCCACAGGGCATTACCAGGTGGATGACAAAGACTGGGTATGTCAACAAGAGAAAAAGAGTTTTCCCAAGTAACTAGGTGAGGAATTGTTTAGGATTGTATATACTAACAACAGTAAAGATGTACTATTTATGGACTACAGCCCCAGAGGTATGCAGAAATCCCCTAAGACAGAATTCTGGGGGCTTTAGCCAAAATATTAAAGTATGTCAGATGTTCTAAGTTGCTTGCAACTGATAGACAAAAGCTCTGTAAAGCATGATGAATCTTCATGCAGTCAAAGAAGTGGTTAGATAGGGCTAAGCTTTGTGGGAGCTGCAAGGCATTAGGGGTCTAGTAGATTCCATACTCATTATTTTTCTGCAACCAAAGTAACCGAACAGGCATTAAATAACATTGAGTGCTTGGAAGAGTTGGACAGCAAACCAATGTTAGCAGAAATAAAAGTGGTCTGGGATTCCCTTGCCTCCGGCAAGGCACCTGGGAAGGATAATGTCTCTGCTGAAGTGCTGTAAAGAGATCATCACCACTGAGCTGTATGAAATATTCTGTCTTTGCTGGAGGGAAAGTGGAGTACCACAGGAAATGAAGGATGCAAACATCATCACATTGAACAAGAACAAAGGCGACTGGTCATAACTACCATGGCATCTCTCTTCTCAGCATTGTAGGGAAGCTGCTTGCCCGTGTTGTGCTGAAGAGGCTCCAGGTCCTTGCAGACAGAGTCTATCCGGAATAACAGTGTGGATTTCGAGCTAATAGATCCACGACTGACATGGTATTTTTCCCTCAGACAGTTGCAGGAGAAATGTAGGGAACGACAGTCACTCTTTGTGGCCTTCATAGATCTCACAAAGGCCTTTGATTTGGTTAGCAGGGTGGCCTTTCTAAAATACTGCCCAAGATTGGATGTCCACCTTGACTCTTTAACATCATCAGGTCCTTTCATGAGGAAATGAAGAGTACTGTAGTTTTTGATGGCTCAACATCAGATCCCTTTGACATCTGAAGCAGAGTGAAACAGGGCTGCGTCCTTGTGCTGACTCTGTTTGGATTTTTTTTTTCCTGTCATGCTGAAGCCTTTGGAACTAAAACAGAAGGTGTCTATCTCCAGACTAGATCAGATGGAAAGCTCTTTAATCTCTCCAAATTGAAAGTGAAGACCAAAATCCATCTGAAATGCATGTGGGAGTTCCTCTTCACCGATGATGCAGCTGTTGTTGCCCATTCTGCTGAAGAGCTCCAACAACTCATGAATCATTTTAGTAAGGCCTGCCAAGATTTTGGATTAACAATCAGCCTGAAGAAAACACAAGTCATGGGCCAGGGCGTGGACTCACCTCCCTCTATTACCATCTCTACACAAGAACTGAAGATTGTTCATGATTTCATGTACCTTGGCTCAACAATCTCTGATACTCTCTCTCTAGATGTCGAGCTGGATAAACTCATTGGCAAAGCAGCTACTATATCCTCTAGATTCACAAAGAGAGTATGGCTTAATACGAAGCTGACAGTATAGAGGAGGAAGAGGCAGCTCAGAGGCTGCAGCCTATGACTTGGGAAGTCAGATCAGAAGAAATGCTGTCAAATCTTGGCACATATAGTAGCACTTCCTCAGAACACCAGGAAAGTAAAAAGAGTTTTGCCTACTGAGAATGAAGGTTGGCTCCTCTCAGCCAATCAGCTGAGCAAGCTGAGAGTGTAGGAGAAGCAAAAGTAACACTCGTGCTTATTATAGAGTCCTGATTATAGATCAAAGTATGTGGGGCAGAGCGAAAGCGCTACTAATCACCATCTCAAAACCTTTGTGATTTGCTGATGGCAGCAAATGGTTGCTTGTATTGTTGTCTTATGTTCTGCTCCTGCTCTTCCTCTGTATATTGATTAGAAAGATATTTTGGGTTGCAGCTCGCCTTGCTACTGGACATTCCTGCACCTCAGCATTTGCAAGGTTCACCAACCCATTTACAACAGTATATTTGATATCCAGGAACTGCACTGGCCATACCTGATCTGGTGTGGAATACAACAAGATGTAATTAGCAGTACTCTCAATATATCTCTTTGATTTAAGATCAGATACGGACTTTCTAAGACAAATCTCAGATGGAGAGCTTTACTGGACAAAAGAGGTAGGGGATTTTGGGACCACGACAATCTCTAACTCAGCCCTTAGGTGACGTAAACAGCAAGTATTCACTGGGCAAATAGGTTACATCAGCGAAGCCCATTTACTAGTCTTTGTAACAGAGGCTAGATTGACTACGACACCCACAATTAAAACATGAATGCACAGTCTTACTGCATTCCAAAGATTATTACCAAAGAAACATGTCAAACCTTACCTCCCTTAATGGTCTCTCTCTCCAAAAGTGAGTGTCTCCTCTCTCTGTGTAAATATAATTCCTCCCAACCCCTCGGTAATGCCACTTCTCAATCCCAATAACTCATCAATTCTAACACAGATGCACAAGTTCTGCATAAAGGGAATGTCCTATAAGAGTTGTTGACTTGATATCTCATACACCACTAGCAAAAACATTGACTATGAATCAGAATAATACATAGGAATAAATTCTATTAATGGGCTAGTTGGAGTTCAGTGGATCACACTGCATATAATCTTAAAGCATGAAGAGCAGCCTTCATTTTGAAATGTACCTTGTACGGAAGAGGCTGGATATTTCTCCAAGTACATCTTGTGCTAGCAGCTTCTTCCATTCTGCTCTTCAAATGGAATAAAGTATGAAGGATAATATAACCATATATAGTATAGCCATTAGAAAGGTCACAGCATTTCTAATCTTTTGTTAAATAGGATGGTCCTCTATAAGAAGCTAAACCAAGACAGGCATACAATGAAACAATCAACTAGACAAAGTGAACCAGAGATTATATTTGTCCTTCCTTATTGCCTGCTTTCTTGAACTACAATCTGAAAGCAAAGCCTCATGCAGCTGGGCTCTCAGCAGATCTGATGTTGGCCATGCTTTCCTTCACTTGCTTTTCTGCACAGACCCACCAAATGATTGCTGGATGAGCATGATGTCACCTAATACATGCTGAAGTTCCAGCCACCAGGGAACTTGCATTGAAATTTCTAAGAACTCCAATAACTGTTGTGATACTAGAACAGAATAGTGCCATGTATGCTATTCTGAAATCCTTGGAGAAAAGCTGAGATACAAATACAACCAACGTGTTCTGTTTTATTGAGAATTGTAAAGCAACTCAGCACCATGAGTAGCACATATGCACCAGGGATGTGCAAAACCTGTCTCTTTATTTCCATAGAGTTTTCTGCTGAGCATCCCATTTTGCATGGAATATCTCTAGATAGTCTCAAAGAGCCTTGTGATTTTGAACAACTTTCTCACAAACAAAATTCTGCCTAGTTTTTCTCTCTAGGAAGAAGTATATTATAGAAGTTAGCTGACTGGGGAGTTTGTAGGCACAGGTATCTGTGAAATTCTGCTGGCAGAACTATAATTTCTGTCTTGTTTTTTAAATACTGTATATACATATTGCATACTGCATGCAAAGTACACAGTTCTGTGCAAAGACTGGCAATTAATCACGTCATTCTCACAAGCAGAGACATCACCTTGCCAACAAAAGTCCGAATAGTCAAAGCTATGGTTTTTCCTGTAGTGATGTACGGAAGTGAAAGCTGGACCATAAAGAAAGCTGGCCGCCAAAGAACTGGTGCTTTTGCATTGTGGTGCTGGAGGAGCCTCTCACTGGAAGGACAGATTCTGAAGCTGAGGCTCCAATACTTTGGCCATCTCATGAGAAGAGAAGACTCCATGGAAAAGACCCTGATGTTAGGAAAGTGCGAAGGCAGGAGGAGAAGGGGATGACAGAGGACGAGATGGTTGGACAGTGTCATCAAAGCTACCAACATGAATTTGACCCAACTCTGGGAGGCAGTGGAAGACAGGAGGGCCTGGTGTGCTCTGGTCCATGGGGTCATGAGGAGTCAGACACAATTTAACAACTAAACAACAACGCACAAAACAAACCAGAAAGCCAAAAAACCCCTGAATTGGGCTGTTTTGTGGTTCATTTGAGGACACTTCAGGGAAACACACCTGTCCAGAACAAAACAAAATGTCAAAGTATTATTGTTGTTGGTGATTTGTATGCTTTATTTTAGGGCATGACATCTCTGGCCAGACAGCCTGGTGCCACTCAATCAATTCCCTAGGCAATGCTGTGGTGCATCTAGAGAAAACTTTGTGTAGGATTAATTGTCATCTTCTCCTTCATGGATTGCTGCCTTGTCGTGGCGAAGGGGCTTGAGTAACTCAGAGAAGCTATGGGCTATGCCATGCAGGGACACCCAAGACGGACAGGACATAGTGGAGAGTTCCGACTAAACGCAATCCACCTGGAGTAGGAAATGGCAAGCCACTCCAGTATCTTTGCCAAGAACGCCCCATGATCAGAAACAAAAGGCTAAAAGATATGACGCTGGAAGATGGGCCCCTCAGGTCGGAAGGCGTCCAACATGCTACTGAGGAAGAGTGGAGGACAAGTACAAGTAGCTCCAGAGCTAATGAAGTGGTTGGGCCAAAGCCGAAAGGACGCTCAGCTGTGGACGTGCCTGGAAGTGAAAGGAAAATCCAATGCTGCAAAGAAAAATACTGCATAGGAACCTGGAATGTAAGATCTATGAACGTTGGGAAGCTGGAGGTGGTCAAACAGGAGATGGCAAGAATAAACATCGACATCCTGGGCATCAGTGAACTAAAATGGACAGGAATGGGCGAATTCAGCTCAGATGATTATCATATCTACTATTGTGGGCAAGAATCCCGTAGAAGGAATGGAGTAGCCCTCATAGTCAACAAAAGAGTGGGAAAAGCTGTAATGGGATACAATCTCAAAAATGATAGAATGATGTCAATACGAATCCAAGGCAGACCATTCAACATCACAATAATCCAAGTTTATGCACCAACCAGCATTGCTGAGGAGACTGAAATTGAACAATTCTATGAAGATTTACAACACCTTCTAGAACTGACACCAAAGAAAGATGTTCTTCTCATTCTAGGGGACTGGAATGCTAAAGTAGGGAGCCAAGAGATAAAAGGAACAACAGGGAAGTTTGGCCTTGGAGTTCAGAACGAAGCAGGACAAAGGCTAATAGAATTTTGTCAAGAGAATAAGCTGGTCATCACAAACACTCTTTTCCAACAACACAAGAGGCGACTCTATACATGGAAATCACCAGATGGGCAATATCGAAATCAGATTGATTATATTCTCTGCAGCCAAAGATGGAGAAGCTCTATACAGTCAGCAAAAACAAGACCTGGAGCTGACTGCGGTTCTGATCATCAACTTCTCATAGCAAAATTCAAGCTTAGACTGAAGAGATTAGGAAAAACCACTGGGCCACTCAGGTATAATCTAAACCAAATCCCTTATGAATACACAGTGGAAGTAAAGAACAGATTTAAGGAACTAGATTTGGTGGACAGAGTGCCTGAAGAACTTTGGATAGAGGCTCGTAACATTGTCCAGGAGGCAGCAACGAAAACCATCCCAAAGAAAAGGAAATGCAAGAAAGCAAAGTGGCTGTCCAACGAGGCCTTAGAAATAGCAGAGAGGAGAAGGGAAGCAAAATGCAAGGGAGATAGGGAAAGTTACAGAAACTTGAATGCAGACTTCCAAAGAATAGCAAGGAGAGACAAGAGGGCCTTCTTAAATGAACAATGCAAAGAAATAGAGGAAGATAACAGAAAAGGAAAGACCAGAGATCTGTTCAGGAAAATTGGAGATATTAGAGGAACATTTTGCACAAAGATGAACATGATAAAAGACAAAAATGGGAGGGACCTAACAGAAGCAGAAGACGTCAAGAAGAGGTGGCAAGAATACACAGAGGAATTATATCAGAAAGATTTGGATATCCCGGACAACCCAGACAATGTAGTTGCTGACCTTGAGCCAGACATCCTGGAGAGCGAAGTCAAGTGGGCCTTAGAAAGCCTGGCTAACAACAAGGCCAGTGGAGGTGATGGCATTCCAGTTAAACTATTTAAAATCTTGAAAGATGATGCTGTTAAGGTGCTACATTCAATATGCCAGCAAGTTTGGAAAACTCAACAGTGGCCAGAGGATTGGAAAAGATCAGTCTACATCCCAATCCCAAAGAAAGGCAGTGCCAAGGAATGCTCCAACTACCGTACAATTGCACTCATTTCACACGCTAGCAAGATTATGCTCAAAATCCTACAAGGTAGGCTTCAGCAGTATGTGGACCGAGAACTCCCAGAAGTACAAGCTGGATTCCGAAGAGGCAGAGGAACTCGAGACCAAATTGCTAACATGCGCTGGATTATGGAGAAAGCCAGAGAGTTCCAGAAAAATATCTACTTCTGCTTCATTGACTATGCGAAAGCCTTTGACTGTGTGGACCACAGCAAACTATGGCAAGTTCTTAAAGAAATGGGAGTGCCTGACCACTTTATCTGTCTCCTGAGAAACCTATATGTGGGACAGGAAGCAACAGTTAGAACTGGTCATGGAACAACTGAGTGGTTCAAAATTGGGAAAGGAGTACGGCAAGGCTGTATATTGTCCCCCAGCTTATTTAACTTATATGCAGAATACATCATGCGGAAGGCTGGACTGGAAGAAACCCAAGCCGGAATTAAGATTGCCGGAAGAAATATCAACAACCTCCGATATGCAGATGATACCACTCTGATGGCAGAAAGTGAGGAGGAATTAAAGAACCTTGTAATGAGAGTGAAAGAGGAGAGTGCAAAAAACGGTCTGAAACTCAACATCAAAAAAACTAAGATCATGGCCACTGGTCCCATCACCTCCTGGCAAATAGAAGGGGAAGATATGGAGGCAGTGTCAAATTTTATCTTCCTGGGCTCCATGATCACTGCAGATGGAGACAGCAGCCCTGAAATTAAAAGGTGCCTTCTTCTTGGGAGGAAAGCGATGACAAATCTTGACAGCATCTTGAAAAGCAGAGACATCACCTTGCCAACAAAAGTCCGAATAGTCAAAGCTATGGTTTTTCCTGTCATGATGTATGGAAGTGAGAGCTGGACCATAAAGAAAGCAGACCGCCGAAGAATTGATGCCTTTGAATTGTGGTGCTGGAGGAGGCTCTTGAGAATCCCCTGGACTGCAAGGAGAACAAACCTATCAGTTCTAAAGGAAATCAACCCTGAATGCTCACTTGAAGGACAGATCCTGAAGCTGAGGCTCCAGTATTTTGGCCATCTCATGAGAAGAAAAGAGTCCTTGGAAAAAACCTTGATGTTAGGAAGGTGTGATGGCAAGAGGAGAAGGGGACGACCGAGGATGAGATGGCTGGACAGTGTCTGCGAAGCAACCAACATGAACCTGACACAACTCCGGGAGGCAGTAGAAGACAGGAGGGCCTGGCGTGCTCTGGTCCATGGGGTCACGAAGAGTCGGACACGACTAAACGACTAAACACACACACAATTGTCATCTTAGGCAGCCATCCATGGAGTTCCAAGTCCACTCTCTGGGAGAAACTGATAAGAGCTACACCCGGTGCAGCTAAGTTGGTGATTTCACTTTTGCAGCAGCCTGCATGAGAAGGGCACACTTAGCTAGCTAGTCTGTTCATCCTGCCCCATTTCTGTTTCCTCCCAAGTCCACTTCATGCCTTCACACAAACCACTCATTTAATTTCCCCCAAGCCAGCTGCTAAAAACACTTTCCTCTTGCGGGCTGCTTTAGGGGGGGACTATAACTCACACGTTCCAAATCCAAACTTCGCCAAACTAAAACAGGCTGGTAAGGAGAGTCAGCCGAAAACTCTCTCTGTGTTTGGAGTCCCTAACTCATGTGGGGACATTTTGCCACTACCAGAAATCCCAAACTGCATGAACCACAAAACAGTTTGTTTTGTCAGAACATTCATGGTTTGTGAATAGCGATTAAATATGAACTATCATGAACCATCATTTCCCCAGTTCGTGACCATCTCTAGAAATTGGGGAAGTTAGCATCAAAAGAGCATCATTGTCACCACCGCTGTTTAACATCTCACTAATCCTCATGTCAACAATCTTAAATAAAACTGGACTGGGCTACCATGTTTCAGAACAAGCAGGAAAAAAATCAAGCATCTCTTATACATGGATGACCTACAACTAGATGCAAAAAAAGTACCAGGGAGATAGAATCACTGCTATACAAAGTGCAAATGTTTTAGTGAAGATATCCAAATGAATTTTGGAATTGAGAAATGTGCTGCTCTGTCTATATACCGTGGCAAGATATGAAAACTAGATGGATAGAGCTAAAAATGGCAATATTATAAAATCACAATTAAGTGATGAAATAAATACCTTGGAAAACTGTACTAGAAGCAGATAACATCGTGCGCACAAATGTTAAAGAACGGACAGAAAGGGAATATATCAAAATACTGCAGAAAATATTAAAATCTAAATGGTGGAAATAAAATCAAAGCCATGAATATATGGGCAGTTCCAGTAAACAGGTACTCAGCTGGAATAATAGATTGGACTCAAAACAAATTAGAAGAACTGGACTAGAAAAAAATGGAAAGTAATGAATATGCATCACACACTACATCCAAAAAGTGATGTGTACAGATTATATTTACCACAAAAAATTGTAGGCCATGGATTACTACAAATACAGCAGGTAGCAGAGGAGGAAAAAAATAAGCCTGAATGATTATGTCAGTACAAGTAGAGAAAAAATACTTAAGGCAGTGAAATGGAAAACATTTTGAAAACAACAGAAACAAAGGCTCAATAACAGAAACAATAATTTGAAAATAAATTAAACCACATTGAAAAATAATCCAACACCCGATAAATATTGATGAAAAGCACAATAATAATTCAACAAGAGCACGACTAAAACTGGGGGCCATTAAGAAACAAACCAAAGGCTTGATTTCGGTTGCACAAGAACAAGCACTCCAAACCAATGTGATGAAAGCTAAAATCCAAGGAATTAGTGCTAATAGCAAGTTTCAACTCTGCCAAGAAAAATATGAAATTGTGTCACACCTCATCTGCTAATGTCCAAAGATTGCACAAACAGATTACAAAATTAGACATGACAGAGTGACAAAATTAGTGCACTGGTCATTATGCAAAAAATATAACTTGCCAACCTCCAAAAACCCATGGGAACATCAGATAGAGAAGGTGTCAGAAAATGAGGAGGTCAAGATCTTCTGCAATTTCTGGATCCAAACAGATAAACACCATGAACATCACACACCAGAGATAGCAGTAATATAACAAAGAAATGTCTGGATCATTGACACTGCAATTCCAGGGGATGAAAGAGTTCAAAATAAAGAATTGGAAACACTTAGAAAATACAGAGACCTGGCAATCGAAATATCTCGCTTGTGGCTGAAACACACCTCAGTGGTCCCCGTAGTCATTGGGGCTTTGGGAACAATATCATTAAATTTCACACAATACTACAGTATAAGCAGTTGCAAATCTCAGAAATCACACCATCAGAGCTACAAAAAACAGCAGTATTAGAAGACCATACATACTGTGTTGATATTTAACAGATACTTAGGTTTTTGGTTAAAACCTGTATCGGTTATATAATACCAGTCAATGTTTTTATAGTTCTGATTGACACTGCCTGGTGTTTTTGAATAATAATAGAAACAGAAAAAGAAGAAACATATGGATGCTTCACTGGATCTTTACTTCTGAATTCCTAGAAAAGTGGAGTAAAATGGGTGAACTGAGAAGAATGTAGTTGTAGAAGAGGTGGTCATGTTAATCTGTGCAAGTATTAAAAGAAAAAAACAATTTAAAAACAATTAATAATAAAAGAATAAATAAAAAGAGAAAAATGTGGTGGTATCTTAAAGACTATTACAGTGGGGTCTTGACTTGAGAACTTAATCCGTATTGGAAGGCAGTTCTCAAGTCAAAAAGTTCTCAGGTCAAATCTGCATTTCCCATAGGAATGCATTGAAAACCATTTGATCCGTATCTGCTCTTTTCCGTCCATAGAAACTAATGGGAAGCTGCTATTCCGCCTTCGACCACTAGAGGGGGATATTTTGTTTCTTTTTTTCTTAGGTCAAGAAAGGTTCAGGGAAGGCAGGGAAAATACAGTCCAGGCAGTACCAGGCAGTCCGAATACTGTCTCCCAATCGACTCTCTAAACGCTGGGAGGAGTGAGGAAGCAGACAGGCACCCTTTTCACTGGCCAACAGTTAACTGAAAATTCAAATTTTGCACTTTCCCTGCCTCCCACGTGTTTTTTTTTTCAGTTCTCAACTCAAATCTAAGTATGTAAGTCAAGTCAATATTTTCCTATGAGAGTGGTTCTTAAGTCAAAATGTTCTTAATTCGAGCCGTTCTTAAGTCAAGACCCCACTGTAGTTTGAGCTTTCATGGACAAGTCCACTTCCTTAGAGAAAAATGTAGTTATACTACAAGCAATAGAGTAGAATTTTTTAAAATTAATGGTTGTAAGAAAGCAGCTCACCATTTCTAGTCAAATGAGGTAGGCCAATATTTCCCTCAATGTCAAAGGAACTGTTAGCTTATATACTAATCTATCAAACATTTTGAAACCCTTCATCTGACAACATGATGGATTGTGACACTTCCTCTTGAGCTTAATCAGACATGCATGATGTGGAAAATACAGAGTGAATTTTGTTTTTCAGTGGAGGCTTCATTTCATAAACACTCCAAAACTGGGCTTTTTTTTTAAAAGGCTCTGAACAAGAAAGGGACAGCTTTCCCTTCTTCTATGCTTATACAGAGTGACTTTTTCAGGGATGAAGCAACATTGGACCAGGGAAGGTTTTGGCCAAAAAACTCTAATTATGAACAGTCTCTCAGATTGGTATGTTTCAGTTCTACATATGTCACAGAAATACATTATTTTCTTACGTTATACAGCATAAATTGTGTTAAGGAAATATTTGATAGCATGAATTGGCCAGGCAAGTTTGTATCTAAACTTTGGAGAATATCCTACTGAAAAATCATAGTTGTTGGAAGTATTGCTTCTAAATGTTAGTACTGGCAGGTGTTATGTTTAGAAGTAAAAGGATTTATATACAATTCTACAGATAGATGAATGGATGGATTTCCCAGCAAAAACCCTTCTGGTTAAAAAAATGTGTTTCTTAAAGAATCATAGAGGTCAGCAACATGGCAAATTTAGAAACATGTAAAATATCATATAATTATAGAAAAGTGAAGTTGGAAGGGGCCTACAAGGCCATCAAGTCCAACCCCCAGCTCAATGAAGCAATACAATGAAAACAAATCTGCCTGGTAATTATCTAGGTTTTTCTTGAATGCCTCCAGTGTTGGAGCTCTCACCAACTCCCGAGGTAACCGGTTCTATTGTCATACTGCTCTAACAGTTAGGAAGTTTTTCCTGATATTCAACTGAAATCTGGCTTACTGTAACTTGAGCCCATTGTTACGTGTCCTGCACTCTGGGATGACTGAGAACCCCTCCTCTGTATGACAGCCTTTCAAATATTTGAAAAGTGCTATCATATCACCCCTCTGTCTTCTTTTCTCAAGGCTAAACATGCCTATTTTTTTCAGCCTTTCCTCATAGGGCTTGTTTTCCAGCCCCCTGATCATCCTTGTCGCCCTCCTCTGAACTTGTTCCAATTTGTTAGCATCCTTCTTGAAGTGTGTCCAGAACTGGACACAATACTCCAGGTGAGGCCACTCTATTCAAGCTGAATAGAGGGGGACTAGCACCTCATGCAATTTGGAAAGTATACTTCTATTAATGAAGCCTAAAATAGCATTAGCCTTTTTTTTAGCCATATCACACTGTTGGCTCATATTTACCTTGTGATCTATGACAATTCCAAGATCCTTCTCGCTCGTAGTTTTGTTGAGCCAGGTATCCCCCATCTTGTAACTGTGCAATTGGTTTCTTTTTCCGAGGTACAGTACTTTGCACTTATCCCTGTTGAAGTTCATTCTGTTGCTTTCTGCCCAAGGTTCAATCCTATCAAGGTCATTTTTAATTTTATTTCTGTCGTCTAGGGTATTAGCTATTCCGCCCAATTTGGTATCATCTGCAGATTTGACAAGCATTCCCTCACTCCCTCATCCAAGTCAGTAATAAATATATTGAAGAGCATCAGGCCAGAACTGACCCTTGGGGTACCCCACTTGTTACCTCCTCCCAGTTAGAGAAGGAGCCATTAATCATCACCCTCTGAGTACTATTCTGTAGCCAATTGTTTATCCACCTGACACTTGATCTATCCAGCCCACACTTTGCTAATCAGGATATCATGGTGCTCTTTGTCAAAAGCTTTGCTGAAGTCAAGATATATTACATCTACAGCATTCCCTCTGTCTATCAGGGAGGTTACCTGATGGAAAAACGAGATCGGATTAATTTGGCAGGATTTGTTCTTGGCAAATCCATGTTGGCTTCTAGTTATTACTGCATTGTTTTCTAGGTGCTTGCACAATGACTGCTTTATAATCTGTTCCAGAATTTTGCCTGGGGTTGATGTCAGGCTGACTGGCTTGTAGTTCCCAGGTTCCTCTTTTTTGATCTTTTTGAAGATAGGGACAACATTGGCCCTCCTCCAATCCCCTGGCACCTCACCTGTTCCCCATGATTCGAAGAAAATAATGGATAGCAGTTTAGATATGTAGGTAGGTAGGTAGGTAGGTGGGTAGGTGGGTAGGTAGGTAGGTGGGTAAGTAGGTAGGTAGGTAGGTAGGTAGGTAGATTGTGTGTGCGCGTGCATGTAGATACACACATCTACTATTTTTAGTACATAACGGGCTATTTTTAGTACACAATGACCAATATACTCTTTAATATTCAAGCATAATGCATCTAGCTAATGTGAGCAGATGCATGATCGTGAGGAATAGATACCTTCTCAGATTGCTCTAACTTTTACAGTTAGAGCTCTACACATACAAATGTTGAACAGGACATTGCTCAAAGACTGATAGTCATCAGTTTAGGCAGAGAACTTTTCCAAAGACAAACAGCTGAAGAGCTTAGGGAGAACTTAAGAGAGGCAAATCATGTCAAAGGAAGAGAACTGCGTAATTGGTGAATAGGAAGCTAGAGCAAAGCTAGGTCTAGACTACACCGTAAAGCCTTCCCACCTAGGTCTTTTCTTCAAGTGAGCCATTTTTGGGTTCTATAGGTGTGGGTCTGTCAAGTTGAGCTCTCAGAACAGAGAATTACCAGATTTGAAGTCCAAAAAAATTAAAATGAAATTCCATGCCTACTATTGATGATTTCTACATTATGTTGCCTTATTGTTGATGCTTTATGTGTTATGAAAGTCTTCCAATGTTTAATACAAATATAAGAATGTATTGTTGTTAGTTGCTTTGTTGTGAGTCATTGTTAGCATATTGTTAGAAAAGCAATAGGCAAATAGACTGATGGGTTGAATGGATATAATTAGAGCGGAAGCCTTGTAAAACCCCTTTTTGTTTTTCACTAGACTTCACAAAATAATTTTTCCCTCATTTTTTTTTATCCAGTGCAAACAAAATATTCATTTTTTGAAAGCTTTTAAAAATACTCTTCTATTCATGCCAAGAAGGCAAAAAGCCATGAGACTTTTGTTCCTAAATCCTATAGGAGTCTTAAACACTGTGCTGATTATCTTCATTTAAATATCTGGCACAATAAAACTATAAATTATTTGGACTCTTATCTGGCGTTCAAAACCAATTTCTTGGACAAATTGTATCATTTCGGTTTAAAAACAAGAGGAATTGCATTTAGATCAGGGTAATTCTATCAGCTAAATTGTATCATATTCATTATAGCTGCTAATTTTTATTTCTTTTGTATAGCTCATTTCTATATACCATGTTTGCTTCTTCCTCACTCATATCCAAACAGAATGTCATCTCTAGCTACCATATGGTCTAAGGAGGAGACTTTATCTTATAATAGTGAGGTTTCATGGGGTCCTTTTAAAAAATATGTCCTTTTGTGGCAATTCTGTTCATTCGGTTTTAAATGCTGATAGAAAAAGATGATGTCAAGATTTCTAGCTTCCTTCCGTACATCTGTTCTGGCTCATTACTGCTGTACATTGTTTCTGTTTCCTCCTTTCAAATATGTACTGTACTTTCAATTCACCTTTGTCTTGTTGCCTGTTGGCGATTGCCACAAGGATATTCTGATAGTCTTATTTCCTAAACAAACTGTGCATGGCTGTCTATGCATCTCTGCATTGCCAGGCATCACGGTGCATGTCAGGTGAGAGAGAAAAATGTGCAGCTCAGTGATGGCGCATATCATTGGCCTGAAGAAGGTGCTACAATTCATCCCTGGCATTTCGAGGTAGGGGGAATGAAGAACCTGGCTTGAAAGACTGGAGACTGCCAACAATACTGGGGCAAGGTGAATTAATGGCTTGATTCGGTATAAGGAAGCTTCTTTCTTATAATGCAAACAATTCATTAGGAAATGAAAAGTTGTGCTCTGTGCTGTCAACCCAGTGGTGCTTTCAGTGCTTAAGTGATCTGCTCCACCACCTTGTCTTTATTAATTGTTTTCATGTTGTCTTTTTCTTAGTTTATATTGACTGATAATGTTTAATTTGATTTCTTGTACTGTTATTCTGTTTTGTGGGCACATTAAAGTCTTTTGTGTTGTTTTATTATGTTGTGAGCTGCCCGAAGTGGCCAGATGGGCAGTATAGAAATTAAATGAATGAATGAATGAATGAATGAGTTTTTCCAAGTAGGTGAGATATTTAAGGAGTAGTTTTACCAGTTCTACTCCCCAATAATTATATGTTGTCAAGTTGATTTAACTTATGGTAACCTCCCAAGATTTCTTTTTAAAAAATTGAAAAATATTATTTGGGGCTGCTCTGTGTCATGAAGCTGGAATTATTTGCATAGTCCCTCCTCTATAGATCTCTGTCGTCTAGAAAACAAGACCCAATTTCTTGCAGATGCCGTGCAGGGATAACTGAACTGGCTAACCCACAGATGTGGTGCTTGGTTCCATCAAAGACGTCCCAGCTCCACAGAAGGGTCATCCACAAAACAACTAGGCTAAACCGACTAAGATTAGTTTCATAGGGGTTAATAATGTCTTAAGTGGCTAGCTGTGTGATGTGTCTTGTTGAGAACAAGTAATATAACAAGATTTCCTGATATTCTTAATATATAATCTGCATGTGAAAATACCAGTGCTAGGAATTCCTCCTAAGGAGCATTTCCTGGATCCATGGCTGACAGGAATCTTACGTATTTCTGACAGCTTCCATGTGAGCTGCTAAATAGAATGAGCTACCTCATAGTGACTTAGACATAGTGATCCTCATTAGGGTTTCTTAACTAAGGATTTGCTTTAGGGACAGATAACGATTTTGTTTTGCTGTCTATAATATCCATTTTTTTCATACACAAGTTAGTTTTCTTATATCACCACATCAATTTGCATTTATATATTGTACAGTTTTTTTATTCTCATGGAAATTAATTCATGTTTTAAACAATTTTCTCTAATTATTCCCATTCTGCAGACATATTTCCCTTCTAGTACACATTTTTGAACTCAGTGTACACAATCTGGTATATGAAAATCCAGGTCCATATTTCATATGCATTCTGCAAAATTGTATCACATAATTGGAAGAAGTAAAAAACAAAGGATAGTTGCATAGTTCAATGTGTAGCCTACATAATCAATTTGTAAACCACTCAGAGAGTGCTTTAAGCGCTATGGGAAGGTATCTAAGTACCATGCTTTGCCTTTTTCTTTCTTTTTCCTTTCTTTCTTTCTTTTTTCTTTGCTTCATCTATTTTGAAAATGACAATTAATATGATTCATATTAAAATGCAAAGCAAACCAATTTTGTCATCCTCCCTAGTTGCATTAAAGAGAAGGATAATCTGCAGTATCCCGATGCATGTTGTATTTCACCTCAATTGGCTTGGAAAATTTTCTCTGCTAGCAGTTTCTGTTTTGTTAAATTTCCTAAAAGCAGCCTTTTGATCCAATTGTTAAAAAAAGACTTTAATACCTCCAGAGCTATGGGATTAGCTCCACTGCTTCTTGTATACAAAGAATTATTCATGTCCAACTGTCAAGTTTAAAAAACAAAATCCAAGTGACAAAAGAGGTTTCCTCTCACCAAACTGTGAATCTATACTTTTCTTAAAATATACTGAACAAACATTCCATATGAAGCATTCCTCTCATATATAGTGTTAATGCTAAAAATACAATTTTGCTCTGATTTGAAGAAAGAAAAATCTTTAGCTTCCACCCCCCAATATAGTACAGCTTCAAATGTATCATTAACTGAATTACAGTGTTTTATAGTTTACAAATACTGTGCAAGCTGTCAGAAAATCCCTCTGTATTTTTCTGAGCTGGGTTTTTTTTAAGACTGTGGCAATGAATATCAGCCTTCTCAGGCTATTGCCAAGAGATTCTAACATATTTATTTATTTATTTATTTATTTATTTATTTATTTATTTATTTATTTATTTATTTATTTATTTATTTATTTATTTTATTTTATTTTATTTTATTTTATTTTATTTTATTTTATTTTATTTTATTTTATTTATTCAATTTATACCCCGCCCATTTATACAACGTCTACTCTGGGTGGCTTACAATAAAATAGCATACAAACAATTAATACAACAATTTAAACAACAACAATAATATCATTCAAGATGGGAAGATAAAACTCAAATGAAAAAAATAAAGACGGAAAATAAAAGTAAAGTAGTAAAGATCAAGTACTGATAAGAGGGAAGGACTATCTAAAGAGCCAGATCTTAAAAACACCCAGGGAGGGAGCCAGGCGATTCTCTGACAGGAGACTATTCCAGAGTTGAGGGGCCACTGCTGAGAAGGCCCGGTTTCTTGTTCTTTCTTTCCGGGCTTCCCTCAGCATTAGGCCCCTTAGCCGTCTTTCCTGGCTATAACAAGGGATTCGGGTAGATCTAGGTGGGAGAAGGCATTCCACTGGTTATCGAGGTCCTAAACCATTTAGGGCTTTGTATGTCATCATTAACACTTTGAAATCAATGTGGAAACGAAAGGACAGCCAATGCAAGGCAGTCAGAGTGGGGAAATATGCTGATGTTTTCTCGTCCCACTAAGAAATCTGGCCGCCGCATTCTGCACCATTTGAAGCTTCCGCATCAGTCTCAGAGGTAGCCCCATGTAGAGTGCATTGCAGTAGTCTGATCTCGAGATTTCAAGTGTATGGACCAAAGTGCTGAGCGCCCCACCATCAAGGGATGCAGCTGTGCAATCCGCCATAGATGGAAATAGGCAGGGTGGACCACTGATGCCACCTGGGTTTCCATGGTGAGCGCCGGATCCAGATGGACCCCCAAGCAGAGAACCTTGCTCTTCGTGGTGAGAGTCAACCCCCCAAAAGAGAGGGAGCTTCCCAAACCACCAATGGAGGGGCCGCCCACCCTCAGGACCTCCATCTTGTCCGGGTACAGCCTCATCCCATTCACTTGCATCCATTGCAGTACAGCCTCCAGAAAGCACTGAAGGGACAGAGCGGCATCTACTGAGTTAGGTGAAAAGGAAATGTAGAGTTGAGTGTCATCAGCGTATATCATTATAATTATTCTAAGAAGTTTTTCTTACCAGCCAATAATATTGCATTGGGTAATAATGTGTGACACACCTAATGACCAAAGTCTCCTGACATTCTTTACTGGCATGTACACACAGAATTTTATGAAATAATCTCTCCTTATCATCCTCCTATTCATGGTAACGCTTTAAGAAAAGTCTCAGAATTTCAACAGACTCATAGATAGCCAGCAACATTTGCAAATGAGATTACAAATGCAGTTTTCAGATTTATTACTGTATTTCCACTTCTATGCCACTCTGGGTAGCTCAAATATACAGTAAAATCATGCAATAAAAGCACCAAGTAATAGATACAACAAAATTACAAGAATTTAAAAAAGAAACAGAAAATTGTATTTCAGTCACATTCTAAAAGCCCAAAGAATATAAAGAATTCATAGCTTTAAGGAATTATAACTTTGAATTATAACTACCCATAGAATTAAGAAAGCAGCAACAATTTATTTAGTTGTACCCCATGGTCCTGTCTACAGCTTTTCTTTCCCACCAGCCATATTCAGGCATTTTCTCTCTGATAAACATTACATGGTTTCTAACATTAAAAAACAGGGCACAAAAGAAAATACATTTAAACGGGTGTAGGATTATGTGAACATTTGTATGTTGTTGGATTATAACTCCACGTGTCCTAGCTAGCACAGCCTAACAATCATCTATAAATACATGAATTTATTTCTAAAAATAATATAGCCTTAGAACAACTCAATTGTTGTTGTTCAGTCGTTAGGTTGTGTCCGACGTTTCCTTATCCCATGGACCAAAGCATGCCAGGCCGTCCTGTCTTCCACTGCCTCCCAGAGTTGGGTCAAATTCATGTTGGTAGCTTCGATGACACCGTCCAACCATCTCATCCTCTGTCGTCCCCTTCTCCTCTTGCCCTCACACTTTCCCAACATCAGGGTCTTTTCCAAGGAGACTTCTCTTCTCATGAGATGGCCAAAGTATTGGAGCCTCAGCTTCAGGATCTGTCCTTTCAGTGAGCAACTCAATTACTTAGCTCAACATTTCTTAGATGTTCACTCTGAAGAATAACCCCACATCCCATCTTCAAAACTCCTACAGGAGAATATTCTTTTTCATACCTCTCTGAAAACTGATGTATGTTGTACTTAGAGGAAGTTCTGATAAGTATGCTATTTTCATGTTCATTCACCAATAAACTGTAGCGGGAAATTAAATTTATTTCCTTCCAAACCTTAAAAGTCTACCCCATAAGAAATAGCCCCCTCCACCTCAGAAGGAGACTCTATACTTGACAATTTAATAAAATTCTTCCATCATATAAGAACTGGCTAGATGCAGCATCACACAACTGCACAGTTAGAAGTGATTCAAGAAATCGTCCAAACCAATTCTCTGTCAAAGCAAATGGGCAGATAAGCATCCCTGACAGATGGCCAGGAATCCTCTATTTAAAAAGCTCCAATGAAGAAGTGTCCACCTTAGGAGGTACTCTATTTTTCAATGAGCTCTTACCATCAGTAAGATTTGAACTTACAGGCTCAACACACAGCAACTTCAAGACATCTCAGAATGCCCAGCACCAAAATCCTAACATCTACCACAATTTGTCCAAAATTTAGGAAGTTCAATCCACTTAAAAGAGCCTATGATACACATAAATATAATCTAATTTTCTCAAAAAAAAAAAAAAAAAAGTAGCCATCTGTTACATTAGTCAGTGATGAGGCATATGAAGCTTTGGATTTCCATAGCAAAGAACTGCAATGTGAACAGATGTGAAAAGTTAAGCTTGTCAATGTTCTCCGCTTTCACCTTGAAACTCATTCTAATTTGCGTCTGTTAGACTGCTTCTATTTTCTACATGAAAATTTAGATGTCTTTCTGTTGTTATGTGCATCAACTTGCTTATGATTTATGGCAATCCTAACAGGATTTCCAAGTTATATGAGATGGGGTGGGGGTTGGGAGTCATACCTTTGCCACACACACTCCAGTGAGTTTCCATGCATGAGCAGGAATTTGAATCCAGGTTTCTTAAATTGATCCAATAATCTCTCCCCCCCCCCCTCTCTCTCTCTCACACACACACACACACACACAGAGAGAGAGAGAGAGACAGAGACAGAGACAGAGAGACAGAGAGAAAGAATATACATGCGTATATAAAGATATTTATATGTATGTATATGTATGGGATGAGGTGGTGCTGCAGGCTAAACCCCAGAATCATCTGTGCTGCAGGGTCAGAAGACTAGCAGTCGTAAGATCGAATCCAGTGAGCGCCCGTCACTTGTCCCAGCTCCCGCCAACCTAGCACTTTGTAAATGCGGGTAGATAAATAGGTACCACCTCGGTGGGAAAGTAACGGCATTCCGTGTCTAGTCACCCTGGTCACGTGACCATGGAAACTGGCTTCGGACAAATGCTGGCTCTATGGCTTGGAAACGGGAATGAGCACCACACCCTAAAGTTGGACACAACTGGTCTAAATGTCAAGGGGAACCTTTACCTTTATATTTATGCATATATTTTTATAAAGTAGCTATGCATGTGTATGTGCACACACAGAAACAGAGACATAGTGCTGACCAAAATATATTTGCAGTGTTCCCTCTAAGCTGTGTGAGTGCCCACTATTCCATCAAGTGTGTGCAGCTGAGCAAGAGTTAATGCCCATTTGCTTCCAGTTATTGCCCAATTCTGTGCACAAGAGGTGGAGCTCCAGCACAGCACTCCAGAAAATTAGAGAGAACATTGTGTATTTGTGTCATTTTCTCAAGTTAATTAAGTCTCTAATTTTTCCAGTAGGCATACTACATAAACTTTGTGTGTGTGTAAAAATCAGAAATGTATTTATTTACTTATTTATTCAGTTTGTATCCCACTCCCGTTAATGTCACAGCACTACTCTGGGCAGGTTACAATACATATAATAGGAAACAAAAATAAAACTAGAAACATTAAAAACAAGCAACAATAACTCTTAAAATAACACAGATGGCTCCAACTAATCATATAAACCCAGAGCGGAAAGAGGAAAGGAGGGGGTGGAGAAGATGAGGGGGGAAATGTTCACATTATGTTCTGAGACATATGCTGGTTTCATTCTGGTGAAAAACTAAGTGAAACAATTTTTTTCACCCGTCCCTTGCTTAAGATGCAAAGTAAAGCACATCACGGCGAAAATGGCCCATATTAAATGAACCCACTTTCCAAAATGTCAAACAAAGATCTGAAGGATTGGCAGCATCTGGTTGTGGCATAGATGCCAATACTTATAACTGTCCACATTTTCAACAACAACAACAAAACAAAACAAACTCTGCTTTCTATGTGTTTGTGAGACCCAGTCATTGTAAATATTTGCACAGATGAACAAGGCAAATATTTTTATATATGCTAATACATTCAAAAAGTTGTGAAAAGCCAGTGGACTACAGTGTTCAAATTGATAAAATGTGTGTGTGTGTGTGTGTGTGTGTGTGTGTGTGTGTGTGTGTGTGTGTGTGTGTGTGTGTGTGTGTGTGTGTGTGTGTGTGTGTGTGTGTGTGTGTGTGTGTGTGTGTGTGTTGGGATGGGGACTGTAACGCTTCCTGTTCTGAAACAAACTTTTTTTGTACATAGTGGTGACACTGAAACTCATTTTTAACAAAAAATTCCAAGCCCTCAAATCTGAGGTTTGCAGCCATCATTATTTGATATACATAATCAACAACTCTTTTGGCACATTAAAGTATAAGAAATTACATTTCACTAAAGTCCATTTCAAATACAAGTGAGCGACAATCCACAGATGTTTAAAGCCTGATACAACTTTGTAATCCTGAGGTTCAACAAGAAGCAACAGGGAGTACAATAGAATAACATGGATATTCTCGGAATCTAATAATTTCTACTCAGTACTGGTGTTATCTTGCACTCAACAGTTGGAAAATGATATTTGGCAAGAAATGGTTTTGATCTTTGCGAGCTGCTTTTTGACATAGTAAAATATGTTTGAGAACCAGCAGACACACCTCTGGATATAAACAAAAAGATACTGCATTTTGGATAACTATAACTGTTTACTTTAAATCTACATTACAGGAAATATCTTCCAGGTAGCAAAGAGCAATCATACTCATGTTTGCAATAAACACTTAGGAATGCGAATATTTAAGAATGAAACGTTCTGTCCCATTGTTTGTGACATGGAATAAAATGACCTCCATTATCTACTGGAAGTCATGGAAGTCATGTTATTTAGTTCCACAAAAGATGGGATGGAACATTTTTCCTCCCTGAATAGTCACACTCCTAAAACATTATCCCAGATCAACAATACAATAACACTGTTCATCAAATCTGCTAAAATCAGGAAGGTTTTACAAATAATGAAAGGGGTATTTTTTTTAAAAAAAATGTATCTTCTTCAGAGATTAAACCAAAAACATGACCCTATTGCATCGATCTACTACTTCTCATCTAATAAAACCTACCTTCCTACTGACTCGAAAACATATTGGCTTATTTAATTACATAACGTCAACTACTTTGTGGAGGTCGTTTTATTGCATTTTGCAAAAGCTGGAACAGAGCAGCTCACAATCCAAGAGAGGCATGAATAAAGGAAAGAGGAAGGAAGTGCAGAACGCACTAGAAGAGTACGCCGGGTTCATTTATTCTGAAGCAGTACAAATCCTTATTATTTTAGAGAGCCAAGACTGTTTTCCTGCATGCAGATCTCAGCCTCGTGAACAATGCAAACTTTAGAAAAGTAATATCCTCCCCTAGGGAGGGTGTTCTCTTTGCTTCTAATCAGAGGCTTCTGGCCAGCAAATCATTAATTATATTGCATTTAAGGCTCTTACTAGCTGACTGTATATATACAAAACTGGGGAGAACAGCAAAGACTGTGGTGTGATGCAAGCATGAAACACCATCTGGGGTTGCAAGAAAATGGTCCCTCTAAGGAAAATGATTCGTTTTGAAAGGAGATGAGTATTGCAGTCCAGGAAGCAGCTTAAGGCATGCCTTTACAACAAACCTAGACATTAACACATATACACAGTTAATTAGAAATGTGTATTCATTAAAATTATTTACTCCTGTTATCACAACTCTGTTCATCTTGTCCCATTTAGCTATCCTGCTCAGGTTGGATCTTCCTAACTACAAAACAAGACGTAAACTAGAACACTGCATGCCAACTGTTCCTGGTACATCTTTTGTTAGTTCCATGTTAGATTAAAAAAAAACCTAAACACTCCTAAATACTGTATTCCTTTCAGTAATGTGAACTTACAACAAAAAATGCATTATATGAAAGCAGCCTTTACATGGCTCTTCAGGAAGAAAAGATAAACTACTTTAAGATGGACAATTTGGAGGGAGGAAATAGCATGAAGGATAAAGGGCCCCTAGACTTGCCCATATTTTCTCTATGCAAAGTGTTCCCTTTGGTGATTTTCATCCTGCAGGTCTGATTACTCAGCAGAAACCAGTTTTGAACCCTGGAAGGAAATTAAGGTGAAGAGAATTTTTCAACATAAAAAGAGTGTGTTTTTTCTTTCTTTCTTTAGGAAAAAAAAATTGTCAGGAATCTGTTACTGTGTTACCAGTTAAGGTCTCTCTGTGTCTAAGCACATAAACTGACTACAGTGGTGCCTCGTTTAACGAGTGCACCGTATAACGATGAAATCGCATAGCGATCCGTTTTTTTCGGATCGCTAATGCGATCGCTCAACTTTTTTTAATGGGGCAAAATTCGCTTTGCGAAGACCGGTAAGCGTTTCGCTTACCAATCTTCGCAAAACGACCCCCGACGATCAGCTGTTCGGTGGCCAAAATGGCCGCCGGAAGCCTGGAAATGGCCCAAAATGGCCGCGCGCAGCATTTTCGCGCCCTCATTAAGCGAGGCGAGGGCGCGAAAATGGCTGCCGGCCATCCTGAAGCATCGCTGAACGGTGAGTATTTGGCCCATTTGGAATGCATTAAACAATGTTTAATGCGTTCCAATGGAAATCCCTGCCCCGTTCAGCGATGCTTCAGCATAGCGAAGGTTAATCCGGAACGGATTAACCTCGCTATGCGAGGCACCACTGTATATGCAGTATCCACATACAGTACTTGAGTTTTAGTCCTTTTTAAAAAATTCCACCTTTGATCCTTAAAAGCTGGTATTGCAAAGTGAAAATTATGGACCATTTTGAAACCATTTTGTTCTGCTTCAAATAAGGGCCAATTAACTGATCCGGCTTTATCTTGATAAGACTCTCATTATACCACTACCCAAATCACTCTGTTTAGGTAAAGGTAAAGGTTCCCCTTGACATTTAGTCCAGTTGTGTCCGACTCTAGGGGGCAGTGCTCATCCCCGTCTCCAAGCTGTAGAGCCAGCATTTTGTCCAAAGACAGTTTCCATGGTCACGTGGCCAGCGTGAAAAGACACGGAATGCCGTTACCATCCCACTGAGGTGGTACCTATCTATCTACTTGTATTTGCATGCTTCCGAACTGCTAGGTTGGCAGGAGCTGGGACAAGTGACGGGAGCTCACTCCATCACATGGATTCACACACATTCTGATTTTCATTTTTCCAAATCTGGATATTTTTGAACGCCTGAACAGACCATATTTGTTTTCTTTGCACACTTTTCAAACATGCACATGTAGTTTTTCAGAGAATATATTGCAAAAATGAAAAGCATCCATTTCTAATTCCGACTTGAGTTATTTTCTGCATGGCAGGTACAAGAGTTATGAACTGGACAAATCTCAACAGATACAAACGTTTTCTTTTTGGACTACAATGTCCAGAATCTGTCAGTCAGAAAGGTCTAAAAAGTAACTTTTCCAAGTTATGGTAAATATGTAAAAACAAGCACGACAAAAAAAAATCTGTTTCATCCAGCATTTAAAACAGAAACTACTGATTCAAGTAGTATAATAATGATAAAATAATAATAATGTGCCATCAAGTCAATTCCGACTTAGAGTGACTCTTTTCTAATAGAGAATACTCAAAAGTGGTCTCCCATTCCCTTCTTCTGGGGGTGGGGGCTGCCCTAGGGCTGTGCAGCTTGCACAAGGCCACACAGGATGGCTATTTTCGGATGTACAGGAGGAACTGAACTGCTGAACTCACTGATCTATCCACACAGCTAAGTAATGTAATGATGACATTAATTAACTTGGCTGCTGACAATGTATCTGAATCTGCAAATCCACACATATCACTGTGAACAAGATTTATTCCTGATAATAACATAAGATAAAATAAACCCTCAACCCACAGAATATAGTCATCAGAGATTTATTTGCTTCTTTCACTTTACCAATTTCCAAATCCTACAATCTTCCCCAGTCAATATTAAATTTTAATCCTTCAATTAAAAAAAAAACTCATTATGGGCACCATTTATTTAGAGTTGATTGTAATGGATGATCTCCCCTCCCTTTTTAAATTCCACCAGATTTATAAAAAAAAAGTAACAGACACGTCCACTCAGAAATGTCATTCTTCGAAATGAGTGTAATCTGGTTAAGAGCAAATGAAACAGATACAGCATAACTCCCCATCCACTGTGATGTGCATTCAGCCTTTATCTCTCCTCCTTAACTTCCTCTTCCCACATCACCAAGGAGTAGCATCCCTCCACCCCTCTTCCTCCCATTATGACTGCTGTGTAACAGTACAGCAGGCAACAATCCAAGACCGGCTCATACATTTTAAAAACACAGCTAAGGAGACAATAGTACACAAGTTTAGGATCTCCTAAATGCTCATGGCAAGTTTCAGGTGCCTACTTGACATCCAGTTACTCTGGGATCGATAGCAACAATAAACTCACATGGGACACACAAATATAGATACATTTTTTTATTATAGACACTGCCATGATTATAAACTTGTGGAATTATTTCATAAACCATCTTGTATTTAGGGTTCTTTCTTTCTTTCTTTCTTTCTTTCTTTCTTTCTTTCTTTTTCTTTCTTTCTTTCTTTCTTTCTGTACATCTGTCATGTTTCTGTTTGATTTTGACTTAATTTGGTTTCGTAGAGGGTCTGTCAGGCAGTATTGAGCTGGGTGTCACAGGCAGAATGAAACTAGTTAACTGCAGAAGAAAACTACCAAAGGAAAAGCAAGCAACAGTTGAAATGTGCCTTAACTCATGGAAGGCTCGTAGAAAAAAGAGAGGGTTTGTTTTTTCTGATCAAAAGTGTCTTAATGGTCCAGAACCATCTGAAATTGTGGCCACCTGACCACCGAAGGCACAACTCTTTCTACCTATATGGAAGATGTGCACAGATCAAAGGTGCCTTTCATCCTTAGAAGTTAGTCTGTTGGCAGGGCCTTTCTGGAGGCTAATGGCAATGGAATTTCCTTCTGTTAGGTAGAAAAAGCAGATTATTTTACTCTTTTATCTCTGGCTAACTCTGTTAAATTATGTTGTTATTTCACCCAAATTTTTTTTCCAGTTTGTAACACTAGCTCTGTACTTCCAACTTGTTGTTCGTGTATTTTAAAATGTTTGTGAGCTGTTAGGAAGGTTATTAATGGAAAGACCACTTAATAAGGATCTTAAAATTAAAAATAGACCTCTGTCACCAGAAGGGGAACAACACAGTGCTGAAGCTTTAAACTACAGCTCAGATTATTTGGAACTCAGCTGAACAGTAACGAGCCTCTATTGTGCAAGCAGGAAAAGGAACAAAATGTTACTTTAATGTTACATTTAAACAAAACCTTTGCAAGGAGGATATTATGGAAACTTCCTGATGCAGACCAGCAGAGTCTGTTTAGAGGAAATCAGCAGATGGATGGTGGCGAGGGTGGAAGTGACTGGAGATGGGTCTGCTTTGAATGGTATCCGGAAGCAAAAGAAAATAGTTGGGATGCCATTTGGCAGTGCGAAGGATGTATGGAAAATGCTGCTGGAACGGAATTAAAGCACTTACATATGCTGAACATATTCAGGTTTTGTGAGTTTCTTCAACTTAGGACCTAAATGAGCTAAATTCTACTAAGAGAATGTATAGTCTTGGGAAAAGAAGATGAGAGATATGATAGCACTTTTCAAATACTTAAAAGGCTGTCATACAGTTGGGGGGGGGTGCAGGATCTGTTCTGCATCATCCCTGAGTGCAGGACATGCTCAAGTTACAGGAAGCCAGATTTCGGTTGAATATCAGAAAAAACCTCCTAACTTTTAGAGCAGTAAGACAGTGGAACCAATTACCTTGAGAAGCGATGAGTGTTCCAAACCTGGAGGCATTCAAGAGAAATGCAGATAATCACCTGGCAGGTATCCTTGGATTTGTATTCCTGCATTGAACAGGAGGTTGGACTCGATGGCCTTATAGGCCCCTTCCAACATAATGATTCGTTGATTTTAAAAGAACCTTTAGAACTCATAGTTAAGACTATAATTTTTGTGGGTCTCACCCAAAGGAACAGTTTGGGAGAGGAGAGCATTTCTCTTGATGTGAATAGACTATGTTTATTAGGCTGTGTCAAAAAATATTAGAAAAACAATATCACAACTAAAAAATAATCTGCAGTAATCTAGCTGTCCTTGTCAAAAAAAATGCAAAAGGACAGACAATACACTATGCAGGAACAATATTCACCATTTACCTGTGCAGAAAAGCAATGCAATACAAGACAGATAGCACAGCCCATTAGAAATTGTCTGTGGTATGTTGTCCATTTAACTTAGACATACATAAATCATAAATTAAATATAAAACACTGCAAGCCCCATAGGAACGCACTGGGGCCAAAAAATGAACAAAAAACAAACACACCAAAAAACAAAACAAAACAAATACACAGAGCCAGCCCCAGCAGAATGCTAAGGGGCTGGAGAAAAAACACTGAAACCCTCCCCCACAGCCAGCCCCAGCAGAACGCGATGGGGCTGAGAAAAAAAAATCAAAGAAGCTCTTCGCCAAACAATGGTTAGCCCTGTAATTTGAATTCCCCGCCTTTTTCCCTGCCTCTTTTGACTGCAACTCGAAGCTCCAGCTACAAGTCGAAGCAAAATTTTGCACCCAAGTTGGTTGCAACTTGAAATGATCGTATGTCAGGATGGTCGTAAGTCAAGGCACAACTGTACTACTTAAAATTATGCAGCTATAAGATCATGATCTTATAGGAAAATGGCATACTGTGATATTGACGGAAATCTGCTGCTAGTAAATTGCAGCTAGAGTAGGCCTATTGAATCATTGCGACTTACAGAGCAGCTGGCTCACAAAATACTCACAGTTTCAATAAGCCTACTCTAGTTGTGACTTACTATATAACAGGATATCAGCGATCACTATGGACACTATGAGCAGGTGAACTGCAGAAACAATCGAATAGAGAAGGGCAATAGGCAATTGTTAGTTCTACTGCCAAGTAAAGAGATAATAATGGGATTTTCCTACCTGAAATTCTAAAATCACTTGGTTGCCTTTGGAAACCGAGGTCTTGTATTTTCATTCTTTGTAGGAAGTTCTAGCATTTATATCTTTGCCTCAGGCAACAAAATTTATCAGGCTCCCTGAAAGAAGGGGCTTGAAAAATGCAGGAAGAAAACCCAAGGTATCAATAGACAAATACGTACGTAAACCAGAATTAATGTACAGGTACAACTAACTAGGCAGTGTAAAAAAAGAAAAACTGCACAGATTTAAGCCAAAAGAACTGAAAAAATACATGATTTTCTTGCCAAAATGCTTAAGAAAGAATTTCTTCACAAATCCATTTGGGACATTAAAAAGTCAGAAAAACCAGTTATGAAGAGAGGTGACATAACCTTCACTGAGACATCCCTGTTGAATAAAGAGGAAAGAAGAAGTCTGATTTCTCTTGCTGGTTGAGTTTATCTCCTAGGGGGAAAAAGTAGAAGCTATGTGCCAGAAAACAAAATTGCATAGGCTAGAGATACCCAGTTTGGTGTAGTGCATAGAGTAGTGAACTAATACCCAAGAGATCTGAATTTGAATCTCCACACGCAAATCAGTCACAGAAACGCTCCAGGGATAGGGAGGAAGGTACTTGTAAAACCACTCCATAAGTATCCCAGTTATCTTGAGAGCCCAATTAAGGTCCCTGGAGACGGGGATAAGCACCACGCCCTAGAGTCGGACACGACTGGACAAAATGTCAAGGGGAACCTTAACCTTTACCTATGTTTTGTTCTCACTTCACAGCACATAACATGCATAACGGAGAACTGAATAGATTCAACATTGACTCTTTCATTGGCCAAGATTAAATTTCAAGAAGGCAGTGAATTATGCACAGAGTACAGTGGTGCCTCGCTTTACAATTGCCCCATTTAACGATGAATCCGCATTACGATGAACTTTTTGCGATCGCAAAACAATGTTTCCTATGGGGGAATTTCGCTTTGCGATGATCGGTTCCCTGCTTCGGGAACCGATTCTTTGCAAAACGATGATTTTCCAACAGCTGATCGGCGGTTTCAAAATGGCCACCAGGTATATGAAATGGCCCCCTGCTGTTTTCTGGGATGGATTCCTCGCTGCACAGACAGCGAAAATGGCCGCCCTATGGAGGATCTTCGCTGGTCTGTGAGTTTACAGCCCTTTGGAACACATTAAATGGGTTTTAATGCCTTTCAATGGGTTTTTTCTTTTCGCATTACGACGTTTTTGCTCTACAGCAATTTCGCTGGAACAAATTAATGTGGCACCACTGTAATTTGTAACTGTATTGCATTCTCTGCCTCTTTTATAGAAATGTAAATCACTTACAATATCCCTCATGTGCATTAGGCACAGTAATAGTAGGCAAAAACAAACAGACAAAAAAAGAGACAAAAATCTTGTGCGGTCTTAAAGACTAACTGCTATATTTTAATGTGAGCTTTGTGGACAAGTCCACTTCCTCCTAAAACCAGGCAGAGTAATGAGAGCCTTTCGCTGCCATGTATTTTTGTAGTTATCCAAGAAACTGCAAGATAGGGATTATGAGAGAGAGAAAGAGACAGAGAACCCTAATGAAATAACTTTTAACATTCAGAGCACTGGTTTTTAAAAGTGGTTCTGCAACTGCTATATTTCTTCCCTTTTGCACGTAGTTGCACCTTCTAAAATTTCTTTTAAGACAGTCCAGTGGGGCCAGATTGGTTTTCTACCCCAGAGACCACCACAACAAAAAGTGAGTCTTGCTTTACGTATTTCCCCTTCCTCTTTCTATGTAGGATTCAGCTTGGCTTGCTTGCATGAACCACCAAGAACCAGTGACCTACATTTAGCACGTAACTGAAAATAAAGTTCCATTAAGAGGCAGAAAACAGCAGAGTATTTTAGCACAAGCTTCCCTCCCTATAGATATAAAAATTAGCTAGGATTTATTTTGTGCTTGGTCACCTGGAGGCAAGCATTGTCTTCATTTCTAACTCTGAATGGACATTGAATTTTGAAAGAACTGTGTGCCTGGAGGAAAACAGCAATAGCAGGAATAAGCATTTCCCACAGCTTGTGATTTGACTCTCAGCATTCTCGTGTTCTGGAAGTCTAGAAGGCAGATAGCAATCCTGTTAAGTAGCCTAAAATTATTTTGCAATGTAAAGAATGCAGTGTTTTTGATACAATAAAGACCATGTAGTTCTATTGCTGTTAGGTGCCATTGAGTCAGAAGTAACTTGCAGTAAACTTAACAGTGTTTTCAAGATAAGTGAGATCTTTAAGAGGTGGTTCTACCAATTCCACATCTCCAGTGAGCTTCCATGGCCAAGCAGGGATTCAGATCCAGGCCTCTTGTGTCCCAGGCCATCACTCTGCCCACTACACCACACTAGGTACTATAACTCTCTGCTAGGCTAGAAGTAAAGTGATCTCAGGATCTGTGTGGTCTAATAAATATTAAATTTATCATGCTGGGGGTTCAAATCTCCACACAGTCACAAAGCTTGCTTACTGATGTGAAGCTGCTTGCGAACCCAAGCTTCCTCATAGGGTGTTGTGTGGGAAAAAATAGGAAAAGCCACATGCAATGTTCTGGACAACTTGAAAAAGAATGCAAACTCACATTTCTTCTTTTTTTAAAAAAAGAAGAAGAAAAGCAAGTGTTATGGACCACAATGTTGAAAAGGCTATCGTGATTTTGAGTGTTTTAGACTTTGCTAACAGTGTTGGCTTTCTATGGCATTTCCTTTAGTTTTAATGGAAGTATTTTTTCTTCTTCTCTGGTTTTACGAGTTTGTTTTAAGCATGAAACTCAAAAATTTGAATATTCGCTTTCCCATTGTATGATTTTTTTACAGTGTCCAATCATATATTTTTAATCATCTTATATTAAACATTGTTCAACCTGTCATTTTTTTAAGCTGTCATATATGATTCAAAGCAAATGAATGGTTAGTGATAATCCTATGTGATCAGACCAAAAACAATTGAGTTAACTCTCCTAGTTTCACCTTGCAGCATTCTTTACATAATAGGCCTTCATCCCTCTTAAATCTCTTCCCCTCACCCCCATTTAATAGACTAAAGATTATACAAAACTGGCAGCTGGTTTGTTCCTGTTTCCTCTGTTTTAATGGAGGGATTACATTATCTACTCGTTTACACCTTTGTGGATAACATGGCCTTAAGACCTTGTTAATGCTGTTCTTGCTGTTTTGCAAAAAAAGTCCTCTTACATTGCCTGCCTCATTAACTTTGAACTATCTATATCACAGTTCCATAAACCAGCAACCAACTTGTAAAGAAAGTCCAGGTCTTGGACAGATAATAAGTTAAAATGGCCTGGAAAAAAGAAGCTATCGAGTCCATTTTCATAGATACATTTTATTTGGGTTAAAGAAATCACTAATTCAGCAATAAAGATACATGTGTAGAGTAGAGAGATTTTCCTAAGGACCATTGCACCAGCTGGGGTTTCACTCTAACTGTAGCAGAACAGCAATTCCATATTGTACTTCAAGGAAGTATCTGATATAATTTTCATTGAGACAACATCCATGAGAAGAATAGCTTACAAGTTTAGAGAAGAATGGTTCACAAGAACAAGATGTGGGTGGAGGTAGTGGTGGAAAACGTGTTCTCTAGAGCAGTGGTCCCCAACCTTGGGCCTCCAGATGTTCTTGGACTTCAACTCCCAGAAATCCTGGCCAGCAGAGGTGGGAGTGAAGGCTTCTGGGAGTTGTAGTCCAAGAACATCTGGAGGCCCAAGGTTGGGGACCACTGCTCTAGAGGATGAATGTGCCTCTGCTCTTCTTCCTTATCTCATACATATATATATTGATGTATATATATTTATATTTTTGTGTAATTCTCCCCCACATACTGAAGAACATGGTTAATTCCAGATAAACCAAGGGCAGGAAATTGTGCTAAGGTTAGAATTCTTTCAAGGCAAATAATTTTATGTTATAGTTGTACACAAGGTATTGGATGGATGGATCAGTGAGCTGGGTATCTGGCTGTAGAGGTAGAATTGGAAGTTTGATTCCTCACTGTGCATCCAGGGAGAAGAGCCAGCCTGGCTAGACTTGGGTAAGCTATATAGTCCTCGACCAGCTCCACAAGAAGGGAATAATAAACCGCTTCTGAGTAATCTATACCTACGTAACTCTGGCAAAAGTCAGGATAAGTAGACATCGTCTTGATAGCAAGTTAATTCCTACTTAAATAATTAATTAAATAAATAAACAATAATAAAATCTTTTAAGTTGTTTTGAAATTGTTTTAACAACCAACAGGGTTTGAGCCAGTACACCATGCCAACAGGACCAGAATCGTGTTGCAAATGCAGAGTGTACCTGGGCAACAACACAATGAGTGAGTACCATCTTGCCAGCTGTCCATCATGTGCTCTACCATGCCTTGATTGTTTAATCATTTGTGTGATGGGTTGCATGCCTGACCATGCAATGGACAGGGAACAGCAGAAAAAATACTTCTGCTATTGAACGTTCATGCCTGCTGCTATTTACACAGGCATAAACATGCAACAGCAGAAATGGTTTCAGGCTGATCAGTTATCAAGAAGGAATAATTCAGTAAGCTGTGTAGCTTTTTCCCAGAATATGGGCTGCAAGAATACAAATCTGGGACTTATTTTTTTGGTTCAGAGAAAATAACTTTTCTGCCCTCATCTAGCATGTTGTACTTTCAACACAAGGTCACGCAGAATGTTCCACCAAACCACAGCTATAATTCTTCATCACAGCAACAAAATTGCCTTTTATTGCTGCAGATTTCCACTACTGTGTAGAGATTAAAATAAAGGAGCTTGCAACTGAACATTAAGAATAATATTTTGATAACAAGAGCTATTTAACACTGGGGAAAAAAAAATCTCCTTCTCCACTCAAGGTTTCTATACAGAATTTAGATACCCATCTGCCAGGGATGCTTTGGTGGCAGATTACCTGCTTCCGTAGGGCATTGGATTAGGGAGAAAGACCCTTGGATTCCCTTCCCAGTTCTACCATTCTATTAGTTTACATTTCTTTCCCTTCCTGGGTCTCGTGCCTATATTGAGAATCTGAAATGTCAGCCAGCATTCCTGTCCCTGACAACTTAGCATAGTTTCTAACTGACCAGTGTAACTGTAGTGTTGTGTCTGTAAAGACTCGCAATTATAAAATTGCAAGTAGTTCTGGGAGCCCATTAAAAAAAACACCCAAAGAGCTGCTATGTCGTTTAGTCGTGTCCGACTCTTCGTGACCCCATGGACCAGAGCACGCCAGGCCCTCCTATCTTCCACTGCCTCCCGTACAACACCGAAGAGCTGCTACAGTCCCTGCTAAATTTGATCAAGCCAGTCTAATAGATGCAGGGGCAGGGAGGGCTCCCCTAGGAATTAGGCTAGGAGCTTTAATTGATTTAATCAGTGCATTAATCAAAATAAAGCTTTAAGCACAGATTTAAAAACAGCTACCCATGAATGGGTGGGGCTGAAAGTGAAGGGCACAATGATGTTCAGGTCTCACAGATGTTCCAGCTCCTCTCTGTACCAGTTTTTATGTGCATGCAGTTGCAGAAGAGAGAGCACCTTAAAAAAAGCATTCTCCTCCAGGTTTGTATTCTTCCCCAGCAGTCATGTCACAAGTAAGAACGATACAGCCACCAAGTGAATGTCACTGCGCTCAGTCAAAATCTTTTGTCATTACCTTTTGGAAATATGGCTCTTACACATATGAAGAATTTATTCATCTGTGTAGCCATATATCTTTTTATCTCATGTGTTACAGTAATACGAATATTGCACAAAAAAGAAAGAAAAAAGACATTAAAACAAGATAATAAGATATAGGAAACTAGTCTAGTACTAGCAACACTTACTGATAGTGATTCACCAGGATTCCAGGCCAGATCCTTTCCTATCCCTACTGAGAAGATTCTAGTATTTCTTGGTGATCCCCCATTCAAGCCCAATGTTGCTTAGCTTCCAAAACCATCCAAACATACTTCTGACCAAGTGGTTGGACAGTTCTCTAAGGCAGTCCCCAATCTTGGGTCTCCGGATGCTCTTGGACTACAGCTCCCAGAAGCCTTCACTCCCACCTCTGCTGACCAGGATTTCTGGGAGCTGAACTCCAAGAACATCTGGAGGCCCAAGGTTGGGGACCACTACCCTAAGGGACGTTCACAAGAAGGACAAGATTGCAACAGCACCTACTGTTCTTTCTCTGCTACAATTCCCTCTGACAAATTTATCTTTACATGTAGGAGAAACTATTCAATGCCTTCTATATCCCCAAAAAAGAACTTAACAGTGAAGCTTCATAGGTAATCATATGTGACACGCCCAAACCAAAGTTCTATTGAGTCCAGGATCATAATCATCATAGAACTGCAAGTGACTCTATGGATCATCGAGTTTAGCCCCTGTCAAGGAAGAACACTGGGGAATCAAACTTCTAACCTCCGGCTGAACAGCCAGAGACTTAAACCACTGAGCTATCCAGCAGTTCTCTTGCTTCCCAGTTTTATGTTTCTCAGTTTTGCTCCTGATGTTTAGATTTTACTAAATTTTAGATTGCAGATTTTTAAACTGCAGATTTTGCCTGCACCCTTAACACTCAGACCACATGATGATGGTGATTATATTTTCATAAGGGCATTCTTGCACATTACCTAGAATTTAAGTAGATTCACCAGCGTTCCGTGTCTAAATCACACTGGCCATGTGACCACGGAAATATTGTCTTTGGAGAAACGCTGGCTCTATGGCTTGAAGAACGGGATGAGCGCCGCCCCCTAGAGTCGGACACAACTGGACAAAAATTGTCAAGGGGAACCTTTACCATCCATGTATACATGATCTGAAGAGACGAAGTGCCTCATCCTAAATTTCAGTGAAGATATTCCCCAATGCTCTGGTTATGAGACCTCAGTGCTCTAGGGGAAGCTCCTGCAAATCACAGCCCTCTGGAAAATGGACAATTGGAAAATGTACACGTTTTCACACTTGTCACATTCGCAGTTTCTCTATTATTAGCTGCGAGCTTGGAAACCTCTCATGGGTAAAACTAGAAACCAAACAGCATCTACTTTGAAAGGCAAAGCTTTTTGAGATGGTGGGGTCCAAGGCAGATGTCTTCCCCCCCCACCTGCTCCCTTTTAATTAGGGTTTCTAGACACACACAATCTCCGCGGCACTATTGGATTCCCCAAGGCTTTTGGTCTTGGGTGATTTCAACATCCATGTGAAGGCAGAGGTTTCCGGTCTGGCTCTTGAGTTCTTGGAAACCAAGGCTTCCTTGGACATGTCCCAACATGTCAACGGCCCCACCCATGTGTGAGGCCACACCGTAGACCTGGTGTTCTCCTACGAGCGGAGAGTGTGTGGTCTGATGGTGACTGACCTTGTGTCAGTCCCCTTGTCATGGTCAAATCATCACCTAATTACATAAATGTAACCTCTCTGTGGCTCTCCCTTCCTGCAGGGAGCAAGGCTGAGGGAGGCCTGAAGAGAAAGAACAAGAAACTGGGCCTTCTCGGCAGTGGCCCCTCGGCTCTGGAACAATGTCCCCCCAGAAATTTGTCTGGCTCCCTCGCTGGGCATTTTTAAGAGCCAACTTAAGACCTGGCTCTTCAGGCAGGCCTTCCCTCCCATCAATACCTAACTTATTTCGCCATCTTCTAGTGTATTAATATTGTTGTTTTTTATTTTAATATTGTTGTTAGCTGCCCAGAGTAGACTTTGGTCTAAATGGGCAGGATAAAAATTTAATAAATAAGTAAAAATAAATACTAAGCCATGGCTCGTATCCTAACAATAAATTTACTGTGAACAGGTGAAATGGAATAGTGAGGTCATATACATTAACTATGTTTCAAAACTCCACATATTCAGATTCGTATCTGCCTGATATATGCATATTCCCCAAAAGGGGGGTATGTAGCATATAATGCCTTTTTCAGCTTATAGCAATTCTTCTCTAAATGTTGCACCTTTTCTGGTCTGTTCCCCGCTATATTTTCTGTTGCCCTTCTCCCATAGCAGAAGACCGAATTATCTCTATCTCTTAGTGTTGGAATCCGGCTCCAACAACCTGTGGTGATGGGAGAGGTCCCTGAAAGGTTCCAGAGGGAGAGACCTCTGAAATAAGGAGACTGCAGTCGAATTAATCTTTTCAAAGCGTGCTCAGGATCATTGGCTGAAGTTGCTGTTCAAATGGTTCAGTGATAACAGCTCTCTGTGAAAACAGCTCAGCTCTCTGTGATAACAGCAGCTCCAATGATGCCTGGCACCTCCTTTTATTCTCTTACCGGTTACATAACATCAACTGTCAGGTTTACATGAGCCAATAGGACGCTCTGCTCAGTAACACACCATATTACATCACATGAGGAGATCAACATGGTTCATACAACATGGATATTAACATGACAAGAAATACCTTTATATGTTTAGCTATGGCATACATTCCCACATCTTAGAGCATCCCCAAGACCGCTGGGCATTCACCCTTGCTAGGTGCAATATTGTACCTTTGAATTTAGCACAGGGCAGATATACAGGTTTACCCACAAAACTGAGAGTCTGCCCTTGTGGTCAGGGAGTGGTTGAATCCTTGCAGCATATGTTGTTTTACTGTATATTGTATAAGGATATCCGCCTGTCTTATCTGAGCACTTTTCGTCCATTCTGGATGGGACGACCCAAGAAAAATTCAACACCTCCTAGGTGGCAATATTAAGGAACTTACCCTGACAACAGACAGAAACATCTACTCAATCATGCAGAGGCGATGCATCGTGCTGTCGCAGAATGCCGAGCCCTAACGATGCTATTTGGCTGTTCCCTGCCACATGTTAGCTGCTAAATGTTTTATTTGCATCTTAGTGTGTTTTAATTATGTACGGTATGCCAATAAAGGTTTCTGTCTGCCTGCCTGCTACACCTTTTGCATAATTGTACAACAGGGCTTCGGCTAATGAAATAAATGTATTTGTTTTTAAGCTGTCACAATATGTTTGCTTTTATCTTTGTTTGGTTCTTATTATACCTTTTCATGCCTTAATTTCCACCCCAAGTAACAGTGCTGTAATCTCACTAGCCAGCCCACTGTCTATGCTGTGTGTCACTAGTGATGTGGAAGAGCTGAAATAAAAGACAGCCTTTGATGGCATCAACATCTCCAGCAGACTGTCAGCACAGTTCTGCCCGTAGTTGCATATCATTTACTAATTCAGTCCAATAGATTTGTGTTTTGAAGACATGCATTGGTCAAGAATAACCATAATAAAAAAGCAACAACAACACACCATCTCTACCATCCATTTCTGTGTTGAAGATAATGTGGAAACCACCACTCATAAACCATAACAATAATTGGCTAGAGCTGCCACATAATAGAAGGATGGCCAATTGCCCATCACCCAAAAGGTGGAGATGCATCGCCAAGACAGGGGACAAAGAGAATACTGATATGGATGAAATTCAATTTGCTAATTAATATGCAAAATTATTGTCATGGATTCAACAGAACTACAATGACTGGAGCCTGTATGACTGCTGAATCTGGTGTCCAGGTGCTTGCTATGGATGAGTCACTTCAAGGTCCCTGAACCTTCTGGATCCCTTCTCTTGGTTTTTTACTTTCTTCTCAGATTTGGGTTGGCAATCCTTTAATCGGAGGACATTTTCAAAAGAAGGATTAACCTCTCATAGCCCTTCAAGCAGAAGACTGTCATCCTTAAAAGATTACATGTGGCCACCCTAAACTATAGTAGTGGCTGTATATCAGCCTTACCTCAAGATGTTTTGGAGCACAGCTCTCATTATACCTAGCAACTGGTCATGCTGATAGGAGCTGCAGTCCCAATCCTCAGAACATTGACTTCCGTGTTATTTTGGCTTTTCCTTGTATTTCTGCTGCCTCCTTCCATACTGCTCTTTGATATTTCAGTGTTTTTGTTTCAATGTACTCTTATTTTTATCTCCAAAAATACTTTCTGTAAGCCATCCAACCAACCTCATAAACATTCAATGTTTAAAGGCAGGCTATAAATCTAATCAATAAAACAAACAAGCAAAGGATGTCTCAGTGGCACTAGGACTACAGCATTTATTCATAGCAAAAATAATTCATATTCCTCTGGCAAGCATTTCAACAATTTGCTCATAAACCAGGTTCAGGATCACTAGGCAATGCCATGCTGCTTCTGACAGAAGCCATTTTGAGCTCATTTCTATGGGCTGTATGCACATAGCCTATCATCCTACCGGCATCAGGTTACTAAGCCTTTCAGTTGGAAAAGTGACATGAAAGATGGCTTGTCAGAATTTAGGACAGCCTGGCAGTGGATGAAATAACTGAGAGAAGGTGGTGCAGATATGCCAATTTCCTTGTGACAGACCAAGCTGGCAACCTGTCCAAACATATGTTGCATTTTTCCCCAGGAAGTAATCTATTTAGCTGTGAGTAGATGGCAGAAAATTTGGGAGGAAAAGGGTGGCATATGTTTTTTTTTAATTGATAGTAAAAAATGCTTTGGGAAGGAAAATAAAATAAATTCTACAACCAAAGACCATAAAAGACTATTTCCCAGATGTTGAGCATCACAAGGCAAGTCCAAATAATTGTGAATCTGGGACCACAATTTATTACATCCTTGTTATTATTGGTATTACCCACAATTAATCATTTAGGCTGTAATCATGTACTCAGTTATGCACATTTAAATCCCAGCACAATTTATGAAACTACGTCTCCCAGTCTAAAACACATGTACTTGGAAACAAATCCTGCTGACATCAATGGGACCTATTCTGATAAATGGAATATTAAGAGTACTGAAAATGTAGAATAGATTTCAGAGTTGAACTCTTATGAATTCTTACCTATGTTGGATTCTTAAACCCAGGGAATTTCCATTCCACAGTATGCTTGACACTATAGTTAATGAATGGACATTTGAAATGAATGGAGACCTCATAGTTCACAGTATGAATTCTGAGAGCAAATCACAACATTGTAAAGATCTGGCAGAAGCAGAGTGCTTCATACATTTCATGTGCAATAATTAACATTCCAGAATTCCAGGAGATTAAAAGCTCCAGGACTGGTGCAATGTGAAAATCACAAGTGTAAAAATCAAATAGTGGGAATTCTGTTTTCTCCTTTTCCTTTTTAATCACCTGTCACTTAATTCTTCTCCCTCTGATTTAGGTCTTTGTCTCTGCTTCAGTGGCCACCAGAGAGTAGACGGCTTTTAATCGTGTCCGTAGAATATGGAGAATATTATCCAATGAATGAGCTGCTTGATGGCCTTTCTGTGCCTCCTCCAAAGCGTAGACAACAAACAGCTCTCACGGGAAACTGTCTAAGAACAGTCAGGATGTTGATTCATCTAACAGTATTTTCTACAGGTGGTTTAACAAGCTACAGTGTTGCCAGGAAGCAGATTTTCAAAGTTTTAGACAGAGCTTTTCCCTGGGATTCTGAGCTCATTGCATATTCAGCAGCACCCCATTCCATAAAATTGTTACAGAACTTTGAATTTCTCTAGCTGCACAGCAGAAGTACAGGCATTCACAAAGCAGAATAGCTTCAATTTCCAAAGAGTAGCCCACCCCTTTTATCTCAGTAAGCTGGCAGGAAAGGAATGATTTGTTAATGCTCACAGTCACTCAAGCCCAGGAAAGTCCCTCCAAGCCAAACCTACTAAAGGCAGCATGCAAGGTTGCAATAACTCCAACAACAAAAGTTAGTAGGTCCTTGTTATATTGCACAAGTGGAGATGGCAAAGGTTGGGAGGAAGATGTAACTGCTTCTGGTTCACCTGTCTGTTGAAATTCGCACAGGAAGAGACTGGATAAATGAGCTCAGAATCCAAGTAGAACCCAACTAATCAGATAATATAATAATGCAGAGCAAGAGTAGAGGAAGAGTCCCTGTTTTGCTGGCCAGGCAGGTGGGAAACTGTGCCCTGGAGCTGCTGCCATATATGCCAGGACTCACATTCCATGTGACCACATCTATGGTGCATTTGAAACATTTGAGATTTTCAAAGCCCCAGCTGCTGACTTCACTACCAGCTATGCATGCAATTTTTTTAAATTGCCTCATTCTTGCAAGCAAAGACAAGGAATAGCATATTTTCCCCATTAGCCCACATAGAGATATTTTGATCACAAACATCACAGAGATATTTTCTGGTGTTATTGACTTGACATTTTATGCAAATTTTTGTAGCTAAGCGCAAGTGGCATAACTTGTGTTAGGTTGTGCAAGTCATGCAAAACTTTGATAGCTGCTGCCTTTTTTTCATGGATAAAGGAAAATAGTTCTCATAAATGAATCACTGAAGCCTAGAAATAGCTACCATAACATGCAGTAAGTATTTGCAAGGCCAACTATGTGTTGCAGCTATGGTCGGAGAAAATGCGACAGCTTGCTTATTTTTTCTTTTAATTCATCCATGAGTCTATGTCACTGCAAGATAAAAACAGCTGCAAAAAGCTATCCCTAGTTTTGTCACTGATTAATATTTTTGTTTGTTCATCTGGTAGCTATTGCTCTTCTCTGTTTTGACAGGTTAGTCAAGAATTCTTTCTTTAAAGTGTTCAAACTGTCAGGGATTTCTACAGTCTGATCTTACATCAGTGTCAGTCCCTTTACATTTCTCTTCTTATGTTCTGGGCACAGAGAGACAGGGGACAGGCTTATTAGTGTGAAAACTGGCACACACTGGCAGACATGGAATTGGAAACTAGCCAGGTGAACTTCTTGGGTCTCTTGCTGATCCTTGCTTGGTAGAAACTGCACCTTTATAGACAGCTGGGCACACTGGCGATCACTCAGTGAGTTAGGTACATGGCCAGGGTGCAAGAGGTAGAGGGTTTAATTCCCAGAAGAGACAGCGCAATCCCGGGATACCCCAGAAAAAGGGAATGGTCGCCATACATGTATATGTTAAATATATCACATCATAGAACACTTACATAATTTTGTTTCAGTTGAGTTTTTTATGAAAATGTAAAATTTAAATGCATAAGGAAAGTGTGATGTTCAAGATTTCTCATGATGTTGCATACATCACATGAATACACTGCGTATCTTCCAAGATGATATTGGCTGAAATCCTGTTCTGCAGTTATACCAATTGCATGCAGTTTAGATATCGGAAGTTCAGAAATCTCCACGGATACTATCCATTACATACTCAGTTATGCAACTTGGTGTGCAACAGAAAAAGTCTGCAGAAATGTCTTCATGTGGCAATTTGCATGTAAAGGTTATGGTGTTTGCATAACTGCGCAGCTGTATTTCAACCATTGTCTACATCATATGGTAGGTATAATGAGAGCTGTGAAGCCAGAGGTTGGGAGTTAGATTTCCCACTGTGCCTCCAGGGAAGAAGAGTCAGTTTGTGTAATCATGGGCAAGCTGCACTTTTGAATATTCTCTACTTAGGAAACCTGGAAAGGGTTAACATAAATCACAACTGATGGTACGGACATATATGGTCAGTGATATGTGTGTATGAAAAATTGCTGGCAGGCAATGGAACACCTGATCGATGCTGGTTTTGTACATGGATGATGATGGTTTAGTGAGTAAGTAGTAAGTTATTGGCATGCAGTGATGTGAATAAGGTGGAAATATTTGATTGGAGTAGTATCTCAGTTTAGGAATAAGGAATCATAGAATAATTGAGTTGTAAGGGATCTAAGACCATAGAGTCCAACTCTTGTTCAATGCATGAATCCAAATCAAAGCAGTTCTGATAAATGGTTGTCCATATTTTTCTTGAAAACCTCCAGCATTTGAACCCTCACCACTTCCCAAGGTAATTGGTTCCATTGTTGCACTGCTCTAACAGTTAAGAGGTTTTATATATATATATTCTCCACCTAAATCTGGTCTTGTTATTTGATTACATGCCTTGCAGTCCGGGATTATCAAGAGCAGATCTTGCCTCTCCTTTGTATGACTACCTTTCAAGTACTCTATTTGAAAAGTGCTATTACATCACCCCTCAGTCTTCTTTTCTCAGAGCTAAGCATGCCAATTTCTCCTAGCCTTTCTGTATAGGGCTTGGTTTCCAGTACCCTGATCATCCTTGTTGCTCTCCTCTGAATTTTTTCCAGTTTGTTGGCATCCTTCTTAAAGTGCACTGTCCAGAATTGGGCAATGATGAGTAAAAAAAATTGAGAGGCAGAAGACATGGCTTATAAAAAAGAGCACAAATTGGTTGTTTTGTTTAAAGATTAGCTCATTTCTTTTATACTGATGCATATACTAACTGGAACTATACAAATTAATGTGCTAGAGGTTGCTAGAATGTAGTAAAATCTAACATCTCAAACTGTATGTCACCAATTTATATTTGTTTCATAACCACACCTGTTGGCTAGTCAGTAATAGCACTAGAATAAAATAGAATAAAGTCTAAAAACAAAGCAAAGGCCTTATACACAGTTAATAGTGTGAGGTGGATCTGTTAAGAACCTTGGTGTGAGTTATTACTCTGCAGACACTGGAGTGGGCATCTGGCTTTGTCTGGGGGCAAAGTGGCCCCATAAGTGGTTGTCATGAAGAGGCTGATCCCACCACCAGTCCCTAAAATTTGCTGCCTGGACATTTCACTTGGAGATTTCAAGGACCATGTTAACAGTCATCTATAAAACATGTTCTCCATTCTTCATGCCTCATTTAAGGATCCTTCCCTTCTACACCCCAGCTAATAAGTTGGGCCCAAATTTAAAAGGAGGTCTCCTCAACTCACAGCTGACTCTCCGAGCCTCTGTTTCTACCTAGGATGGAATCTATACTGATTACCATGCAAATGTTTGGATTAAGGCATGTCATAGCCTCATCAAAAATCATTTAGCTTTGCAAACATTACATTCATTGATCTGGAGTGGGTAAGTGGAAGGCAATGGCTGGTCTACAAAATGTGGAAGTGTATCATTCTTAAATACTTTTCCATGCCTTAATATAATGCCTTTTTAAAAAAAATGTCCATGACTGCTACAACATTTAAAATGAACAAGTGAACTACTCATGAATGCAGAAGTATTCTGCTGCTGATAACCAAACACTTTGGGTTCTGGGCAGAGAGAGGCAAGTGCCTCAAATGAGACATGTAGCAATGGCAGCTCCACCACTGACATTGCCTCAGTTCCAGTAGCCATTTTGCTATACCTCTTAGGGTTCTTGAAATCTTTATTTTATTTCATTTCACTGTTTAATTGGTGTTTGATTTGTTAACCAACCAGGACAGTGCTTTGCACTAATGGGGCAGTGTATAAATAAAGGAAATAAATTAATTACAGTAATTGTAAGCCAATCTATTCCATTCCACCTCACACCAATAATGATGCTACATTCAATGCCACTGCAATACACTCAACCTTCGTTGGCCTAGAGTTTGGAGGAGTGTCTCCATATTGATCATACAGACTGGAAAATGTTACATTACAAACTTTTATGTTTTTTCATTGGTTTCAGTGGGCAACTCTCAGTTCCATCCTTGGTGAGGTTCAACACAAGAAGCCGAACATGTCATAGCCAAATAATCCTGCTGACCTGCGTACATCTGTTTGTTCCACCTCTTCTCTTCAAACACTACATTCCTCTTCACCAACAACATTTGAGTAGCATCAGTATCTCCCTCCCTGTTCCACAAAAATTACATACCACTTTGCAACTGTTTGGGGGAAGTCTTTCTTTCTTCCACAGAGTTTTTAAGCATTTCTTTCTCTCCTTTCTTCAAGAACATCCTTATTCATTTAAAAAATAATAATCTCAGTTTATCATAAAAAAAGAAAAATAGTAAAACAAACTGGTTATAAATTATAATTTATAATAAAGTATAACTAATAATAATAATACAAAGATAGAAAAAGAACAACAAAATGGATCATTAAAACAATTTATCGAAGAACAAGAATAACTAACGATAGCAAATATCACTGACATAATCAGAAAAATGGCTGAGCAAATGTATATGTCTTTAGCTGATGGTGAAAACATTCAGTAATGGAAGCCCACTTAATGACAGTAAGGATGAGGTCATCACAGGAAGATCCATCTTCACACCAAAATTCACAAGATCACAGAGCCTATTTCTCAGAATATGAACCATCTCTATGGGAAAAGGTGCTCTCAAATAATCTGGATCTGAGTTGTACAGGATCTCATTAACGAAGATCACCATCTTTATCTTGTTTGTGGGCTAACTGGAATCCAGTGTGGACCCTTCAAGAACATTCATTCATTCATTCATTCATTCATTCATTCATTTGATATGCCACCTTTCTCCCAGAATCAGGACCCAAGATGAAGTGCAAAACTATTAAAATCCAGAGAAAATTAAAATTAAAAAAATTACAAACATTATAATAGTATTAAATTCATTACTATTAAAATGCAATTAAGGTGTGATAGGAGACCCCAATGAATAACCTAACTGCCATAACATGCATTGGCTGCAGCTTCTGAACAAACCTTTCTAATAGCCCCACACATGACATATTAAATAGTCCAAATGTGAGGTCATTGAAATGCATGGATCACTGTCATGAGATCATTCCTATCCAGGAATGGTTGAACCTGCCATACCTGCTGAAATGGTTGGTAATTACTCTTTTGCTTCTAATTTTATAGCTGACTCCAAGAGCCTCCCAGGATACATCTCTGTTTTTCTACAAGCCCAAGCAGACCAATTTCCAGACCAAGGATTCATCTACCAGCTGAGCACCTGTCTTTCCTGGATAATCAGCATTTGTGAAGTTCACTATGGCACCCAGGCACGGACCTCTGGATGGGTACAAATTATGTAATCTACCACTGAGATGGCTAATATGAATTTTCCATAGATGGAAGGAAGGAAGGAAGGAAGGAAGGAAGGAAGGAAGGAAGGAAGGAAGGAAGGAAGGAAGGAAGGAAGGAAGGAAGGAAGGAACAAACAAACAAACAAACAAACAAACAAACAAACAAACAAACAAAGGAACGAAGGAACGAAGCAAGCAAGCAAGCAAGGAAGCAAGCAAGGAAGCAAGCAAGGAAGAAAGAAAGAAAGAAAGAAAGAAAGAAAGAAAGAAAGAAAGAAAGAAAGAAAGAAAGAAAGAAAGAAAGAAAGAAGCTAGATAGACGTTCCCTTAAATATACCACAAAGTAGATGGAAAAGATTTTGAAGTAAGACAGGAAGCTTAAGCCTCTTCAGTTTGAGTGAATTTTAGAAGTTTTCATATCTTGGAATTGGTGATTTTTTTTCCTGTAATGCTGAGCTCTGCCTGAAAGCATCCCCTTTGGGACCTCTCAGTTTTGGATCTCCTGCTGCTCAAGTCAAGCTAGGTGATCCTCAGGGATACTTGAAGCAGTACACCAAAGACTGCTGTCATTCGTGTTTACTATTTTGTCACAAATTCAGGGGAAAAACAACCCCTTTTCGTCTTGTGCCTTTTGTCTTGAACCAGCTGTTCATGAAGTAATACCAGAAACGTTGGCCTCTAGGAAATAGGGGAAAGGTTCTCCTCCCCATATACCCCTGTGTTTATTTTATCTTCTGGAACTCACTGATTTGCTCATAGGGTTTCTAAACTACAATTCAAAATATTTAATTATGGTCACACAGGGTCATCTACCTGAATAAAAACTATTTTGAAGTGAAATGACAGGAAAGCCCTGGTAAACTGCTTTTTTTGCAAATGCATTTTCCACAAAACCATTGTTGTTGGCCACTGAACGGCTAGCGAAGGTTTTACCAAGGGACCCTCATGATGCACAAAACTTTAGCATCCTTTGATGATTCTCTGTGCTAAAAAGGGGAGAAAGACACTGGTTTGTGGTATTCAGTGTCTTGTACTGTCACTGGAGAAAAGCAACATTAAATCCCCACTCACCATGGACCTCACCAGGTGAACCACGACCTATCACTGTCTGTTAGCCTTACTCAATATTATGTGTTCATTATTTGCTAGGAACTCTTAACATACATCTGGAGAGGCCAAGCAAGCTTAAATAATCGACTTTCCAGTGGGGCTAGGTTTCAGGCAGCCAGTAATAAACCCACATGATTCATTAAGAGTTACCTCCACTTGTCTGGTATGTGCTGATATATACCATATGGCACTAGCATATTCTGCCGTGGAGTAGCACAGGGACAAAGCTGTTGTTGTTCTTATTATTTGTTGGTGTGCACCCCAGCCTGACCCAGCCAGTTTTCTGTTATCTTTGGCAGCTGCTTCTTGCCAGGTCACACTCTATTATATCCAGTGAGTTCTTTTTGTTTCTGCAAGAAATTCGAGATCAAATTTCTCCCAGCTTTTACTGGGTGTTCACTAAAAGGTTTTTCTTTGAAGTGTGAAACATAATCTAAGGGTTGGGCATGTGTTTCTGGAGTGAGACCTGGGATGGAGTTGGTCCGGCACCCTCTAGGAATGGAGGCACAGGAACGTTCCAAAATGGACATTACAGATTGATCATAATTCTCTGGATCAGGGGCGGTCTGAAGCACAGCTACATCTAGCATTTTTGTAAGCTTTTCCTAGTTAGGTTTTTTTTTTAATTGCCTCATATGGAATGATATAGATTGAGGCCAGATGGCTAAATAGATCTAACCTAGAATGGGTCTGTTTGGGAGTGGATCACCTACACTCTTGGTGCACTGTGGAGCTATAGACTCACTGACAAAAATGAGACCTGGATTGTAGCCTCTCTGCCACCTGCCACTGGGTAGGTTAGGATCAGGTATAAGACATATTGAATGGGATACCTTCCATTTTTTAATGGCTTCTGCCTTTTTCATCTGTGTTCACAGCCCCAAATATTGCTATGGCTGTTATTTTATTTTATGTATGTATGTATGTATGTATGTATGTATGTATGTATGTATGTATGTATGTATGTATGTATGTATGTATGTATGTATGTATGTATGTATGTATGTATGTATGTATGTATGTATGTATGTATGTATGTATGTGGGACGTGGTGGCGCTGTGGGCTAAACCGCAGAAGCCTGTGCTGCAGGGTCAGAAGATCCGGCAGTCGTAAGATCGAATCCACGCAACGGAATGAGCACCCATCGCTTGTCCCAGCTCCCGCCAACCTAGCGGTTCGAAAGCATGCAAATGCGAGTAGATAAATAGGGACCACCTCGGTGGGAAGGTAACAGCGTTCCGTGTCTAAATCACACTGGCCATGTGACCACGGAAAGATTGTCTTCGGACAAAACGCTGGCTCTAGAGTCGGACATGACTGGACAAAAAATTGTCAAGGGGAACTTTTACCTTTTTATGTATGTATGTATGTATGTATGTATGTATGTATGTATGTATGTATGTATGCATTTATTTATTTATTTATTTATTTATTTATTTATTTATTTATTTATTTATTTATTATTTGATTTCTACCCCACCCCTCTAGAAACAGTCTACTCGGGGCAGCTTACAAGCAAGTATAAAACATTATAAAATACAATCCAATAAAATCATCAAAAATATATATATAACAATTGCACAATTAAATCAGCAAATTAGAGGATCAAGATGGAGGAAAAAAACTAAAGAGAAAAGAAAATCAAGTGTTGACTGGAGGGAAGGCCTGCCTGAAGAGCCAGGTCTTTAAATGACTCTTTAAAAAAATCTCCAACTGGAGAATGAATGTTTCCCATATTAGACAGTGTCTAAAAACAGAATGGTATATTAGCTGGTTGATAAATCAATGTTACTATACAAGCAGTCAGTTCACAATCAAGACTATGTTGATCTCTTCAGTATAATCTATTGAGAAGACTATAATATCTGGTCTTACAAAAATGTCATTTCTATATTGTTTGTGGGGCCTCTCAGCAACTAGACACGTCCCAGAAATTTTAGGTCCATGCTGATCAATTTCTCTGTGAATTTCTTGGATACAGAGGGCATCATATTTCTTTTCATGGCAGACTGAAGCTAAGAGGTCCTCTTTAGATGAAGAGATGTCCTCTGTCATAACAGAAGTTATATTAATTAAATTATATTTATATTAATAGAAATAATACATGGAATAAAGTAATATACTGCACCAAACTCACCCACTTCATGGACATCAACCCCCTAGACAATGGCTAAAATGGACAAAGTTTTCTGCATACATCTCAGGCTGTGAAGATTAAAGCAAAGGGGGCTAGGCTAAACCTATTGGGAACAAAAACAGCAAAATATTCGCGATGGCTTTCACGCTGGGATCTAAGCGTTGTTGTGGGTTTTTCAGATTCTTTGGCTGTGTTCTGAAGGTTGTTCTTCCTGACATTTTGCCAGTCTCTGTGGCCGGCATTTTCAGAGGTCCTCTGAAGATGCCGGCCACAGAGACTGGAGAAACGTCAGGAAGAACAACCTTCAGAACACGGCCAAAGAACCTGAAAAGCCCACAACAACCAAAAACAGCAACCTTGCTGAATGGATGAATGCCGAAGAGTGTCTTCCACCAGGACAAGATTCTAGCTGGACTGTCTGGAAGTCACTTAATAGACTTCGAAGCAAAATAGGAGGAAAAAGAAAGTAAAACAGGCTACTTGGATACAAATTTTCTATGACTGCGGAGAACTTTAATCAACTTTGGCACTTATGTGCATGCAATAATTATGCCCTATCAGGTGTACAAAAGAAGATCTAGCAAATGGCTGAGATAACGCTATTGAAGTAACCCACTTCTGGTCAAAAACAGTCTAATCCTTTTAACATTTTTAAAACTTATTTGAACTTTTTCAATATCTCACATATATTTGTAATTTTAAATTGTGCAATGCTCTGATATGAACAAAGAAAGACTAACTCACTCCACAGATTTGTGGTTATGGTAAAAATGGGAAGAAGGACTATGACCTTGATGTCCTGAGAGGAACTACCGGGATAGATATATAACAAGAAGGAACGAAGGAAGGAAAAGCAGACAGACAAGAAAATGGTATGAAAAACTGCCAAAAGCTGATCTTAAAAGATTTTGCAAGTTCCATATTAACATACAGTCTATTTCATTGCAATATACGTATGAAGAGCTATGCTGAATCAGATCAAAGGCATATCTAGCCCAGCATACTGTTCCTGGCAACAACTATGTGTTTATGGGATGTGTTAATATTAAAATCTATTTATGCTTTAAACAGGAGGACAAGGGAGCTGATACATCTAGTCTTCTGGAAGTAACATTTTGAAAGTACTCTTTAACATTACCTTCAAACTGTTATTTTTAGAACGTTAGATGCACCACTTTGCTTGTCTCCCTGTTTAACACAAAAGTAATGCGTTTAATGTTAACACAATGCTATGTGTTATTTCCACGCTGTGAGCAGTGCTTGAGGATAATACTATCCTTTGGCTCATCTTCCCTACCAACTGGTATTCAAAAGTCAGAATCAGCTCTGATTCTAGAGGTGACTCGTAAACTGTCATGATTAGCAACTACTGAGAATCTAATCCCTGATCATTTTGTCTTATCATGCTTTAAAACCATCTAAGTTGGCAGCAATTGCCACATTTTGTGGAAGTGAATTCCTTCCTTTAAGTATGTGCTGTTTGAAGAAACTTCCCTTGTTGTCATGTCCTTAATCTCTCACTATTCAGCTTCATTTGATGATCCCCAAGGGTCATTATTATGATCTTTGTTCTCATAAATGCACATTCTCTCTCTGCTTTCTTTACATTATGCATATTTCTACACAGCTCTATCACAGAGGCAATTCTATGTGTGTTACGTGTTTAATATTGACAATGTAACCCAACTGATATCTACTCAGAAGCAAGTCCCATTGAGATCAATGGGGACTGCCCAAGGTACATATAGTTAAGTCATACTTTTTTTTAATGTGAGTGTTCACTCCTACAGTTTAAGCACTGTATTTTGAGCATTATTTCGTGATTTTTTTCAGTACAGTATTAACAATGCAGTGTTATACCTTCCAAGACTTAACAGATCTTTAACATGAGAAATCAGGTACAAGGAATCCCATATGAATAACTTCTTTCACTCCCTATCATAAGGCTTGGGAATTCAGATATGTTAGCAAAGGTGAGTAGAGAAGGAAAGCACAGGTACAAGATTCATTTGTGAATGCCAGTGCCCAGCATATTCAGATTAGGCATCTTTCAGTATCGAGAGACTATGATAACATGCTCTGTATGGAGGACTTGGAACAGTGTCTAGTGTGGCTGAGAAGGCCAATTCGAGAGTGACAATCCCTTCCACACTGAAGACAAATACAATCTGTCCCCTGTCCAGCTCCCTGATTTTGCTGATTTCGGGACTGCCTCTTTGCCTCAGCCTGCTGGACAAGGGTCTCTTCAAATTGGGAGAGGCCATGATGCACTGCCTGCCTCTAAGCTGAATGCTCAGATGTCAAGGTTTCCCATCTGTTGAGGTCCATTTATGAAAGCAGCATAATATTTGTTTGTTTGTTTGTTTGTTTGTTTATTTAACTTATATGGCCTTAGTGCATTTTTAAACTGAGCATTAT